>NC_081830.1:71972355-72275399 GCF_030867095.1 Alligator mississippiensis
AGGTAGTTGGTTCTGTTTAGCTGGTCTGAAATCTTTGATTTGAATATTCTTGTTCATGATTTATAATCTCTTAATAATAAACATTGAGAAACCAGGATGCATTTGTCCTGTAGCACAAGATACAAGGACTTTATGATTATACTTCTTTTGATACAATATAACACTGTGAACATTACAGAAGCCATTAAAAAAAAAAAACTATTAAAGAACAGTAGACCAAACAGCCATTGCAAGGAGTGCGTGTGTGTGTTTGGGCGTGTGCACACATACCTGCCTAAATTTCAGTTTCTTGTATTTAGTATAAATTATTCTTGGGGAGAAGCAGAAACTAGAATTAGTACAGGCTCTGTCTCAACAACAGACATATTGTAATCATGTTTCACCATGGTGAAGTACTAGGAAAAGAGAAAGTTAGGAACTCAGCATTGATCTACCAGCAGAGGTTGCTCTTATGTTAATGATTAACCTAGGAGCTTATAACCAGTTAAAAATATGAAGGAAATTAAACAAGATGATTCTAATGATTAAATTATCTAAATGCTGGAATTTCATAAAATAAATTTTATTGTGTCAGGTATGTGGTAATTTCTGAGAGCTACATTCTGCCATACTTCATCTGGTGTGGCAGAACAGTTTTATCTTCAGGCATCTCTATTGATTTCAGTTAGACACCTTGAGTAGAAATATGTTGTTCATTGCAAATAAGTATATAAGAATTTGGCATTAGTTACCAAAAATGATGTTTTTTTCCCCCAGTTATTAATTTCCTTGAATGCAAGGTGACATCCCTGAAATGAAAGCAGTTTATTGCTTGCTAGGAGCAAACCTGTGCTAATTTAAGAAAATCAGAATTAAAGCTTTTGAAGCATAGCCAGGCATGTTTATAAGGCCATTATTGTTCCAAACAGTAGCTTTCCTAAATATTCTCCTTCTAGTTTGCCACCATCCTAAAATGTTCAACTGACTAATATTAGGTCATGTGATTTTAGGCCTCCAACTTCCACCTTAAAAATCTAAGCAAACCACAAACAACTGCAATGTATTTAGTCTGAAAACTTCTTAGAGGGCTCATTACTCATAACCAATAGTAAGTAAAGGAGTGAAATGACCTGGACAATGGAACATTTAAATCTTTGCACAAGATGCTCTGCTGGTGCTAGAGTGATTTCACAAATAACAGCTGTGGAGTTTGTTAACATATGAATCCCCTTGAGATAATTTGGAGAAACCAAATGTGCTAAACTAAACACCTCATTAAAGCAGTACTTAGAAAAAAAGCACAACTAATTTCAAATTCCACTTAAAAAAATTAAGATGTAGTAAGAGATATTCTGTCATATAGAATGCATTTTTCTGTATTGTTGGAAACCACCTTTTTAAAAATCTGTAACATTATGGCTTTTATGCTAAAATGCACTTGAGACTGAAGTGCTTTTGAAGTGCATTCTTTTACAAAAACCAATTAAATGAAGGTAATAATGTTCTTCACCCTAAACTCATGACTAACCTAAATGCACCAGCCCCAAGACTGTCATCAGGTATACAGGTCACAGCTTCTATTGAATTTTGTGGTTTGATGAACCAAAACAGAAGCTCATGGAAGTCAATGGAAAATTTTCTCTTCTTTCAATGGGCTTTGGACCAGGCCCAATGGGGGCTGTGTTGACATGTTTGGGGGACAGTTTAGGCCCACAGTGGGAAAGCTGTAATGTAGAAGCACTGAATAAAGGATAAGGAAGTGGGAAAGATCTCTATACTAATTCCACAGAAAGACACCTTCCTTCTGGTTTAAGTTAACCCATGTTATTGGGTAACTGGGTGACATGTTATGGCTATTTTATATAGAAGATGAGTCTAGATGTACATACAGATGTTGAGGAAGGTTATGGGGAGGTTAGATCACATTAAAAGTGGCCACCTGATCTAACTTTGTTCGCCCAGGTGTAGACCCCCCTCCCCCCCCCCCCAAGTTAGGTCAATCTAAGTGCTAACTGTACAGAAATTCAAGAAGGTTAGAACAATCTACATATAGTCAACTCAACCTAAGTTAATGTGCCTCAGAGGTACTCTAATTTAGATCCGGTCCAATGACACCAATCTAATTAAACTTCTGTATAATTAGCATGCAGCCCTGGAGCTGGGAAAGCTGACCCCAGCCTTGGGGCTGCACTTTTTCTCCCCCTGCCCTGGCACCAAGCTATTTTTAGCCCTACTTGCTCCACCCTCAAATGGGCAACCTCTCCCTGCAGACCAGTGACCCCCACATTGAGCCTGCCAATCCCCCTTGCATCCTGCAAGCCACTCCAAGTGATGATTTTATCAGTGCTGAGAGCCAAGGAAGTATGTTCGGATGAAGGGGAAGTAAGATGGGGTGGAGGGTGGGCCAGGTAGGATTGTGGGGAGTTGTTCATCTGGGGGTGGGGGAGTCAGGGGATTAAAAATAGCCCTGGGGGGGACAAAGTCCTCACTATTCCTAAAGCCACCCTGTTGACCCAGCTAGCCTTCCCTAATCCCACCAAACCTTCCCAGACCCCACCAACCCCCTACAAATCTCCCTAGCCCCCCCTACACCCCACTTGCCCCCTGATCCTGCCCAACACTCTTGGACCCTACCAGCCCTGCCGTCAGACCCCACTAGCCCCTGATCTCCCCAAGTCCCTCTGTAGACCCTGCTTGCCCCGCAAGGCTCCCTGATGGCCCTAAGGCCCCTGTTAGCCCTCCATCCTGCTGACTTACATGAGATCAGATAGCCATTTTAAATTCAACCTAACCTCCCTCTAACCTCCCTGAATGTCTGTGCATACTTTATATAATCTAATGGTCCATCTTTTGACTACATTTTTATTCTGCTTTACACCTCCTTTTTCATTATGTTTGACTGTTGTCTAGCCTATGCATAAAATTTGTGGCTTTTATGTTTTGGATTTTTCATTATTTGGTGTTTTCTTTTGGTGTTTTGGGGGAGATTAGTCTCAGGAAACAAAATCTGGTGTGTAGATGATGCCTTAAACATATTGCTATTAAAGTCTTGAGAGTTTGGGGGTTAAGGTTTTAGACTTGCATGCCAACAGAAAGCTTGTGAGGCAATGCAGCAGGGTTCTCCCATCATACTTTGTCTACTGTCCATGTTCACATGTGTACAAAAAGCTTTGCCAAGCCATTTGATACTGGGCAATAAGTAGTCAACTGAATATGTTTTATTAAATTTTGCTGTAGAAATGCCTGGGAACTCAGAAATAAAATTGCTATTGTTATCTCAAGCCAGCACCTCAGGCAATATATAAGTGGCAAACAGATTATGAAGCACTTTGTTTTTACAACAGAGGTAGTTGTGCTTCACTTCTGGCTATCAAGAATATGCATCACGGAATTCATTGGCTTATCCGTTTCTGCAAAATCAGGGCTTTTCCAGGGCATCATAGCTTTCTATGCTGTATCGTTCATGTTCTGATGGTTATTACAGAAATCACACTGACAGCAAAAAGTCTTGATCTAAAGCTGGCCACCAAAAATAACTTCTGGCTATCCCATTATTTTTTCTTACCCCTCATTGCTGCTCGTGTTGTTGGCACTGGATTTATGACCCAGATACCTTGTTCCAGGCAGATCTGAACCCTCAGACCAACCACGACTTCTCCATTTGATAATAAGTGAATTTTATTGATACACAGTGACAGCAGATAAGAATAATGCAAATAATTCTTTATCTACCAGTCCCAGAGTTCGCAGAGTTAAGGTTTGTCTGGTCAGTACACAAGCTTCACTATGAGAGTCTCTCTTGAATGTCAGATGTCAGCAGCCTGGAGGTTGGAGGCTGATGCCCACCTACCCAGTGCCCTCTGTCAATGGTGGCCTCGGGTTCCCCCCTGAAGAACCCTTTGCTACTCGGAAATCCCTCCTTTTGTAGCCTCTCTCTTTTCTGATGACTCCTCATCTTTGGGCATCACTGATTGGTCTGTCTGTGGTCGTCATACTGTCTATGTTCTGTCCTGTCAGCATTTTCCTTTGTTTCACAAACCCATCACATGCACCCATCCTAATTTGGGTTTTACTGGTCTTCTTCTAAATGTGGTCGGTTCTCCAAAACTGGAAATCCCAAGGGCTCTGCAATTGAGCACTGTGACTGGGTGCTCCCTTATCTCACATTATAGAATAGTGTGGTGAATGTCTTCAGTTTTCCAGTCTGTGTGTCTGCTTCAAGGCAGATACAGTGGGCCTTGAAGAAACTGTCACAAACAGGCTTTTAGAAATCAATTAACCCTTGCCATTCTCCTGGACCATTGTTCTAATGCAATATTTATTTTACCTATAAGCCAATTCCCAAAAGCAAACCTCTAAATACTTTTTTCTAGCCATCAGTGTCATTCCACTAGTATACTTTTCCCATGTCTTTTCACCAGTAACAAATGACTGTTCTGCCCATAGAACTCTAGTTTCTTGAAATAGTATTGGTTGCTTTTAATATATGTAATATGGATAGGTGAAAGTATATAGCACATTACCTTAACTATAATGGGGATGCTTTTTGTTTTTAGAGCAGATTCCCTAGATGCATCAGGGAAATCAACTAGGTAAAAAAGGGTTCTATGGCACAGAATTTCACTTTATGTTGTTCACTCCACACAGGAACTGCTAGACCACGACATCATCATTAATATGGCTATCCAATGGTCTATACTAGTATGATAATAGTTGTAGTTTTTCAAATGAGTTTTTCAAATCCCATGATAATTTTTTGCAAGAAATTGCTTTGAGTTTTTTACTTCCTTCTTTATAAATGTGTGAAACAACAACGTCAACTCTTACAGCAGTGATATCACAGTATAGTGTCATGGCTGATTTTGGATTAATGTGCATCCATATGCTGAACTATTCTTTTGTTTGTTTGTTTGTTTCCTCAAAAGTCTTATTTGCTTTTTCTCTCTAAATGCATTTGTATTTTTCTGTAACAAGACATATATTCGACTGATTAAGTTTGGAATGAATGTTCCCTATTAGCTTCCCATACTCAGACTTGATTTAAGCTCCAAAACTTTCTGTGGAAGTACTACATTCTCAAAAACTTGCCTTTTTAATGGGCAAGTTCTTTGTGGACATATACAATGTTTTAAGATACCAGTTTTGAAAAGAGTACACTTATTCTGGGTTAACTTTGAAATCATATCTTTGTGATTTCTTTAGAACCACCTCAAGGTTTTATAAATACTTCTCAGAACTCATGATAGAGGTGATATCTTTTATTAGACCAACTAGATATTTGTAAAAAAAAAAAAAATCTCTATAAGAAAAGATTGTAAAAGTTCTCTTAAGTAGAAATGAAAGTTTATAATTCATAGGAGAGTTGAAGGTGTGGTAAAACCTCCCATTTGGAACAGTTCATTTTACATACAGATTAGGCTCAGAGAAAAGTTGGAATAGTCTGTTTACTTCCAAGTTCTTTGGTGGTAAGCAGGATGTAGGGATATTTCCTGCTGGTTATGATGTTTCATATTTCATAGAAAAGTAAAAAGATGGAATGCTCTTCTGGGCAGGGATTTCTTATGCAGTAAGGTATTTCTGGGTTGTGTGATAATGCAAATTACCTTGAACAAAGGCAGGAGCAAAGTCTCAGGTGGTACAACTTGCTTTCTCCTTGTAAAATTATGAAGATTTATTTTTTTAAAAATCTACTAAAATTCGATATCCCATGGAAGATTGCAAATAAAGACTTTTTTTGCAAACATCTTTGAGGTGCTCCAACCTGCTATCATCATCTTCACTCCTTGCTGAGATCCCATTTTCCATGTCTAGCATGATTAAGACAGATTTTTTTCAAATATTAGCACATTTTAATTGTGGCTTCAAAAAATAGAGCTGTCTCAACAGTTCCTCCTGGCGGTTCCTTCTTAATGTCTCACAGCCTCTCTCATAGTCCTGGGTGTTTTACTTTAAAGATAAATTGATGTATGAAAGATCTTGCAAAAAATTACCAAAACAACAAGTAGCAGTGGCAGACTTGCCAAAAATTCAGAGGGGCTTTCTCCTTCTAATTGGATTCTGAAATGAACATTTTACTGTTTTTTTAAGAACATATGCACACAACTATGGTAGGCATACATGAATTTTTAGAAGCTCATCTTATGAGGGACTTGTGCAAACATACATTTTAAAGCACATACATTGTTTTTTTCCAAACAATTGTTAGGAAAATAGCCCTTTGCTTAACAGTTTCTTCCACAGTACCTGCATAAACACACATTTGAAGCTTCTGAAAATATGTTGCAACATTTTCCTCTTTTTCATTCTATTTTCATTACATGGTCCATACTTGGATATGTAGATGTTTTAACTTTGTTCTGTTTCTTTTCTCCTATACTTCTTTGTTGATCGTTTTCTTAGTTGCCTTTGTGATATGAAGGGAGGGAAGTTTAAAAAAAACAATAATTTTCTTCTTGAAGAAGCAGCTACAGAAAAGTATTCAGAACAATAACTTCCAATATTTCTTCAAAGAAATAAAGAGGAAACCCCCCCCAAAAAAGTAATAAACAAAATGAACCTCCTTGTTACTAGAAGCTTACGTTATATCCGAGACTGAAAATAAGGTCCTGGATAACAGGCTTTTGAAAGCCCTGTATTCTACTAACAGAGAACAGACAACCCATAACATTTAAAGTGATATCCTAGGCTTCCTAAGCAGTACTACACAGATGTCTTTCTCTACTGTCCTAATGTTGCATGTAGAAAATGATCTCAAAGGAAGACAGTTATAGAGGCCTACTTCTGTTGCATTGATTATATGCTAGGGCTGCATAAACATGTGCAAATTATCTTGGAGAATTCTCTCAAGTTCATTCTCCTGGTTGAAAAAAAAAAATTTAGCCAGAGATGCCTGAATGCTGACAATTGAATGCTAAGCCCCTGAAGGGCAAAGAGCTGGCAGTGCTGACACTGCACCCTGTGCACCTATCTCAGACTGGCAGCAGGCCTCATTGGTTGACCCGGATTGTTCAGTCAGCCTGTGTCTCCTTGCAGCACAATGTGGAAGTGTGGTGGGGTGGTGTTCTGTTCCCTGCTTGGCTAGAGTCCAATGAATAACACACAGGGGAGAGGGGAAGGGAACCGAAACAAAGTACCCTGGGATACTAGAGGACTGTGTCCTGCCTTCCTTCAGAAGAGACCATGTGCAGGGGTGCAGCTGGAAGTGCAGCTCCCAGCTGTAACATATAACAATTTCTGCAAAGTAGTGTGAGTTACAACATAACCCCAGACCAGACAGAAGTTCACTGCTGGTTCTAGGGAGGAGGAGAATCTAGCTGCAGACTGGGAGCCTGTAACTAGGTTCCCACGGCAACAGCCACAGCTGTCTGCCAATGCTCGCTGTTTTCAGAATGGGGAGGGAGGGGGAAGGCATCAGAGGGAGCTTGTTCTTGGGGCTCCCCAAACAGTGCTGAAAAGTGGGGTGCATGAATTGGAGCCCCACCCCCCTCCACCCTCCAGTGGGGGATGAAAAAACCCCAGATTTAACTCTCTCCAATCCCTTTCCCTCCTCCCATTCTGAAAACAGCAACAGGCTGGGAGCTTCACAGATACAAGTTACAGAAGATGCTACATTTTGAAATGTCTTCATCTGATCCCTCATGCAATGAGCAATCCGATTTTCACCCTATCTGCCATTTTTGAAGCTGTCTGCAGCCATGTACTTGTGTTTGGTCACAGCTATAAATTGCTTTCTGTGGCCAGATCAGGCAAAAATTGCCACTTCTGTCTGTGTCTCAGATGTCTGCTCTCTTAGGAGAAACTTTCCTGGGAATGATTTAACCCTGGCTGTACCAGGTTTGTTTGTTTTTTCTCCTGGAGTGGCCATTTTTACTCTGGAAGTAATGTCTGTACATTTGTGGTTTCTCCTGGGAGAACATTGACTATTCCAGGAGAAACTGAATGTCTGTACACAGCCTAGGATAACTACATTAGCTTCAGTGGAATTACTCCTTATTTACACTGGAAAAAGTGAAAGAAGCACTGAACCCAGTGGATGCATACATTTGGATACCCATCTAAATAGAAGTATGCTAACACCAAATGTGTCAGGGTTTCAACAGGCTTTTGCAGTTGTAGAGCCCTGGCAGGGTACCTATGAGTTCTGTGCTTTAGGTAAAAAAAAAACTAGGTCAAGTGTTCAGAACATAATTTTGAAAATGAGATAATGTGTGCATTTCCTTTTGCTTTTGAAGTGTAACTTCTTTAAGGATCCAATTTATTCCCAAATATATCAGACTTTCTGACTGCAAAGTCTGTGCTGTACTACAGAAGTGGCACAAATTGATTTTGTGTTACTTCCATTGTCTTATAGTAGAGTAAGGAAGTATGAACACTATTTTCTAACCAGATTGTTGCCTTACTTTCTCATGTTTGTTTCTGCCTGTGCTTCAAAATGGTTGCATAAGACAGTCACATGACTTGCAGGTATAAATCCAGCTCTCAGGTCCACCATGTCTGACTGAAAATTTAAATTCAATTTTAAGAGCTTATAACATTTTCTAAACTTAAAATATGTTTCTGAATTAGACATCAGGACAAGGAGCATGTCAGACAAAAATTCTTAAATGAAGATTTATATATAGACACAGGCTTAAGCTTACCAATGACTAAGATACATTTGTGGAAACCCTGGAAATCCAAAGGGATCAATGAAATATAGCTTTTACCATCTTCAGAGCTCCACAAAGCTATTTTGTATATTTACTTTAAGGGGCCAGAATTTCATCTTCTAAGATCTGGTAAATTTTCTTGAGCAAAGATAATAAAGATCCTCTACTAATATTAGAACCAAGGTCAGTACAGAATAGAAGTTAAAATTATAAATAAGCAATAATACAATTAATGGCTATTGTTCTGTACCATGTCAAACAAATAAGAAATCATTGTAGCCTTTTACTTCCTAGAATAAATTTAATTTAAAAATAGATATACAATCCCTAATTTTCACACTGTTTTTAAACATTTAGCAGGCAATTTAATGGCTTTTACTAGCATAGATCTCTTTCCTGTGAAGTAAACAAGTAAAATGTTTTTAAGTAGGAGAAAGAGGAAATTAGCCATGTTCATCTGAAGTCAGGCAGAAGGCAACTCAGGGTAAAGACAAAGTAGGGGAAACATAAACAAGTTAATTCCATATTATAGGCTGAAAATGTATATACATAGTAGAACAATAAATAAGGAAAGGATTAATAGTTTGCAAGTTGTTAAATGATGAAGTAAATTAATGGATCAACTGCAAGGTTCCACTGGTCTTTTCTATTTAAGATTTACACCACTGATCAACCAATTTTCAAATCCTTAGTGTAGTAAAGTATTTGCCTTTAAGGCAGTAATAATTCAAGGTTGCTATCAAAACAAATGTTTTTTCCATTAGGAAAAATAATTATACCATATATTCTAATGCTGTCTTTGGATTTAAATCTTTTCACTGAAGAAAAACTGTCAGTCAAACATAATTTGATAGAGAACTCTGATCAAAACCAAGTCCTGAAGTGAGGATGAAGATAAAATAAGAAGTGACTTCTCTACTTCTGACACTAACTCAAGGCCATTCAAAAATTATCATCTAAATGAAAGGTGATGTGTCATTGCGTAGCTCTGGATCATTTTGAGAAAGCCAGTTGACTTGTTTATTTACATGTTTTGGTCCAACGTGTTAGTAGTTGTGCACAAATGTAGATTCTCCCCAAATGTATTCATCAGAACTTAAACCAAAATCTATGAGGTTATAAGATTATAATTACAAACATAATACATCTTTGCAGCCTGGCAATTTAAAGAATTGTCCAGTAATGAATGAGACACGTTATGCAATACAGCCTTTTTCATTTGCAGAACAAACCTTGAGCATTTATAGCTTGTGATGTGTTTTAAAAATTCCCTTTAATGGAAGAAAATGGAACCAGGTAAACAGCTTTGTTTATAAAAGGGTTGACAGTCTGAAGGAACAGTGGATGGCATGGAAAGACACAGTACGCTTCACTTAACAGAAAATAGGACACAATTAGCATAAAGTCTTATGCTTTAGAATCATATCATTGATCCACACAGCAGGAGGCTAGGAGCCCAAATCCTTTTTCTGTCTGTAACTGGCAGTATGACCTTAGGCAAATATTTTAAACAACTTTGACTCATTTTGTGTGTCTCTTTGCTCATGGGGACGGGGGAGGGAGGGAGGTGCAGGATGCAACTCCAGGGCCATTGCCTTGAAGTTCCATGATTTTTGCTCCAGTTATAATCACTGAACCCTCAAAGCCACATGTTCAGAGGTCCCACTGTCTCCAGTGCCCCTGTAGCCACCCTAAGATATACAATGATTAATATGCATGTGCGCATACTATACATGAAGCCTAAGACCTGTTTCTTTGGCCTGGCCATCTGGACTCACTCTGCTGCTCTTATAAAAAGCCTCATGGGATTTTTGACAAGCATAAATAGTCAGAAGTCACCTCTAGCAGCTTCAGCTGACCCTGAATACTTTGCTTGGATACCTGCTGTATTTTTGGAACAAAATAACTGGATTGTACTCCAGTACAATCAGGCAGAACTTCAGGTGTGTGGAAGGGTTGATGTAAAAGTCGTAAGAGAAACAGAACCACTAATTAGTCATTTATATGTTTTCATGATACTTAATTAGGTAATGGGTCGTTACCTTTTGAATTCTGACAGAGTAAGAGACTGTGATAAATGCAGTCACACAAAGTACTTATTTATTGCTGACCCACTGAATGCAGGGGGGTAATAAAGCATGCATTCCCAAATGTCAGTGTAATCATAAATGCTTTTATAACACCAAAACCCACAAATTTCTGGTAGGACCACAGTGTTTTATTCACAAAGCAAAGACAGCAAATATCAACTGCTCTTTGTTCTCACCCATACCTCTCAACTCATTTTCCTATCGTGTCCCAGGTGACACTTTGATTATTAGTTCTCTGGGGCAGGGACTGTCTTCTTAGGGTATGTCTACTTATCAAAACCAGGCAGACATACTAATGCTACTGCTAGCTAGCACAACTAACAATGTTAGTGAGGATGTGATGGCCCGGGTTTCAGCTGGACTAACAACCTTGGTACAAACCTTCTGGAAACTCTAGATGCACACTGGAGTTGCTGGGCTGTGTAAAATCCCCTGATGCTGTGTCTTTATTACTCTTATTCCTTATGATAGCTAAATTATAATATTAGCATGCATATTTTCTATCCCTGGTACATGCACAAATTCATTTTGCTCCATACACATGCACTTAGCTACTCATTTATCCAGTGCATAAATGAGGTCCTAGAACTCTTACTGTGGGTCCTAGGCCCTATCATAATGGGCATAATAACAGTTATAAAGGATTTTCTCCCTGAAGTTATTGCATCTTTTTCAACAAACTAAGAGCAAAACTCTAAAAATCCTGTTCAGCTACAAAATATCTGGATGTATGTAAAGTAGATAAATTGGAAAATGATCTTCTATTAAGTTGAGGAGTGCACTAAAATTCAGCTTCTAATAGGTATTTTGATCAAGTGATAGAAAAGAAATAGTCAGGAGTCATCCCTAGATCTAATAGTGCCTTGAACTTTGTGTCATGCCTTGATTATGATGCCTGTGGCTTGGCTGGCGTGGCCTCTTCTGCCAGGCTGTCATAACTAATCCTGATGGAGATTCAGCAAAAGGAGAAAATATGGCACAGGAAGGAAGTTGCTGTGATTTGTTGTCCCGTGATTCCTTTGAGTAGCATATAATTGGAGACCCACTCAATTTGTGACTGCAGATTTTGCGGAAACCATGAAATTGGACATTGTCTGGGAAATCTGCAAAATTAAAAAACTTAATATACTACAAATAAAATGCTGGCTCCCCAGTGGGAGCCAGTGGTCCTCATGGCCATTGCAGCACAGCCTCACAGTCCATGCGGGATGTGGGGGAGCTGCCAGTGAGAAGGGGAGCAGCCAAGATGGTGACCACCCCCCCACCTCTTGCTGCTGATTCGCTCAGAGGCCCATCTATTTCATGGCCCCACCCCATAGCCAATCAGCAGCAAGGGATGGGGCTGCATGATAGACAGCTCTCTTGGCCAATCAGCAGCAAGGGGTGGGGCCACACAATTGGCAGTCCTCTTGACGAATCAGTGGTAAGAGACAGGGCCACTGGGGCCTCTCAGCCAGAAGTATTGGGGGTATGGGGTACAGCAATACACCCACAGTGCCGATCCCCACAATCGGCCTCCAAAATCAGCCTCCTGGCTACTCGATTTCGTTAGGTTCCTATACATAATGTTTCTTCACTCTTTCTTCCTGACCATTTTACCATCTCCTAATATTGCTCATGTAGTCTTACTTGTTCCTTCAACTATCTACAAGCCTAATTTTAGAGATGCTGAGTTATCTAAACTGAAAGTCAGCTACCCTGAAAATTAAGCCCAAGCACAGAAACATTTTAAAGAAAGTCTTTAATGTTCTTATGAAATATTTGTCTATTCCTCCAGCTTTTAATTCAAACATGAACGTAAGCAATTGGGGGCGGGGGGGGGGGGGGGGGAGTTTAACACAGGGAAAAGTAGGTCTTTTTTGAACATTTTTTTTGTCCAAACAAGTGATATGAATAACAAACTTCAGGTTTGATGAGTTGGTAGATAATGAAATTCCCATGCACCTGTTTAATCAAAAACAGATGTTCTATTTGCAGTGCTTCTTTCATAATTTGTGATAATGATGATAGCAATTTATTAGCCAAACGTAAAGGAAAAGGAATATCTAATTAGTACACTGATTTTTTTTTTTTAAGTTAAGGCAGCTACCTATTTGTTTTGTGGGTGTGTGTGTATACAACCCCCCCCCACCCTCCACACACACACCCACCCACACATGAATCCTCTTCAATAAGTAATCAAAATAAAAATGCTTGTACCATTAATTCCCCTGTCCATTATTCAACAGCTAATTCATGTTTAACCAAATATTACTGATAAGCCTATAAATTAAACAAAGAGAAAGGAAGCTTTTCTGTGGCCTTTCTTAGTGAGTCTAGTCAACTTTGCTGATTAGCTTACCCTGGACAGCGAATGTCTATTTGCAAGGCAATTCTGAAGAAGTGTTGAGCAGTGTCCTTCCCTCCATCCTTATTAAACTATGTTGTGGCCATGTAGCCCCTTAAGGCACTGTGCTTTATTAGAGGGAGTGCCAATCCACACCTTGAGGGAGCTCCCTGCTCACTACTGTGTCAAATAGACAAATTTCCCCTTGAAGCTGCATGGCATGTTTCAGAGGTGGCAACTTGTGCTTCCTATTAGAAGCAACCAGCTCCATTGGCAAAAGGGTAGTGAGAAGCAATGATTTCATTGCCCTACAGTGATTTCAATGCCCTACTTCTTTTCAACCCTACTTTCCTTGGGGAACTATTTTACTTTCCCAACTGTGTGCAAAGGGAGTAATTTCTGTGTTCTACAAACCACAAGGTTTGCGGTTATACTTTAACTGCTGCATCAGGGAAAGAAAAGGAACCCAGTTCATTTGCAGATTGGTGACAATCTAGGTCTAGTGTCACTGCTACCAGGAGTCTGAGATGACTTTCTGAAGGTGTCTGTTCAAAACTAAAATGGTAGGAAGTTGAATGGCTTTACAAGGACAACAACAATTCTGGCGGAGTACTTTTCATCTGTATGTTTCTACAGATATAAAGGAGAGTATCATTAGCTCTATTACATAAATGGGAACATTCAGGCACAAGCAGCAGTATGAGGTGGCTTCCATTTCAGACCTCACAAATGAGGATGACAACTCCACCAATGCTGCCTTAGCAAAAATGGTACGCAAAGTACTGTTAGCAGTTGATCTGGGTAAACACATATTTGGGATGAGTCTGCTTTGCTTTCCTTGGAGGACAACACCAAAGCATATACAATTTTCTCTTGCTCTCATCATATTCTAAAATATTTTATGATGAATGAAGAAGTAAGGCATTGTATATCTGACACGTTATCAGACTGTGAGGAACAAATCCTGCCAGAATCTCTGCCTACATGTGCAGAGATCTACACATGCGGATTTAATTATGAGATTGGGTAAAGTGTAGATATTCAATCTTTTGATTACACTCAGGAGTGGTGCAGTCTGTGGCTTTACTTTCATGAGCACCAACCATTTTCTTTCTGAGAAACCTATTAAAAACTAGAGATGATTCCCAATGTCCTACCTAATGATGCCCATTTTGAGAATGAGCAGTACTCTTGACTTATCAGCAGGGATCCTGGTTTTCTCTAATAAAAAAAATTGCAAAATCTCTGATAAAAGCCCCCAAATCTGTTATTGAAATTAAAGACCACCCACAGCCCTTCTGGTACCCCTCATTCCCCCCCCCCCGCCAAGCCTCCTCAGCCCTTCTGATACCCCTTGCACCCCACCCACAGCCCCTGCCCCCCAGCTCTGCCAGAGGGGCCTCCAGCTGCCACGGCGAGGGGGCCAGAGACCTGGGTCCACAAAGAAAGGCAGTTGCTGCTGCAGCAGAGCAGAACATGGAGCTGCCTCTCCCCCTCCTCCCTTCCCCCCTGCTGCCTGCTTGCTGAGGGCTCAGGCAGGGTAGGGCCAGCTCCCCACCACAGCACACACTCCTGGGGAGCAGGGGAGACCCATGCCCCCCAGATCCGTGCATGTGGCAGAGGTAGATATGTGCTGAGGGCTTGGGCTCATGCCCTGCTGCCCTCCCCCAGCTCCTTTGCAGCCCACGGGTGCAACCCAGCACTGTGGGGTACAGTGCAGCTGTGCAGGAAAGCTGCTTGCCACTGCAAGCTCCACGCATCCCTGGCAATCCAGCTCCCAAACAGGGGGCTGCAGTGAAGGCCACAACCCTGCGCTGCCACCCCTGCTGCCCCGTGTGCGCAGGGAACACATTGTCAGAGCAGCGCAAAGCTTGCAGCTACAAGCAGCTTTCCTGCGAGGCTGTGATGTGTTCTGCCCTGCAGCACCAGGTCACACCTGCTGGGCTGTGGATGCCCTGGGGGAGGGCAGCAGGGTGGGACCATGAGCCCGCAGCGTGCACCTGCCTCCACCGCTGCCCTGTGCACAGATCTGGGTGGCACAGCTCCCCCCTGCCTCCCTGGGAGCGGTGGGTAGCTGCCTCTCCTGCCCCCAGACAAGCCACCTGTGGCCCTGCTCCGCTTCCTGCCGGGGCCCTGCAGCTGTGCATTGTGGCTCTGAGACCCAAGCCCCACAAACTGCCTGGCAGGGCAGCAGCTCCAGCCCCAGCTCTGCCCAACTTCCTCCCGATAGAGGGGCCTCAATCCTTCCTTCCCACTTACCTACAGGAGCTGCTCTCCAGGCTGCCTGGGGCCATGTGCATATATATGCACATGGCATCTACTACCCCACTACCCTCCTCCCACTCCCTCCCTGCAGGCTGCAACTCTGCCAGCCTGCAGACAGCTCACTGCAAAATGGCAAAATTTGTGCATTTCTCTGCTAAAAAGAGAAATCTGCATTTTACTTCAGTCGGGGGCAGGGGAGAGGTGGAGGAAATCCACATTTTACTGTTTTCCATGGGAAATGGAAAGACCAAATCCCTGCTTATCAGGACTGGATGGGATTCCCTTCTCAGCAAGGGTGCTTAATGATAGATGGCACTTCTCCCATCAGAATACAGCACACTGCTCCTACAGCTGTCCCAGCCTAGGGACATTCATGCAGAGAAGGCCTGCTGGCCCTAAACCAGGTTTTGGCACCCAGTGAATCATAAAAATGTTAAATGCAAATGCTGTTCCTCTGATTTGCCATCTAGTGGCCAAAATCTCTTCTATACCAAAAGTGTGAGGAGGTGAGTCAAGCTATCCATATGTGTATGAACATTGCTGAAGGACACAT
The DNA here is from genome assembly GCF_030867095.1 of Alligator mississippiensis. Classification (NCBI taxonomy): domain Eukaryota; kingdom Metazoa; phylum Chordata; order Crocodylia; family Alligatoridae; genus Alligator; species Alligator mississippiensis. The sequence continues at coordinate 71,988,217 of NC_081830.1, forward strand.
GTTATCTCTTTTAAAATGCTTTAATAAGCTTACTAACCCATATAGAAGAAAACAAAAAAAATCTAAGAATAAGATAAGGAGAAGGCATGAAAATGTTTGCATACTTAACTTTCAAGCAAGGTTTACAAAAATCAAAAAAACAGTCTTGCCATTTGCCAACCACATGTTTTACCTTAGTGTCTTTGAGAAAATCTTCATTTAGAAGAATGAATTGTTGCAGAATTAGAAACACACATTCTGTAAACTATCTCAAGTACAATTATAATATATGGGCTTTATAATTGATTATTATTATTAGGGGTAATCTTTGCAATAAAATAAGTATATTTTACTATAAATAGTAAAACATTCCAAAGCAACCTCTGACGGAGTGAAAAATATCTACATTTATTCTGAATAACGAGGTTTAGCTGAAGAATAATGAGGCTTTTGTTTGTTAATCTTAGGTTCTTCCTTTACTGTGAGCAAATTATATATGTGCTTAAAAAGCTTTTAATGAAGGAATAGATTTTAAAGTGCAGTGACAATCTTTGACTGAAGATGTTAATTTATGGAGCTTTAGAACATTTTCCTTTCCTTTTTTTTTTGTGTGTGCAGTACTGGGTTGAAATCAATGCTCTCTCTTTTACAGAAGCTGTTTTAAAGCTTCCCCCCCACCCCCCCCAAAATAAAAAAAAAAAGCATCAATGCCTCTTGGTGTACATGCACACTTTTTTCTTGATATATCCACAAATAAAATTTGATAAATCCAAAACTAAAATTTGTATTAGTTATCTGCCCCCTGCTACACACAGCCTAATACCTTGTCATGTCTCATAACTATATGCACACTGGACAACTGATGTCCTCTTAAAGACATCCCTTGGTCGCTGTATGTTTATGCTGATACCTGTATTGTAGTTATATTCATATAATTCTTAGTAGATACATGTGCCTCACGTCTGGAAATCATTTCTGTCTGTTTACCAGGGCACAGTTTGAACTTCGCTGAGCTCCTGAATTGATCTCCATCTGAAATGATACTTGGTGGATATTTTCCATTTAGTTAGTCTGCTGGGTCTACAGAGAGTCAAATTAAGAACTATGTGGTGAGGCAAACCAGCAAAGTGTTCATGCTGAGGATATCCTTAAGTGTTCTGCATTCCTCAGAGAAGCAGGATATGGCAAGAGCTGCCTTTGTTTAAAAAAAGAATCCTAGTTAAATCCCAGACTTAATAATTCTCTCTCTAAAATAAAATATCTTAGCTTCTGTCCCCTGAGTTCTCACTCTAGAGTAAAGAAAATAATCATTTTGTTTATAAATCACCTTCCCTCATAGACACATTGAAATAATGACTAAACAGTTGATATGGAACAAAATAGTCATCATAACAAGACATGGGAGCAATAATATATTAAGAAGCCAAAACCTGATCCTCAAGAAGAAGTTTGCTTCCTTATATAAGCGGTTGATTCCAGTACAGGTAAAAACACTACACTGAGAAAAGAGTGGACTTGGAATAAGAAACCTTTTTTTTTCTGACTCTTTTAAGAGAAAAGCAAGCAAAAATTCAGGAGGTGGAGTGTTATCAGAGATGCTTCCATTTATTTGTCATGTAAAATTATAGCTTTTTATAGACAACTCCCTATGAACAATTAGGCTCTAGAAAACCACCTATCTAAAACCATCCTTTACAAAAACTGGGTAGGTCCTAGTCTAATTTTTAATTAGTCCATATCCCTTGTGTATTCATCAATTTATTTTTTTTTCTTCTGTGTTATACCAGCCATTATTGCCAAAAGCTCTCAGGATGGGACCAGCAACTTCCTATTTTCTTCATTTTGAGCTCCCAAGGAAAATCATCTGTGCCCAATGGGGAAATGTTCCTAGCAAGGATCCCACCTAACTGGCACACCAACTTTCAAATACCTTCTTTACCCCCAGAAACCTGCTTTTATTCTCTATGCCTCCTCATCAAAAAGCTGGTTTCCAATTTATAACATATGTTGTAAATTCAAACCACCTGAGCCACCCACAGTAAATCCCTCTTGCAAACTTAACCCAATAATCACAAATCATCCTGTTCTCCTGTTGCTTAAAAACTTTCAAGCATTTTTTTTTTCATTAAATGGGTAGTGCTTAACTAACTCCAATGAAACAATTAAGCTTCATTAAATGTTGCATCCTGAAACACAGGGGACAAAGTAATGAAAGTCCTTCTATTCAGGGTTAAAGCCTTAATGGGAACATGATACTGTTTGTAGTTAGTAGTTGTGTTAGGTGTTCTGATTATTGCAATACTCTGCTGAATGATGGGAAAACCAGCAGTGAAGGCAGAAGTAAATGAAAAAGAGTTTTGTTGTCTCTCCCACTGCAAAGCAGAAAACACAGAAATATAAAATACACACTAATGATGAACATCTGACCTCAGATGGCATAAATTAAAATAATCAGAAGACTGCTCCTCATGAATCTGTAGAAGCATCTAAAAATCCAGAGAATTCTTAGGACAGCATTTAAAGGGAACACAGTCAACCTAACAAAATCATACATTTAAACAATAGTGAAAATATCCACCTTTAGTACTAGAATTTCTTGAATTTATTGAAAAGGTGAAGTGACACATAAAACCTGATTAGCAGTTATTTCGGTTTTTAATTGCCTTTAATTTTTTTTCTCAGCTTGGATGATGTGACATAGCTTCTTTTGGAGTAGTTTACATTTGTTTCTGTCAGAATGGACTCGGCCCCCCTGCCATTGCAATTAAACTGAACATGGCATAACGTGGTTAGGAACAGTGTTTGCTTTATTTTGGGCTTCCTGTAGTATGCCCTCTTTAACATTATGAAATTAGGCAGCAACTGAAGTGAATTCTGCTATAAATACCCAGGCTACCTTACTGGAGTCTCTCAGCATTTTTGAAAAACCGTGGTAGAACAAGAGCAGCATATACTGTGGACATACTCCCTCCCCCCCACCTCCAAATTCAAAAGTGGGCTGTAACTTTTAAACTATAGTATTTGTTTGCTGTAGTAACCCAAAGAATAATGATCTGCTAATGTACAGCATTTTAGGTACAAGTATGTTTATTTTATTGCTATGGTTTTGGATGTAACAGAGTGATTGTGGAAGTTCCCTACTTCCATAGGCAAAATCTTTGTCACATCAAATGTTAAACACCAGAAATGTCACATCCCATCTAGAAAAGTATTGGGAATCCAAATTAAGGCACATACACAGGAAGCATCTCAAATAGAAAATTCAAAACATTGAAACACCCTAAATGAATGAACACTTGAAAACCTTCTTGGCCATTGACTGCATCCCAGGAGACTGGAATGGAGAGAAGTACTAAAATAACAAGTTCCTAACACTGAGAGGCCAACTAGCAGCAAGGAAGACTTATGGACTGGATTCTATTCTACCTATTAGGCATATAACCATGTTCAGGTACCCAAGTGCAATTCTATTTCACTCTGCATGAGTCCCTGAAAAGTTGTTCATAAGAGAGATACGTGACCGTTTTTTTCCTCTGCTTTCTTTTGATTCAGTTTTAAGGGTAAGATGATGCTTGTTGCAAAAATAGATGCATTAATCGGTTTTCAGGGAGTCAACTAGGGTGGAATTAGAATCATGGACTTAGAAATCAAGTTTCTAAGTCATAGTTTCATAGTTTCATAGTAGCTAGGGTCAGGAGGGACCTGAACAGATCATCTAGCCTGACCCCCTGCCACAGGCAGGAATGAATGCTGGGTTCACAAGACCCCAGACAGGTGATCATCCAACCTCCTCTTGAATTTGCCCAAGGTAGGGGCGAGGACCACTTCCCTGGGAAGTTGGTTCCAGATTTTGGTCACCCTAACTGTAAAATATTGCCTTCTGATCTCTAACCTAAACCTATTCTCCATCAGCGTATTACCATTGTTCCTTGTCACCCCAGGTGGTGCTGGGGAGAAAAGAGCTCTGCCTATTTGCTGTTGATCTCCCCTGATGAGTTTGTAGGCAGCCACCAGGTCCCCCCTCAGCCTTCTCTTGCTGAGGCTGAACAGGTTCAGGTCCTTCAGTCTCTCCTCGTAGGGCCTGTCCTGCTGCCCTCTCACCAAGTGGGTGGCCCTCCTCTGAACCCTCTCCAAGCTGGCCACATCCCTTTTGAAGTGCGATGCCCAGTACTGGACGCAGTACTCCAACTGCGGCCTGACCAAAGTCACATAGAGGGGGAGGATCACCTCTCTGGACCGGCTTGAGATGCATCTTTGGATGCATGACAAGGTATGGCTGGCCTTGCTGGCTGCGGTCTGGCATTGGCAGCTCATGTTCATCTTGGAGTCAATAATGACTCCAAGATCCCTTTCCACCTCTGTGCTTTCAAGAGGGGAACTCCCCAGCCTGTATGTATGCTGTGGATTCCTTTTCCCAAGTCCATGTACCTAATAGGACCAGTGTGTCTGTAACATCAGACAGTCCTTTCAATTGGGTGTTAAGATTATATGCAAAGCAGCCCCTGGGGTATGCTGGAGTAAGACAGAGATGATTATCCAAAAAGCAGCCTGAAATGTGTTGCTTAGCTGTTGACATTTACCTAGAGCCCATCTGTAAATTGTGCATTTGTAAAAGGAAAGATTTAGGAGGGACATTGTGAACTAGAGTAAACTTGTTCATAAGAATGTACCATTAAAATAAAGGCAACTACTCAATTAACTAAGCCATGATTGTCAGCAGCCCATCTTTCTCCTCAAGAAAAAAATAATCATTTACTCTAACATTGTAGTGAGGTGCTAATAATATATGGTTTATTATAAGCTTGATTAGCTTGTAGCAGAGCTAGTCTACATAACTTTTACAATGGATGCTTCATAGGTTTTCAGTAGGATTTACAGTTTTTGTTGGCTTTAAGATGAGCAGCTCTATGATTCTTTCCCAGTGAACTGTTAAGCCCTTTACTGTGGACAATCCTGATAGCAAGATGGGATTGCTACAGGGTAATCCTAAACTCATTGAAGTCAATGGAAAGATTCCTACTAACTTCAGTCATCTTCCAATTAGACATTTAAAACACATCTAGTGCCTACATGTGTAGCAGAAAATATTCTTATCCAAGCATCTTCTTTGTACTTGAACATAATTTTCTCTGGTAGTAATTTTTCTTTGACCCTTTGCACATTTCTAAAACCTGGAACCATGGATTGAAAATGAAAGTTTGCTCTTTGTTTGTCCAATCAAATAGATCCCCGAAATTTTACAGAAAATATTGTGACCTAGCCATGCTAGATCAGTACTGTTTGTCTACATTTTTATATTGATATTGTCTCTTCCATTTTGCTGGGCTGTCAGTCATTTCCTAGATATGCTTTCTATATATATGACAGGTAGTGGGGTTGTCTGATTTCAGCCATTTCCTATGTACTTTTTTAGGTCCTGGGGCCAAGGTATACCAGCTAGAGGCAGGACCTATGGGCAGTGCTGCTGCTCAAAAAGTGCCTTGCAGTTATGGGTCTCATCATTTCCATAAATTCTTAAAATTGGAGGGGCTTTACCACTAATTAAGAAATATTCCCTTAATCCATCTGACCTATTTTGTTTTGTTTTTTAGTTGCTGGGGAAGTTGGTGGCTGAATAGCCTCATGCTCACCTCCATCAAATTCATTTATTTAAGGAATTTAACTCACTGAATGGAAACCTTGCAAATGAAAGCATCATATGGTCTTCCTATGGCTACAGTGATCCCACCTCATTGTTTTGTGATGTCCAACTTGAATTATGAGCTCCATGCTGGTGATCATTGGCTCCTATTTTCTAGGGTTCCCAGAGTGCAGCAGCATCAGTAAGGAATAATCCATGACAAATTATTTTGTCTAAATATACTTCAAAATTGATATCCTTTATCTGTCTATGTGTGGTCTGACAACATAAAAAGTCATAACTTTTGCCGGGCCAGAGGACATCAATAAAACTCCTGTTGTCTTTCTAATCTATCCAATGACTTCTTTCTCTCATTCAGCTAGAAAAATTATTAACTTATGTATTTATGGAATCATTTGGATTTGCAACATAACAAAAAAGACTCCCATTCATAAACCCTGGGCACTGTGCCCTGACAAACACGCACACATAATACAAATGCTCCAAATATCTAAAGTGATATCCAATCATATTCCATTCATTCATAGCAAGCTACTCAGTGTGGGAAACATGGTACAAATGCTGGTCTTTTTGGAAACTGCACTTATTACTGACCAGATTTGTCTTTGCCTTAGTGTCTCTTACTCTCTCTGTCTGATTTATTTTTTAGGTGCAGCAGATGCTTACAGGTTGTATCTACATGAGCAAATAAGACATGACATGATGCCAAACCATTACAATATACTGCTGTTCGCGTTATTAAATATTCATGAGTAAAACACAGCCATCTTCTTTCTAACTATGGTACAAACTTTTTCTTCATTACAACTGACAGCAAATTGGCATTTTGCTGTCAGCACTAGAAAGAAAAATGAAAAAAAAAAATAAAGCAAACAGTGACTCTATGAAAATGGGTAATATTTTGAAATGATTTGTTTTCATACTACAAATTCTTTTCAGTGGGTGCATCTACATGACATGCTGACTGTGCAGTAGCCAAATAATCCTGTGCAATAGTATGCCACAGCATTAACAGTGCTAATACACTGCTGTGAAGTATTGTTAGGCTTATAGTTGCATCACTTAAAAGGTGTTCGTCGGTACTACTGCACAGTAACTCTGGCTACTCTGTATTTATTTAGTACTTGATTATACAAGTACTAAATAAATGCTCAGTAACCACTGTGCAGTAGTGTCTTGTGTAGATGTACCCTTTTTATTTTAACAACTGAATGCATTAAATCCTTTGTTCCTTCCTCTTAGGACTCAGTTAAACAAAAAGTCTTCGTCAACCACAGGACTATTGCTTAACAATTCTTTCAGGCATTCTGATTTACCTTTCTGCAGAAGGGAATTCTCTCATTTTACCAGGTATACTCAGGGAACATAATTTAGGCATTTTATTATAAGGATGTATTCTTCCATACCCATCATAAGTAACTGAGATAAGATACATCTATAGAAGATCTCTGGATATTTTAGCTGGAATCAGCTGAGAAAAACTGGTAAATATTAATATCAGTACCTATTTAACACTATTTACTCCTCAGCCATTTTCTCCTTGTTAGTCAAAGAAGGGTTAATATCCCCCCCTCTTCCCCCTCCCCCCCCCCCCCGTCCCCAATAACTAGGAATCTGACTATTTCCAGACCAATTGTAAGGGGAATAGGTGCACGTATAGGTATGTACTGTTTTCTTAAGTGATTTCAAGACTACCAACAAAATCCAGCATATAACTCTTTCATAACCAAGGTCATTTTCCTTGTAAAGACCTACCGAGACTAGTCAGGGATAACTGTAACTAAAGACTTTAAATCATTAACTTTAAATAACCAGTCTAGCTGTTTAGAGCATTAACTAGACTAGTCATTCTCTCTTTCACCATGAAATTGTCAAGTTACTCTAATCTACAGCTTTAATAACATCCATAAACATCATGGCACAGACTGGGCATGTCTCTGCATGCATATTAATACAATGCAATAAACTCTGGTGCTCATCACACTGGAGTGCATTGCTCCCTGGCGCACTGTTTACATGTGCACTAGGGACCACAATACATTGAGCTGGGTCAGAGCAGCCCCGGCTCACAGGGGGTATGGGGGGTCAGCCTGCCAACCCAGGGCAGCTCTCCACAACATGCTGTAGAGGGGCTGGCGGGGACAGAGGGTCCTTCAGTGTGAGGCTAGCCAGCAGGCAGCCCGCACACTTAAGCACCTTTGTGCCCCAGCCAGCTGGATCAGCATCTACATGTGTGTGTTGCTGTGGAGTAAAAAAACCTACAACAGGATAGTAATTGTATTTACAGCAGGATGGTACTTGTAGATGTGCAGTGTTTACTACGCAGCTAATGAATCTACTCTGCAGTACACATTTCATGTAGATGTGCCTACTGAGGTGGTAATGGCAAAATACCCCATGAGCACTACACTGCAAAATCATCCCAGCATTACAAACATTTTTAGACATTATATTTATATACTTCACCAGACAAACATGCTTTCTTAGAATGCATTTCCAGTATCAGACAATGTTAATTGCTTTGTGGAGCGTATGGGGACTATTCTACCTGAAAATGTTTGGGTCTTTGATGAAAACACATATAATGCAGACCGCAGCTGGAAAAACAAACGTTTTCCTCATTTACTTACTGGATTGCAAAATTAAACCCAAGAAAAGGAAAAATCCTGCATGTATTTAAAAGAAATGAACATCTGTGAACAAAAGCCCATTTTTTAAATCCTATCTTTTGTTTGGTTGCCTTCTAAAACCAGAAAGCTTTCCTATTGAATAAAATGGGATGGTATCTCTTGAAGCCAGGATCCATTTTTTTTAGAGAACTATATATTTTCCCTATCCAGCTCCCAGCTTGCTTAAAAGGAGCTTTGGCAACTCTGTCCAGATGTTAAAATAAAAAAATAAAATTGTGGTGACTGGTACTAGTATGGTGCTTTTCAAATCCCGAAGAGCAGAAACAAGAAAATGTCTGTATAGAATAGTGATCACCTTACACAGGAGAACCTCTTCTTGTGGGCCTCACTTTAAAAGACAAGTAAACAAAATTATATGATCACAATTGTGTGTCTATTTTTTGGAGGCATATTGTATTGTGTACAAATTAGTTTTGCACAAGGTGGCCAGGTACATTCTTAACTATCTTGTCTATATCCAATGAGGCAGATTACAATGCTTCACAAATGTGATGTATAGCCACATACCCAAGATTTAAATTCTAGCCCTTATTTATCTTTCTGAGACACAGAGAAATCTTTGCTACTGTTTGCAATGAAGAGTTAATATGGCTATGGAAAACAGAACAGAATTCTGTATCGTCTCATGCATCATTATCAAAGCTTTCAGCATTTCTGTGGTACTACCTTCACCCCATGAGGCAAGAGATGTTGTGTGCAAGAGCATAAGATAGTGAAACTTTCAGGTTCTTTTCCTTCCTCCATATATACTGGGCTCTTTCATCAATTATTTCCTGAGAGCAATTTTTGAAGTACCTGTACACAGTCATACTAGCGCACTTTCTAGGAGAGTCTCTGCTCATTGTAACAAGGAGGGCGATAGAAAGTTTCTAATTCCAACATCCAACATCCTTTAATTAAGATATAGGTAGCTAGACCTGAGGCAATTCCTGCTAAATTCTTCCCATTAAGAAACAGGAATTAAGAGGAAGTATACTGTGACAAAGACGGCTGACTTTCTGCACTATTATAACAGAATGGTAGGATCCCATGGGTGAAGGGACTTATGTATTCACAGATTTCAGGAGATTTATGTTCCATCTTTTGGTAAACAGTTAGAGATCCCACTGGATTCAACATAAATTATACCCAAGCCAGAGCTTAGTGAAAATAAGAAAGGTCTTCAGGTTTTGGTCTCTGATCACAGAATTTTTATTGATGAGGCCAAAAGAAAATTACTTGACCCTTCTCCTATTAAGGAAGTGGGAAAGCTCCCATTGATTCAACCGGGAACAGGATCTATATCTGGCCTTGCTGTTGTTTTACAGTCACTTTTTATTTTCTGGAAAGGCCATCTATTTAATCAATTTTTCAGACAAAGTCAAGTAAAGTGAAGACTACTTTACTTTAATATGGGATTATCTAGCAAAAGTTGAGGCCAAGATTATCAGTGCTCAATTTGAAGAGAAAAAAAAAAACCCCAACTACAATTGTTTCACAAATGTTAACAACCTATGAAGTTCATTATAAACAAAAAAGAAGTAATATGCATACAACATAAACAAAGGTTCAAAATAACAATTTAGGAATTTTCTTACATGTTAGAATGAATGCTTTCAGCCTAAGGAAAACAAGGACATATGGTTAGAGAAAAGACTCCAAAGAAAAACATGTTTAGTTTAACAGAAGTTACATCTGGTCTCTCTTAGTGTGTGTGTATGTGTGTTAATCTGTTTAATGTACATATTTTATTCATGTTGACTCACATTGGGAATTATACATATGTGTTCTAGGTCTAATCTTCAAATACTGTAATTCTGATCAAAAGAAAAGAAAAGTACAAATCTCACATTAGCTAATGGCATGCAAGGTTAGCAACACACCCAACCTGACTCTGCAACCTGAGTGACCAGGTACTCATGTGTAGCTGAGTCAACTGGATGAGGCTTACAGCCTGAGCCCAGAGTGAAGCACCCACTTATGTCTCTCCAGCCACGTGAACCACCCTAATGATTCTGCTACCATGCCCCAACCCTATGGCTCCCTATGTGGAATCTTGTTAAATACTTGTCACAAAATGCCCACGCATGCCCAGTTATTATTATTGTGAATACAGATGTGACACCATGAGTAAGAAAGGGGCTGATATTTATTTCCTGTCTCTAGTAACATGACAGTAGCCAAAATACCATTTCATTCTTGTCCTGTGACTGCTGTAAGAAGTCAATATAGTTTGACATTGATGCCTTGCAGTACAGTGTAGAATACCTCCCAGGGAACAGACCATACTCGGTAGGGTCAGGCTCTTCAGAGAAAGGGCAACCTATGAGAAAGTACAAGAATATACTGAATTTACTAAAACACTGGCATCTTTAGTTGCATGGGATTTTTAGTTTCATATTTTATTCTGTTAAATGTAACGAAAAGGTCTGACATCTTTCTCAGATGTGTCAAAGAACATTTATTCACATACAGAGACTAGATTACTTTGGGTCATCTGTATAATCTTTTACAACATGTGTATACATTAGTAAAGTAACTGCATTTTTAGAATAAACTAGAATGGACACGTCTACATGTGTCCCCATGGCACCTTTGTTACTGTGCCTTCATTTAGTACTTCCTTTTGGATGTACTAAATGATGATGTGGTAACAGCCCATACTGCACCACGCACACCACATATGGTTACTTTTAGCTGCTATGTCACCATAGCACTGCATTATTAGTAGGGAGTGCATTGCTATCGTGACATAGCTGCGGGGTCAAGGTTTGTGACTGCTGATGCTAGAGGGTTGCTACGGCGACATAGCATCACATGTAGACATGCCCAATCCAAGAACAAAATGACGTCACCCATTTCTTTCATGATTGCTCCAACTCCTGATCTTGGCAAACAATGAAAGGTGATACAGTAAAACTGCAAATTAATTAACAATAAGGTCTTTACTGATGTATTTTGGTAATGAAGGGCTGTGACCAAAGTGGACAAAACAGGTCTAATAATCACACTCTATCACTATGGGCTCATTCAGTTAATTATGAAAGACTGATGTGGGTAGATATATAGACACTGTGCATTTTAAGGATCCCCTTTCAAAAGACACATTCTTTTTTTTTAATTAATAATGACAAAGTGGGCACCATTTCCCAAGAAAGTGCAAAATTACTTGAAAATAATATAGTTTCCATATTCGATTTACAATGTTACTTTCCTCCTCCAAGGTTTTCAGTGCAATTATATGTTCATTACTCTGGAAGAGTCAGAAAACAAGCAAGCTGCAGCTTCTAATGATGCTTTCATAGCAGCAAGAAGAACTATGAAAAAAAGCATTTAACACATTTCATCTCTTCCTCTATTCAGGCTCTCTTTCATTTCCAGAGGCTGTTGTGATGAGAATTTGGATGCTATCCAGTTTGGATTTATATAAGAAGCAGTAAAGGAGATAATGGCAGAAGTATATACTTTCTCTACATATGAATTCAGATCATCCCTAATGCTTGGTCATTTTTTGACGGACACGAGACAAAGCAAAAGTAGACATTCTCAGTCATATTTTATGACATTCAATGAAGCCCTGCTGAGTCTCCTTATATCCAGCTTAGCTGTTTCAGATTTTCCTTTTATTATTATTTGGCCATTTTCCCTGCTCTGCTATCTGGCTACAAAATCCTGACTCAGAGTATCTAAAAGCGATTCTTTCTATGTTTGAACAGAAATGTATACCATTCCTTTGTACTGTCATGTTGCCACCTTAACAAGCTGAAAATATGTATGTGAGAACTGAAGATGTTTCAGGATCAGAGGAAAAGTCGGTTACCAATTTATTACTGAGACCAACTTCCTTGACAACTCATAAAAGCTAAATGTGACCCCACTGGGGTTACTTTTACTAGGTAGAAGTCGTTTTCCTTCCCCTTTATGACACTGCCTTTATTACTAGTATTATTCTCAAATCCCTAATTAGAGAGCATAACATCATTACATAAGACTTTTATTTTTAGACTCAGATGCACAGATATATATACTATGGTTTGCCTCTGAGCAGGTGTGTTAAAGTGATAAGACAGAGCAATGATTCGATTCCCTGCCCATTTCCAATGGAGTAGTATTTTACCAACTGGCAGGCCAACATTTTCCCCCTTAGCCTTTGAGATTTCCTTGCACCTTATGTGTTCAGTTGAAGAGAAGAGGATAAAGCATCTTCTGTTGCTTTCCTCATTAAGCAATGCTGATCTCTTTTTTTATCATAGTCAAAGGAGTGAGGAACATGATCTGGGAAATGAGCTCATATCAAACTTCAGTTTCTAAAAAAAAAAATACCCTTTCCCATTGAAAGATATAAGAGTAAAGTGGATTTAGGCAAAAAATTAAAATGTGGAAGCTTAAAGTTACGGTAGTGTTAGAGTGATGTAGCCATAATGTCCAGGAAACATGTGAGATGCAAGTACCGACTTAGACAAGTTTTTGAATGCAGCGCATAAGAGGTAAATGTTTTTAGAAAGTGAAGCTTAATATGAGCTCATTTCCCATGGTGTGTTACTCACTTCCTTGATTACGATGAAGAGGCATCAGCCCTGTTTAATGAGGAAAACAAGAGACCTGAAGAACAATGTGTTGCATTGGAAAACTTGTCTCACATCTATCCAAACCATGAGGTTGAGTCAATAAAAAAATATCACCTACAAAAATCCTCGTCTCTCGCAAGCTTACAGTTAGGAGGAAGGGATCAGAACTTGTGGTAGGGGTGATATCTTTTATTAGACCAACTAGAATATATATATTCTAGTTGGTCTAATATATATATTCTCTCTCTCTCTCTCTCTCTCTCTATATATATATGGTCTAGTTATATATATATATAAATTGCAAGCTTTCAGACACAAGCACCATTCATCAAGCATAGGAGAAATTATTGTAAAGTTCTCCCAGATAAAAATGAAAGTTCATATTTCATAGGAGAGTTAAAGGTGTGGTAAAACCTCCTGTTTAGCACAGTTCATTTTATGCAGGTTAGGCTCAGAGAAAAAGTTGGAATAGTCTGTTTACTGTGAAGTTGTTTGCTGGCAAACAGGACGTAGTCATATTCCCTTCTGGTTATGATGTTTTGTATTTCACAGAAAAGTAAAAAGATGGAATGCTTTTCTGGGGAGGGATGTCTTAATGTAATGGGGAGGTATCTCTGTGCTCTGTGATGATGCAAATTACCTTGACCAAAGGCAGGAGCAGGATACCTAAGCTTAAAGTTAGACATTTATATCCATATTTTAGTTACCTAAATAGGTTATTTGTTTTTTTCAGAACTGTATCAAAGGCTCTTTTAAAGTTTAAAAAATATGGTTCTTGACAAATCTGAATAACTGAAATAAGTTTAATCTTGACTATAACAAAAAGTAAGTACTTTATACTATAACCAGTACAACCTGCACCCTCCCCTTATTCAAGGCAGAGGCTAGAGAGACATAATTTTGAGGGGCTGGAGAGGTCTGTATTTCAGTGAAACTGGGTTTTACTTTTAAGGCACAATCTGGCCTTATATATGAACAATTTAGAAAAGATTCCTGTTTGTTTTTTTTCATTTGCAGTCTATATTTCACAGCTCTGAAGTCAATGAACAAGTTTTATGGCAGCTCTGGTAAAGTGAAGCTCTCCAATTAGAACATAGTTGTAAAACATACAGTAATATTTCCCCCCTGCTTCCAGGCAGTGACTTTTGGCCATGTCAGTTATAACTAGCTCAAAAAAAAAAAAAAAAGATTGTTTAACAAATCCAAAGAGAGTTATAAAGCTATACAATCCCAGAAGGATTTCAGACAAGTTTATTCTGTTCAGATCAGTTTGCATTTATACCAAGTCTTTGGTGACCTGAATTTGGCTCAGCTATGTGAAAGGTAGAGGAAAGGAATGCTGGTATATTTAAGGGATCTTGTTGCAGCATGACTGAGAGAGAAATAATTCCATGATGGCTGCACAGAGGATTAATGCTACCAGTTTATATTCCTGTAAGCATCTTAGGGCAAGTTTTGAACAAATAAGTAAATAAATAAGAGAAGTAGAAGCAAGTAATAATATTAGTCAGAAGCTTTTTTTTTTTTAACTAAGTACTCCCAGGTAAATCTAATTAATTGTGCAATTAACTGGTGGTTTAATTTTGATTGGAAAAGAAGCAGCCATCTGGAAGTTAGTTCTCTAGTTTATTTGACAACTCTACATTAGGACAAGGAGAACTTCCTGAACCAAGAAAGAAATATAATTCTCCAATGGTAGTCTTTTATATTGATTTTGATACTGGAATATATTCAAGATATCAAGAAACCTCCCTGGAACTGGTTCTACATTGTCAGAGCAGGGCCATCCAACGTATGGGCAACTGGGGGCCACAGAGGCTGTAGTCCCAGGCCTGTGCATGGCATGAGCTGCAGACCGAGGGCCACTCGCTGCATGGACAGTCTCCTCCTGTGCTGTCTCCTACCATGTGGACAGCTTAGCATGCCTCTCCCTCCCCCAGTGCTCACACGAGATGCAGCTTAACTCCCACCTCCCTTTCTGGCTGTGTGTGCCATGTGGGAACCCCACTTCACCCCTGCAGCACAGGCAGCCCTGCTATCCTATGCCATATGTTAACCACCTCCTCCCCCAGCCCACCTGCAGTGCAGGCACCCTGGTTCCTTACTTTCCCTCCAGCCCCCTCCCCTGCCAACCACATAGCATAGGCACCCTGGCACTCTCACTGCACCACCTCATGCCACCCCACAGCAGTAGGGGCAGGAAGAAGAAGCTGAAGGAGGGTAAAGGAGC
Organism: Alligator mississippiensis; assembly: GCF_030867095.1. Lineage (NCBI taxonomy): Eukaryota > Metazoa > Chordata > Crocodylia > Alligatoridae > Alligator > Alligator mississippiensis. The sequence goes on from NC_081830.1 coordinate 72,003,304, forward strand.
CCGAAGAACCTGGTTTGCAGTGGTGAGGGTGGAGGGAATGGCACCCATGCCAGGAGCACATGGACAGCATGACAACCTAAATAATATGAAATACTATACTATGCCCCAGATATGCAGAGAATGAGATGAGTAACCTGAATATCTTCCTGACAAGATATTTCATCCTTACTGGACAGTCTGCTTTGCTATATACCCAGAATACTATATTGCATTCATACATGTTCAGAACAGCTGAATTGACTGTCTTCAAGCCTAGCTTTATGCTGCTAAACTCAGGAAATAAGCTGTCCATGACTCCAGCAAATGTTTGTACTTTTTTTTATTACCCTGGGATTAATTGAAGTGCAAAGGTTTGGCTAGAAATGTAAGAAGTAGTTTGTAAATTCCTCAAAGAGGAAAAATGGTATATAGCTGCTGCTTAAAAATATAATTAGTGCCATAGTGTAACAAAATATGAGCTAGTCATTATCTTACTGAGATCCCAATGAATTCAAGATGAAATATTCTCAGCTCATTTTCCACAAAGATGGTGGTGTTGGTATATCAAAAGCAATATACATGAAAAATGAATTCTAAGATAAGGCAGAACTAAAATAGTGATTCTGAAAATATCCATGTTTTAAAAGCCTTCAACTCTGACACTCCACAACCACAACTTGGTTTCAGGAGCAGATCCAAAACTGAAAGGGACCAATTGTCCAGTTCCAACTTTACATGGCTAATATCTTATACGAACAATGGTGAAAATCACAATCGGGTAACTGATCATGAAAAGGATGCAAGGAACTTGTGAGGTCAGTTTCTCTCATTAGATTTCCACCATACATTTCTCCAGGCTCTTGAGAAGAGATCACAGATTCAGTACCTCTGAATTTAAATCCAATCCAACACCTTAATCAAATCTAAGCTGCAAATAAGTTGTGTTGGCAATGTGAGCCAGCTTCTAGTCCACCGATTAGGTGTGTAAGTGGACTTTGCCACCGAAGTGTGATACTATTCTCCCCTTCTCCAGTCCTTGGATATCCAATAATGCACCTATTTTTGTAACAACCACTGTTTTATCCTTAAGACTAAGTCATAGAAAGCAGTTAGGAGGAGGAGTATTCACCTGTCTTTTGTATTAACAATTTTTCATGGACCTGAGCAGAGGGAATAGAAATACTCTTAGGTGCGTAAGCCTACTTACATACCTGTAGGAGGTTGCCACCTCACATCTTCTTGACCAGGCTTTGTCCATTCCCTAAGCATCTCTCAGCTAGCCTTAGAGATGTTTTTCACCCTGCTGGCCCTTGCTGCCTAGAGTACCTTCCAGCCTGCTCCGGTTATAGACTAAACCGTCCTTCACCAAACAAAGTGAGCAAACAAAGGAACCTTATTATCCTGGACCTTGAGAAGGGTCTGCTGTGGCTTCTAGTTTCCTTTCATAGGTTTGTTCTTCTAGCACAGAAGATTCCTACCTCTGGTGCTTTTCCTTCACTCTCCTCCTGTGGTTCTGCCTACTGGGCTTTTTAATTCCTAGCGCCACATCCTCATTAACCTTCCCGCAGTTGCAGCCCTTTAGTTTAACTAGCTGCCTTCTCTTAAGGCAACAGGCCACCCTGTTACATACCTCCCCCCTCAAGGGTGAAGTCAGAGACTCATGTCTTTCAAATTTAACCCCCCTCCTTCATGGGAAAAGAAGTCTGCATTCAAATATGCGGTCCCAGGTTGCTGGCATATCTTGAATGCATATGGCTACAAAGCCAGGTACCAATGCACGAACTTGAAGTTGGTATCCTGAATTGCCTTCAACCAGGTTAGAGGTGCATGGTCCATCAGGACACCAGTGTGAAGATGACTCTTAGGATGTAACAGCATACAGCATTGACTGCCCACTTTATAGTGAGGTATTCTTTTCAATGACTGAATACTTCTGCTCTTGGAGTACTTTGTATTTACAGGATTAAGGTGTTCAGCATCCTCAAAGTTCTGCGAAAGAACAGCTCCAAGGCCCCTCTCTGTCTATAAAATGAACTGGCATTCACAATCTGGGCTGAGAAATACAGCCAGGTATTGTGCATAATATCCTTTTAATGTCTCCAAATGCATATTAATCTGTTGGGGTCCACTGTACTACCTGTGGTACCATGTTGTGTAGCTAGTCAGGGGGGCAGTTGTAGTAGAAAAGTGTAGAATAAATCATTGATAATAACTAGCTAGTACAAGAAGAATTTCAATTACATTTTTGTTTTGGGCACTGGGGTTTCTATTTAAGACCTCTCTTTGTCAGTAAGGGCCTTTATCTCCCTGTTACCCAAATGTAGCCTAAATATTTTCCCTTCACACAGCCGAATCTACATTTTGTTGAGCTGGCTGCAAGACCTGTGGTTTGAAGTGTCTGTAGTAGGGGTGCACCGATCAAGATTTTTTTCTCCGATACGGATGGCTGATTATTAACCATCCATATCACCCAATAGGATCCAATTGCCGATATGCAGCATGGCAGCTGGAGTGCAGCCTGGCCAGTAAGTCTGTGGGAGGGAAGGGACATGGGGGGCTGATTGAGGCCCCCATGGGGAGGGAGGGAATGGGGCTTAGGATAGGGAAGGGGCAGGTGCTGCCCAGCCAGGGCAGGGTGGGACAAGGGACAGAGTCACAGGTGGCTCATCCAGGGGGCATGGAGGTGGGGAGGGGCGTGGCACTTCTATATGGACCCCTCTCCCACCTACCCTGAGCACAGCCCCAGCCAAGCCTTCCTGCTGGGAAGAGGCTGGCACAGCTCCTGTCCCCAAACTTGCAGTGGGCAGCCTGCCCTTGCCCCACGCACATATCTGGAGGGGGCACAAGCTCCCCTGTGCCTCCCCTGGGGGTGCATGCAGAGTCACCTCAGCCCCTTGCAGCCCCCGGATGAGCTGTCCACAGCTCCATCTTGCACCCTACCCCACCTGGCAGGGTAGTGCCTGCACCTGTGTCTGCCCTTGCCTCAGCCCCATCTCTCACTGTGGGAGGGCCTCAATCTTCCCTCCCCACCCCCTTTCCCTCCCCCACAAACTTACTGGCCAGACACTGCTCTCCAAGCTGCCGGGCTGCACTCCTGGTAGCATGCATGCTGCGGCTGCGTGCATGCACACAGCATTTATTGGTGACATTATCGGCTACACCAGCCAAAAAAGGCTGATTGACGATAGTGTCAATTTTCCTTTTATCAGTGCCAATCCAATATGGACCAATGCACCTCTAGACTATAGTATTGACTTTTTGGAAATGTTCTCCCCAGGTGCTCATGAATATAACTACTTTATCCAAATATGCAGTGGCATATTCACAATGTGGTTGTAGTACTTTATCAGTTAGCCATTAAATCTGAAAGGGAGGATCTGGAACTGAGACAACCTCCATGGTGTTGCAAATGCCTTAAGCTCTTGGGATTCTGGGGTTAGGGAAATCTGCCAGTATGCCTTTGTTAAATCTAATATAGGTATATACTTAGCCTTCCCAAGCCACTGCAGTAATTTACCAATTTGAGGCACAGGATAAGCAGCAATTGTGACACCACATTTAGTTGTCAAAAGTCCATATGGAATTGGATTGTCCTGTCCAGTTTGGACACTAGGATGATTGGGCTACTCCGCTCACTGGAGGGTTCTTCAATTACCTGCCATGTCCAGCATGCTTTGTATGTCCTTTCTTACAGTCTCCTGCAAGCGCTCAGGAACCCTGAAGAGCCTCTTCTGTATTGGGCATCCAGGCTTTAACACAAAGTGGTGAGCAATTAAAGTGGTACATTCCAGGTTTATCAATGAAGACATCTGGGAAGTCCTTCACCAAACAATGGAACCTTATCAGCCTGGACCCTGAGATGGGTCTGCTGTGGCATCCAGCTTCCTTTCCCAGGTTTGTCCTCATTCTAGCTCAGACAATTCCTACCTCTAGTGCTTCTTCTTCACTCCTCCCCTGTGGTTTTGCCTACTGGGCTTTTTGATTCTTAGGGCCACACCGTAATTAGCCTTCCCATAGCTATAGCCCTTTGGTTTAACTTGCTGCCTTCCCTAAAGGGTACTGGCCACCCTGTTACAATGTCTAACAGGTCAAAGTGAATCTCAGTTGATTCACTCTACACTTGATATTCAGTGCCAAAGATAGATCCTGCCTAAACCTCCCACTAGAACAAAGGAGCAAGATTTGACCATTTGTACTGACAAGGATCAAACATGTTCAATGCTTACAATAGTATGAGTGAATCCTTTGCCCTGGGATGGTTTACATCAGATGGAGAAAGGAAAATACACATAGAAGGTCAAGTCACTATTTGACGTTAGTGTCAAGCTTATTTTTCAATGTGGACAGTGCAGGACAAAGAATGTCCACATTTAAGGCCTTTTTTGAAATATCCATCACATACACCAAATAGCTATATTTAAAAGTGGTACCAGATGTCTTTGTAATAGGAAGCGCACAACTCCCCTGCTAAATTTTCACTGAAGTCATTGGCTAAAAGAACTAAAGATGGCTTACTGAAGAAAAATAGAGGCTTTTGTCATGCATTCACATTACTGTTTACAACAAAAAATACATTGTAAATCCTTCAGGCTAATATTCTCATATTCCTATATATTGTTTTAATACCTCACTAGACTAATGATCCTAATTTTTTCTGCCATGCAAATTTAAATCTATTCAAATGAATAGATAGTAGATACTGTACACGTTTTATAGATTTAGATCTGGTAAGAACTGCTATTTTATTGCAAGGTTGTTAGATATACTTTGCTGCACAATTTTAATGCTACTGGGTTTATAAAGGCACTTTTTCTATTAATAGTATTACCACTGCATACAAGAACTATTCAATTGATTTTAAATATAATCCATTTCCCTACTAAATAGTTCATGTTCAGAATTTGGCTAGTTAAATTGGTAGATGAAGAAAAGGTAACTGGCATTTTGGGATTATTTGGGGGTTCTAGTTTTTTACCTTTTAAATAAAGTAAGCAAGAGCAATGAATACATTGTTGATAACAAGATAATGTTTAAAAAATTATGTGGAGTTAGCAATTGTGAGACAAGTTCTGCTCAGAGCTATATTGCTCTAAATCTAAAATAGCTCAATTGACCTTAATAGATTTTACTGACTTCCAGATTCACACAAATCTAAAAGATAGCTAATTTTGGGCTTGCATCTATATTTATACTTGTTAATGTAGGCCAGGTTATGAGATTACTAGCTGTGGCAGCATCCTTTTGAAAAAAGTAGACAAGATAGATAATTTATTGGGCCAGTAAGTAATTTGTATATATGTGTTCAGGGTGCCTGGTGTTTCTCTACAATCTAAAAGTTCTTTGTGGTTTTCAAGAAGCAGAATTTGAAGTGGGCTATTCCTTTATCTACCTCCAAATTATTTATTTCCCTACACCATAGTGACAGCATAAAAGCCTACAGCAAAATGGTGTCTTCAGTCATGGATGCATATAGGGAGAAAAATGGGATATTTACTTACAGTTGTGGCTTTGTCGTCTGTGTAGTGAAGCTTTGCTGACCAGGCCAGCTGGCCTCAAGAATTTATTTTCTTTCTCATACCAAATAGGCTTAGCCTTATACACATGTGCTTACTTTTAAAGTAAAGAATATAATTTAATAAAATGTACGTTACCTTTCTTAGTCAGTTGTGCAATGAACAAGATCAGTCACAAGCATTGGTGTTGTGTGCAATAACATTCAATCCTGTTTGTCAGCTGGGAAAAAATACATAGACCAGTTGGAGGTCTCAAAAAACCTGGTCTGAAACTGTGCTCACAGCTGTATACATCGGAAAGAAAGCTATCCCTTAGGAAGAAAAGGTAATTGTATGGTTAAGTTACCCAACTGGGTCTCTGGAGTTCTCATTTTAGTTCCCAGCTTTCTTAAAGTAAGATATTGGGAAAATTACTTAAATTACATGATAGCAGTTCCTTATTTTTCCCATTTAAGATCTATGAAGAAAGGAGCGTTCCCTTTCCATATCTGAACAGTGTTCAGTCTTGGTTCAGGCTTATAGGTTGTGCTGTGACCTAGGCAAGAAATAATAATATAGCATTTTTAAGTATCTTTTTTTGTCCAAAACCAGCTTCCTTCATAGTTCTAAAGAAGAATTTGAAGTGGGCTGTTCCTGTATCTACCTGCAAATTATTTTCTCTGCCTCCACAATGACAACTCTTACATGAAACTTTAATGAATTCAACCTAGAAAGGTTACCTGGAGGTAAAGACTGTGGGTTCAGTCTTGCAAAGAGGTTGAATATCTTCTGGGAATTTACAGTTCTCAATATCTGTGAGGTAGCACTTAGTGGAGGTAGTAATAACTACTTCCTCAAGACTGAACTCCATCACTTAGCTGCTGCCAGTACCTAAATTAGCTAGTTTAAACCTAACTTGGGTATGACTACACCATCCTGTAATCACAATAATGACCATAAGACAGACATGACTATAGTCAGATAAGAGTATTTGATACCTGAAACAATGTAAGCAATGTAATCTGAAAATAGTTGTATGGCTATAGAGCTGGTGGCTTTTACAATTAGAAAGCAAATAGAATGTGCAGAGGAGAGGACCTGCTGCAAAATAGCCTTGCTAGGAATGGGATCCATTCCAAGTTTTGCTTTTTGGCCTTTGGGTTTTAATCTACCTGTTGACTTTCTCACTTACTGTTTCTGTGGAGAAGTGGTAACCAGGTTAGGATACAGTATTCAGTCCTTCTGTCCATTTATTCCTTTTCTAGCTAACAACTAGCTACTTTTGTAATACAGATTTCCTGGGCCCAAGACTTAGAAGTAGACCCAACCTCTGTTGTGTTTTTAAACACATGATCAAGTCAAATAAGTCTTAGGAACTTGAAAGGACTCTGTATGTTTGTGTGATTCCCTGATTTGCTCATTTCATTTTGCTTTTTTCCATTTCATTTCTAATTAACGTCAAATATCTCCTCCTCCTCTTTATTAAATGTTATTTGTGTACAATATTCTCCCATTAAGAACAACAATGCGTTATCATGGCACGACAGAATCTGCCTATAGTAGAATTCTCTTGAAACCATTGATGAGTCCAGAAATAATATATGAATCGTTACTTTATCAGGTTTCATGTGTTTTTTTATCTTTGTATGAAGCAAGTTTTATCTAACAGGGTTTTTGTTTTGCTTTATTTTGTTTATCCCTTAATATGTAATTCTTTGGAGAACGTTATGTCCAATAAAATCTTTTAGTTCAAAGACGAAATTCATTGGATCAATTTGCCAATCCCCCTGATCTTCAAGAAATCTTTTTAATTCAATAAAAAAATCTCATTTTTCTTCCTCATTTAAGTTTTTGAGTCTCATTATTTGTCTCTTCTCCAATGCTTTGCCTAAAAACAACTCTTCAGAGTGCTATGCAGCACTGAAAGCAACAATCTAAACTATTTAATGCAACAGTGTTTCTGTCTTCTTTGATCCATATTGCTTTTTCTGAGCAATCGTAATCTATGATGTTTCCAGTTTCACATCTTTATTGAAGCTGCACATTAATCCAAAGGCTTCAGGGATTTTGGGGCTTTAATAATTCCTTAATCTCCTTGGGTCAGATTCCGATGACTGCGTAAATCTGATGTAATTTTATTGGACTCAGTGGAGTTATTTTAATGAATGCATTATTGTATCTGAAATCAGAATTGGTAAAGAAAGAGCAATTGTTCATTGTTCATTAAATTCCACCTTGTGATGAATCTGTTGGAGCTGAACTCCTCTGAGATCTGCTTCCTAATAATCTATTTAACTGACAAAAAAGGCCCATTTTCCAATCAGCTCAGTGGAATACAGACCAACAATGCACAACCGACACTTCACAAAAAGGAAAATGAAAAAAATGTATTCACGTATGGTAACAAACTACTGCCCCGTTAAGATTTATGTTTGTCTTTATGCCACATACTGTTGAAAATTGAAATTTTCTGTTTAAATTTAACAATTTAACTTAATTCTTTCAGGAAAAAGTCCCTGATTTGGAATGATCAGAATTGTCTCCTCCTGACTATGTTTGGGACAACAAAGAAGAAATGGGCCCTGGATAACTGAGCCAAGGTTTACATTGAGCCAAGCATATGCCCAGACAGAACTTTAAAGAACCAAAAAATGCATGAATGTGCTCTATGGGTGATCTCATATAATAATCAATAAAGTTCAGTATACCGCATAACTGTAGTCATTTTCAGTATCCTCATTTTTATTCTGACAAATTATTTGGTCCACTAAGTTTGCAGTAGCAATATTTCCAACATAGCAATATATTCCAATGTATCAATCACTATTCCAAAATACCAATTTACTCTACATAGCCACAAGAGACACTAGGCGTGTCTACATAGCAGACTTCAGTGTAGTGCAGAGATACCCAAGCTAATTTTAAATGCATTTGTTTGGGTATTCCTAGAAGTTTAGCTTCGGTAGGATAGAGCTCAGTGGGCGCATCTGCACATCAAATTAATATGGCTGGATAAACTCTGGCACAATTGGTGCCAGAGTTTATTGCTGCTAGGTGCAGTGTTACATATGCACCTGGGACAGCAGCATGTTGAGCTGGGGCAAAGCAGTCTCAGCTGGTAGGAGGCCCCAGGGGTGAGCCTGCCAGCCCAGGACTACTCCAACTCACCTCAGGGTGCTGTGGAGGGGCTGGCTGGGGCATGAGGGTGCTCTAGTGAGGGAATGGCCAGTGGCCAGCCCCCCACAATGAAGCACCCTTGCGCCCCAGCCAGCCCCCATCAGCATCTGTGGTGGAGTAAGTAACTCTGCCATAGGATAGTACTTGTGTCTGGCAGTACCATCCTATGGCAGAGTTAATTAACTTACTCTGTCCTAATAGCACCACATGTGTAGACAGTGATGTTTTACTGCACAGCTAATTAGTCAAATCCACAGTAAATATGTCATGTAGATGCTTCCAGTGTGAACTTATTTATTTTGTTTCTCAGGTAAATTGCCCCTCGTGGAGCTCTGTGCTTTTGCAGTTAGACTGTTGCCAAAACCCAAGGTAACTCAGTTAAAGCTAACTTGAGTGTCTCCATACAAAACTGGAATCTGCAGTATAGACAGACGCACAGAGACAAGTGAGAGCTGCCTTTAATAGTTAAGAGTACAATCTTGCAAAAACGTACTATTGAGCAGAGTGATTACTGCCATGAATAGTCCCACTGCTATCAAGCTGTTTGCACAGCTTCTCCTATGTCACCGAGTTTGTTCTGGAGAAGAAAAGCCCATTCCCTTATTGGAAAAACACCTTAAGTATTCAAAACAATGTTTATAATAAAGGTTAAGGCAGATCATGGGAAAATACACAAAGGATAATAAACTACAACATGAATATGTGATGAATATTTTTTTGAAATTACTGCCTTCATAGATTGATATCTTTGAAATTTGCAAGTTATATTTAGTCTGTTAAATTGCATTATAGCCATCTTTTACAATAAATATGTCTCAAGTAAACTTTGCAGTGGCCTTTAATAGAATGTTAAAACATTAGGATGCAGAAGAAACGTTTCTATATAAAGTGGCATTGTTATACCTAAAGTGGAGACTGACTCCGAACTGATTTTTGACTTCAGCTACAAAGATTGGAAAATACCTGTCTGTTATCTAACATCCCTTAAAAAGATGGAGAAGAAAGACTGATTAGCTTACAAGTTGAGGAAGAGCTTAAAGGAAAATTACAGTGATTAGCTGTATTACCCGATGCCACATTTTGGGGTTCATGCTTGTAATTTGCAACAGACTGTACAAACTACAGTAATATATATATTTACTGTAGTTAATACAGTATATATATATATATATATATATATTATAAAGTACACTTGGAACTAGCCAGAATTCCCTTCTCAAGACCCATGCATCTTCTCTATGCCTATGACTTTTGTACCATAGTCGTCTCCAGATTTTTAAGATGTAGATCAGATGAAGCAACCGTTCAGATCTGACTCTGGCAATTAACATGCAGACAGGACTAGGAAAGTTAGTCCATAGGTCTGTAGTAAGGAGGCTCTTTTCCACCCTCACAACTCTCAGAGTGCTTTCTGTATCATGACTTTGAGTTCTAGACAAACCTTTAACATAGATCTTTTTTGGAAACGAAAAATGGTTGTGACATTTCCCACTGTGAAGTGGTGGCAGCCATTACTTTCAAGTAGCTCTTGTCCTTTGCAGGGGAGAAGGGAAATGATCAAGGATCAGGGTATTTGTTCAGGAAGTATTCAGTAATCATACAATGCCATTTTCAAATCTGCTGATTGCCCTGGGGAAAGGTATGAAGGGTCATGATGGGTATTAACCTTGTATGCTTTGGACATTACTGCTACTGTTGTTGCTGATCATCACATGGAGATGCACTGCCATGCTGTACAGCTGTAAGATAACTACTTTCTTGTGAGCCAGGTTACTGCCCACTGTTCCAGAGATTCAATAGGTTCATGGATTTCAGCAGGCAGTCAATAAAAGTGAAGCCATCCTGTCACAGGGAAGAAAAAATGTGTTACAGACCAGGGCAACCAGTCACAAAGCAGGAAAAGTATTTGCAATGGTAATATGAACTCTATATACCTTGAGAACTGAATGGTTCACAAGTAAACCAGAACCCTGAATGGGTTTGCTAAACAGTTCTTTTGAATAATGACAAATAGCACAGATCGGGAAAAAATATAAAATTTTGAGTACAGGCACCTTATAAACAGGCAGTGAATCTCTAAATTCAAATAACTATTTATCCAGCTCAGTGATTCTCAGCCTTTGAGACTCAAGACACCCCTCTAAAACTTTTCATAATTTATCAACATCGAATTAAGAAAACTAATATAAATATATTATAAATATTAGAACATAAGTATTACAATACCATTAATAATTAATATGCTAGTAATTGATTAGATAATTATAATTATATTCAGTCCTTCAGGCCACTACTGGGGAATGCTTCCGTAGTTCTGCCTGGCCCAGTACATGTTTGTTCCTAGTGCAGCAGTACACTGCCCAGACATGACTCCAGGATGTTGGTGGGGATAGGGAACCACCAGGCCTTAGTTACCTCCAGGGCAAACCCCCCTGTACTCTGGGCCTGGGGCCCTAATGGCCCTAATGGACAGAGTCCAGAGTCCTGGGGTACCTAACTGGCAGAGGCGAAGTGCTGTGCTTCACGCTCAACATGTGGGGAGTATTGAGGATATGGGAAGGACAGAAGATATATTGGGCCTACAGAGAGGGGAAGGGGGATGGAAAAGTTAGAACCATAGTGTGGTCACCACTGCCACTGTTGTAGGTAGAAACTCCATCACTCGTGACTTTCAGGAGGCATGTCAGAGCTGAACTGAGAAAAGCCCTACATTATGAAAGCAGACACACCACATCTGCTGCAGCCTTTCTTGGTTTATCTTTGATGTGTTTTCTGAAAATCAACTGGTATGCTAGAGCTTCTCTTGCAGACACAGCAGCCTGTATCTCCAGGCTGCTGCCATGAGGTAGAATTGCATTGTCTGCCTCAGTTTTTAGGAGGTACTTTGGGCCAAACCAGAAAAGCTGCAGTAGAAGTGGAGTGCCTGACTGCAAAAAATAATTCAGGCAGGAATGCCTTTCTGCTGAGGCTGCTTCTCAGTTCATTTCCATGGGCCTCCTGAACACTGAGGTCTGATGTGAAGTGGCAGCGTTGTGGCACCCTTGGCTGGTCCTTGTTGCACACCAGTTGAGAACCACTGATGTAGCTGTTGATAGCGAACCACAGTAAACTGCAGAATTTTTGTTTCCTTAAAAATAAAGTGATTTTGCTGACCTGTAATATTGCATTCTTCTTTTTTTTTCCCCCCCAGAGGGATGAGGAGTTTTGAGGTTCTAGTTTTTGTTTGTTTGATATTCTTCTCTCTCTATTTTACTTTATTTTATTTTTATTTTTGATTTAGTCATTCTCCCTAGAGAAATTATGGTCATCATCTCTTCAGATCTCAAGCAGGAGGCACTATGTTATTGATTGTTAGCCCTCACAATAAAGCTATAATTAAAAATAAGTATTAAAGCTGGTTAAAATATAACCTGGCACTCCAGGGCTGGCTGTGCACAATAAAAAGTACATTATGTTCCTCTGGTCAGAAAAGCCATCACCGATCCAATTTCAAAGTTTTGCAGTGGTAATTGAAGGCTGCAGGTGGCTGTTCAGCAAAATTTAAGATTAGGACTTAGTTCAGAACATGTCAGCACGCAGCAACACTTCAAGTAGATCTTTTACAAATACTGGGCAGAAAGTGCAGCATACTAGGACTTAAATATCAGTAGTAACAAAAAATCCTATCCAACTTGTTTCCCAGAAAATGAAGAGATTTTGGATTATACTTTACCATAAGTGCAAATTTTATTTTATTTTTAAATTCATTAAGGCATTCTTTCTACACGTCTGTCCAGTTGCCAGGTTTCTCCTTCCATGCTGTTTGGGCTTGATTGCGTTCTTAGCATGAGCAATTTTAGCCGTAGACAGACAGGCTGTCTGTAGTTCTCCAAGTGCCTTTGAAGCACTCCAAACAATGAGGGTGCAGAAGAAGAGGTGGACATTAGGGCTGTGCGAAGCTTTGGTCACCAATTCAATTCAGAGGAGATTCGGCCCAATTTGGTGGCTGAATCTCTGAATCCGAATTGAATCAGGAGACCTTTTAATGTCTCTGAATTGAATTGGAACCCTCCAAATCGATTCAGAGAGATTCAGAAAGATTTGGAGATTTGGACAATTAAATGTTTTTTCTACATACCTCAAGGTACCAGTGGGCTTGTGAATGCTGTGATGGTGGGGCAGATGGAGCATCCCACTGGAGGGCGGGGTGCTCCCCAGTGCACTTGGCAGCAGACCCAGAAGTGGACCAGAAGCACTTACAGTCCACTTCCGGGTCCACCAGGGAGCATGCAGGGGAGCTCCCCCATGGCCCCATGGCTCAATGACTGGTGCCTCCTGGGCCTGGGGGGCACCCAGGGTGCCCCCACAGGTGATCACCATGCTGGGGGGGGCATGGAGAGACCACCTGTGTGCTCTCCAGCAGACCCAGAAGTAGACCAGAAGTACACTCCTGTGGGATGCTCTATCCACCCCAGCATTGCAGCGTTCACAAGCCGCACCTGGTATTCGAGGTATGTAGAGAAAACATTTAAAGCTGTGTCTATGGCCGAATCTCTGATTCTCCAAATCACCATCGAATCTTCAGATTTGGATTTGGCCAAATCAAATCAGGCACAGCGATCCAAATCAACTAATCGAATCACTGTTCCCAATTTGGGCTGAATCCGAATCGAATACGATCTTTTTTACACACCCCTAGTAGACAGCCAGTGAGTGCTCTACTATAGACTTTGATTCTCTCTGGAACCTTTGGAAGTTGAAGGCTGGGTGGGATTCCTGTTCTCCAACCCCCTGGCTAGATTGCAGAGCTGCTGCATGCCTTAGCCATTTTGCAATGGCTCAAGAGTAGGGGATACATGTCTTCAAGGGCTTGAAACATGCCACATTTGAAGCATTCCTGAATTTAGAAACCTCCAAATGCATGTGTGTCCATGCCTTTTATTATCATTTAGGAGATCACTTATTGAATATGTGGACTGTATCGGGTTTGCTGAAAAAACATGTTATGAATATATTCTAGTATAATGCAAACTCTAATGTTTGGATGTCTTATCAGAAAAAAATGGGCCCAAACTTCATGTACCACTTTATAAAAGATACATGCCCAATTTCTTACTTCCCACTGTGAACATTTACCCACTGGTAACTTAGATTGTTCCAGTAACTGGAACTAAGTAATTTTTTAAAGGCAAGTCCATCCTAATGATTTTATCTCTTTGTTTATGAGCCCTGCCAAAGTTTTCTTACAGTACATGAGAGCAGCCAGTGTAAATACTGTATATACAACTCAAATTTTAACACAGACTTCCAGAAAGAAATTAGCTACAAGTTAGCTCCTTCAGAACTATTTCTTTTTTTTTACTTTAATCACCATAGCAAGAATAGCTCATATCTGTTAGAAAGCAACTGACAGAGGCTGGGGTACTTTCAAAATATTTCTGATTGAAGGGAGTGGCAAAGATTTTTCCACAAAGACAGGTAAGGGTAAGGAGAAGGGTAAGGAGAAGCAATCTTGAAATATGAAAGAATAATACAGAGGAAGCTTCCAGTGGAATGGAAGTCTCAACCAGAGTTCTCAACTTAGCATTTGCAAGATCCAGTCATTGCTAAATACTGTCTACATTCACTGACTGTTCCACAAGGGAAACAACTGATTAAAGAAAAAGGAAGGAAAAATGCTTAATGGGGTACAGATTTACTGACCCCACTCTCCTTAAAGGCACCAAAGGCCTTTGGACTAGATATGGGAAACTTATGCCACGGTTGGAATTAGGCTCCAGAACATCACTCTTACTAGAGACTGGCTGTTCCTGAGAGATCTTTGCACCTCTTGAAGGCTCTCCCACATCCATCATTGTTGTTCCCAACCAAAGGCAATGGAATTTGTCACTGTGAAGTTAGTTGTTTAGTGTACACTTAAAAAAAAAAAGTGAATGTTCTGTGGACCTAAATTACAACTAATATGCTTTGGCTCTTAATCTTAGATGCATAGGAGTATGATGGTCTATTCAATGAATACATGTGAAGCTGGGGGAGATTAACCTGTAACATTTCTATTTTTTTTCCTCTTGAGTTATTTAGCTATTTTTTTGAAGTTTCCCCTTATCAGTTTATTTTCCCTTGTTTATTTAAAAGAAACATTGAGGGTCACCTTCCACCACTTCTGTATTTACCTGTCCTCTTGAGTATATTTTATTGACTCCTGTATTGTAAACACTGTCCCTATTACTTTATGTAATTTACTGGGGATCTCTCGTTAGTTTCCTGGAGAGATAAAGCCTCTTGTCCTGGACAGTATTTCCCCAGTGGAAACACCCTTCATGTTTCAATTTGCTGCTGGATGGAGCTCCATTTTTTCTTATTCTGAATGTAGTAATGCCTAGTTGCCCAAGATAAAATTGGGGTCCCAACGTGCTACGTGATATACAGACATATAGACATTCACTGCTCACAAAATCTTATATTCTAAATAGACAAGACAGAGTCAATATCTTCATCATCCTCTGCTTGTTATAGATTTCAAATGGAGTCACAAATTTGCTGAGAGACACACAAGAACTATGTGGAAGGGGCAGGAACAGGAACAAGGGCTTTGGGGGCCTTAAGGAGAAGATCATCTTTCCTCACCTCCAAAGCCCTCCACCAAAAAGCCAGTGGCACCACTCTTCTGGTTTAAAATCTGCCAAAAAAAAATATTTGGAATAACTCTGAGAAAGCTGGTACAACTATAGAAATGTAATTATATTGTTGATCTGTCTTCCTTTCTCCAAATACAAAATATAATATTTGACTGAATTGTGATTCAAAAGTATTTGATAAAGATGTATAATTTCAAATTGTGTCTGTCATTTTTGGTTGTTTAAAACAGCCAGCAAGGAATTGATAGCTAACACAAATCCAGACATAGTAGGGCTCACTGAAACATGGTGGGATTCAACCCATGACTGGGCGGTAAACATCAAGGGCTACCGACTGTACAGGCGGGATAGAACAGGGAGGAAAGGTAGGGGTATGGCACTCTACATCAAAGAACAATACACGTCCTCAACAAACAGCACAGGCTAGAGGAGGGGCAGACTGAAGTGCTCTGGTTTAGCATACAAGGGGGTCAGGGGGAAAGGGACCACCCAACCAGGGGGAAGAGCTGGACTGGGAATTCTCAGGTCAGCTCGCAGAGGCAGTTAAGTCAACGGATATGGTCATCATGGGTGAACTAAACTATCCAGACATGTGCTGGGAGGAGCAGTCAGCTAGGTCTTACCGCTCACGTAGGCTCCTAGCTGAGATACAGGACCTCCACCTAACCTAGGAGATGCACGGTCCCACCAGGGGGAATGCCTTGCTGGATCTGTTCCTGGCCACAGGCGATGACCTGGTGAGGAGACTGTGGGTTCTCGATCACCTGGGTGATAGTGATCATCGCCTACTGAAATTCATCATCCAGTGCAGGGTGTCAAAGGCCTGAAGCAAGGCAGCAACCCTTGACTTCAGGAGGGCAGATTTCAGTGAGTTAAGGAGATTAGTTGCGGAGGCACTGAGGTCCCGGAGGGGAGGGGAGTTGGGAGTCCAAGATGAGTGGTCGTTCCTTAAGGAGACAATCCTCTGAGCCCAAAGAGTGACAGTCCCAATGCAAGTCAAAGGGGGCAAGAGTGCTCAAAAGCCCCCATGGCTCACCAAAGGCATTCAGGATTGTCTGCAAGCTAAAAAGGAGACATACACCGAATGGAAGGGAGGGGCCATCACCAGGGAGGATTATACCTCCATTGCTCGAGACTGTAGGGGGAGCTGTTAGGAAGGCTAAGGTGGAGACAGAACTGGGACTAGTGACCTGGATCAAAGACAACAAGAAGTCCTTTTTTAAATGCATAGGGAGCAAAAAGAAGGCACAAGGTAACATGGGGCCCCTGCAGGACATGTTTGGCAATCTGGTGGTTGCACCAGATGATAAAGCTGACCTCTTTAACAAATTCTTTACCTCCATATATCTGAGCAGGGACCAGGACATCCCCCTCACCAGGATCCCGGATAAACTCAAGAGAGGCACAGCCAGGCCCAGGGTCAGAGAACTTCTGATGGGACTGGACATCTTCAAATCAGCAGGTCCAGATGATCTCCACCCAAGGGTGCTGAGGGAATTGGCAAAGGCCATTGTGGGACCCCTGGCACAACTCTATGAGCACTCATGGTGCTCTGGCAAGGTGCCAGAGGATTGGAAAAGGGCCAATGTGGTCCCATTTTCAAAAAAGGGAGGAAGGAGGACCCAGGAAACTATAGGCCTGTTAGTCTTAGCTTGGTCCTAGGGAAGGTCTTTGAGAAAATTATCCAAAAATACATCTGTGAGGGACCAGCAGGGGAGATTATGCTTGGGGCAACCAACATGGGATCATTAGAGGCAGGTCCTGCCAGATCAACTTGGTTGCCTTCTACAACCAGGTCACAAAATCCTTGGATGCAGGTGCCATGGTGGATGTAGTCTTTCTGGACTTTAGGAAGGCCTTCGACACTCTCACCCCATTCTCATCAAAAAATTAGGTGACTGTGGCATCGATGCCTACACAGTGAGATGGGTTGCAAATTGGGCACATTAGAAGGGAGGGACAGGCTACAACTAGATCTGGACAGTTTACAAGGGTGGGTGGATGAGAATAGGATGGGTTGCAATACTGACAGGTGTAAGGTACTACACCTGGGGAGGAAGAACCAGCAGCACACCTACAGGCTGGGGAACTCCCTTCTCATCAGCACAGAGGCAGAAGAGGATCTTGGAGTCATTATTGATTCCAAGATGAACATGGGCCACCAATGTGATGAGACGGTCAGTAAGGCTAACCGCAACTTGTCATGCATCCACAGATGCATCACGACCAGGTCCAAGGAGGTTATCCTCCACCTCTATGTAACATTGGTCAGGCTGCAGTTGGAGTACTGCACCCAGTTCTGGGAGCTGCAATTCAGGAGGGATGTGGACAACATTGAGAGGGTCCAAAGGAGAGCCACTTGTATGATCCAGGGCAGAAAGGCAGGCCCTATGGGGGGAGGCTACAGGACCTGAACCTGTTCAGCCTCCACAAGAGAAGGCTGAGAGGGGATCTGGTGGCTGTCTATAAACTTACCAAGGGGGACCAGCGGGGAACATGAGAGACCCTGTTCCCCCGAGCACTACCAGGAGCAACTAGGAATAACGGCCAGAAGTTGACTGAGAGTAGGTTCAGGCTGGACATCAGGAAGCACTACTTCACATTCAGGGTGGTTGGGACCTGGAACCAACTTCCAAGGGAAGTGGTGCTTTCTCCTACCCTGTGGGTCTTCAAAAAGAGGCTAGATAGTCACCTTGCTGGGGTCATTTGATCCCAGCATTCTTTCCTGCCCATGGCAGGGGGTCAGACTTGATGATTTATCTGCTCAGGTCCCTTCTGACCCTACCAACTATAAAACAATGATGATTTCACAACATACAGGCCTAATTACTTAACAATGATGATAAACCTGTGATTCTTGATAAACGTGCTCTAGTATTTTTCTTTATTAAAAAAAAACACGTGAAAATAAAGAGCTGGCATTTTCCAAGGTGTACCTTAAATCTAAAGAGTGGTGCCTTAGGTCCAAAAAGGTTGAGAATTACTACCATACTAAAGTTTATTCTGTGTTTCTTTATTCCAAGTTGATAATAAGTTTTAGCTAACATTTTTAAAAAATCACTAAAGTCTCTGTTAGTTTTGCTACTTTCTGCAGTTATTTTCTAGTAGTTATAATGTACCAGATAAAAAATAACATTTGACAGTCACTGCAGTAACAACACTTATAATTAATTAATTTGTTACTGTTATTAATGGCATGTATGTTTCTATAGAAATGTCAGTGTTGTTTTTCATATCAGCTTCATAGGAATGAAAAGAAATGTCCCCTGATTTACTCCAACCCTATTCCGGTAGAGTCCCCTGATTTACTCCATCGAGGAGTTGGGCCTAAGTATGCATAATTTGCATGTGCTAGACAATATATACTGTTTATATCAGTGACACAAAGACAGCTGCATTTATTTAAGCCACTTCACTGTAGATAAATCATCATTTAAATTATTTTATTTGCTCCCTAGCTTCCAACACATACTATTATTTACAGTAATTTATATAATAAGATAAAATCCATGGATAAAACTGATGGTTTAAATTCTTAAATATAATGATTAAGTGAGCTTACTGTAACTGGTTTAGTTTGGGGAAAGCTGTGCTTAGAATTCATGAATAGAATTAGCAATCATGCACCAAATGGAACGAAGCATGGTGTTTTCTGTGCTAGCCAAACTAGGCTGTGATGCTCTTCATGGTTTTTGAATAAATTCTGTTATCAACATTTCCCTGTGAATGCTACAAGAAGATTTATTTCAGTGATCAGCAAAGCCAAATGTTCAAGTGACTTATTTACGAGGGCATTGGTTTGATTTCACTTCACATCAATGGAAACTTTTCCTGTGTAAAGAATTCAAAATTTAGCCATAAATGACAAAGGACAATAAATTAAGTTGGAGGACAATACATTTTCTGAATCTGGAGTGCAGTCTTATCAAATCACATGGCATGGCCACTACTTTGCTTTCAACAGACTTCTGCTGCAGTTCATGCCTTAGCCTATACGCAAAAAAATTAGGAAGAAAACAGTGTCCTGATCAAGAAATGACAATAAACAAGGATTTATTTATTGTCCTTAACCCAAATGATACATGACAAAGAAAAGATTTTTTATCTGGCTAAATAAGACTGTAGGCCCACTCTTTCCCTGATAAGTTTTAGGTCTAAGGCATCAACAAATCTTTTTATTAGAATTTAAGAAAGGAATTCCAGACCTGGAAGAAGAATAAATATTTAACAGACCAGAGACAGTATCCTTATTTCTTTAGGCACTAATCTTGCTGTTATTGGTATGCTTTTTTGTGTCAGCTTCAGTACATCCAAAAGGAGAGCAGACTGATAAAGTGATACAACATGTGTGGCTAATATCTGGGCTGTTTTCTGTTTGTTTGTTCTTTACCAGTCACATTTAGGCTGCCTTTTTTATCTAGTCAGAAGAGACTAGGATTTCATACTCAAACACAGAGGTTTATTCACCCATGTGGAAACTCATAATTTTCAGAAAAGTTATGCTACCAGTTGAAGCCTTTCTGCTTTATTCTTTCATAATGGTAGGCTCTTTTGAGTTTCTGAACTCAAACATTCCTTACTTTCAGTAAAATATGTAAAATAATTAACCACTGCCTCATACAAGAAAAGAGAGGAAAAATAGGATAATGTGATGATGGAATAAAAGACTCAAAGGAAAATCTCTGAGACACGAATGTGAACTGATTTTTCAGTTAGCTGGTAATTGCTTTGGTTTGAACCTAAGCAAAACATTATTTACATGTCTGGTGATCTAAAAACAAATAAGCAAACTATGTCAACCAGAAATGAACTGTTTTATGTTGTTGTTTTTTTTAATGATTATTTAGTTAGCTTTGGAGCTTTTAAAAACTTTTTATTTTTTTTAAATAAAATTGAAAAATATTTTGGAAAAAAGTGACACTTGAAAGCTGCCCTTTGAAACTGTTGAAATTAGTTATTCTGATTTTTCTTGGGGTTTTATGGCTTATAATTTCCTATTTTTAAAAAAAATGGTAAAGGTGACAAATTCAGGAAAGGTTTCCATCAATCTGAAGCTGAAATTTTGGTTCAGCCAAAACTTTCCTCTTAGCTCTCCTTATGAGTTTAGATTCCAACTTTGACTCAGCATGCTTCTTCGGCCATCTAGTCTGTCACTCAAAGAAAAACACATTCTTTTAATTATTGCTTCAGATTAGTACAGAAAAAAACAGGGCTTAATTATAATACTTACAAATTTGCTTGATTTTGTGGGTGTAAATCTTCATAAGTGAAAAAAACCCCAGGGATAATCCCTTCCCTTTTTATGTGGAGGAGGAGCACACAGTCTACCTCATCTTTTTATGGTTGCATTGAGTAGCAGTTAGTAGATTACTGTCTGTTATCACTGGAAGAAGCAATAATCACAGGAAGTAATTTTAATGATTACCCTGGGTAAAATATTTTTTTTACAAGAAAAAAAAAAAGCAGCCTCAAACAAGACTTCAAGATACAATTCCTAGCATAGAATGTGTCTTTTGAATTCTTTGCTTTAATGCGTGGCTGAATTTGTGTGTTGTAACCTGTTAAACTGACACACTGCATTTTACAATATAATAGAATGTGAAGCATCATCTGCCCTCTGATATTCAAAAGGGATCAGTTTGCTGGAAAACAGAAAGAAAAGGTCTTTCGCTTTACTTTAAAATATTTTTAACATTTATTTATGTATTTATAAAAGCTCATTAACTTAAACATGCAAGGAAAATATCCCAACAGGGAAGAACTGGTGAAGGATGTGAAGGTGATGGGTAATTTGGAAGGAAGTGATCACGATAAAATAGAATATTCCAGATCCTGAGACAGGGAAATCATGAGGTCAGCAAAATTAGGAATCCAGATTTCAAAAAGGCAGATTTCATCCAACTCGAGGCATTAACAGGGATGGTGTCATGGGAGGATAGACTGAAGGAAGGGTGGGAGCTTCTAAACACATGGCATTGGAAGTGCAGCAAGAAACTGTCCCAACACATTTGACGTGCAAGAAGAATGGCAAGTGTGGCGGGCCAGTAGGGGGCGCTTCTGCATTGAGCCACCCACCTCCCTGTGCCCGACCACCTTCCAGGCTCCGAGTGCCTCCCTGGGGGTGCCTCACGTCTGGCCGACCCCCTTCCTGGAGCACACCCACTAGCTAGGGGGTTCCACTGCCACCACCCAGGGCTGGGCTTGATTCTGGCTCTGTGCACCCTGGGAAACACAGGCCTAGTAGCCCTCGAGGGTACTTGATTCACTTCAAGACCTTGGGGTGCCTCTCTCAGTCAGAAGCACAAGTAGTGGTCTCCCTTAGTCAGCCGAACCAAGGGGACCCCAAGGCATAATCTAGACCCACTCCCAATAAGTCTCCCACACTAGGTACAAAGGAGAACTTTATTGGTTACAAAGGGAAGGGTTAGAATAGGGTACAGGGTAGAGCAATATCAGAGAAATCCCATGGAGCAAACTCCCCTGGCTGGGGTAGCCTTTTGATCACGTATCTGAGTTACTGCAAGCTATATATCTAGTTAGATCTCAGGTAGCTTACTCACAACTATCATCCAGAGGCTGTTGGAGATTCCCTCTGGAGGCAGGCAGTTCCTTGATCATGAGTTTTGAGAGAGAGAGAGCAAGTTTCAGATGGTTCAGCTCTTCTCTCTCTCCGTGTCTCCCTCATGGCTGCTGCCCCCACCTCCTGGGCAGCCCTTAACTTATATAGCCCTTGTGACCTCATTCACCTGGTCCAATGGAGGCCAGCACCTGTTGGCTGTCAGCCAACCAATTTGAAATACATCACTAGTTGCCAGGTAGACTAGCCCACCAGCAAGGAACCCCCTCACCCAGGTATGTGATACTAGTCACGTAGGCAGAGGAAGCAGGTTTCCCCCCCTCCCTCAGGAATGTACCCAGCTCAGGTTACCTAAAAAGATAGGGTAAAGGTGTGTGTCCTCTGCTGGGCCCATCCTAATCAAATTGTCACAGAGCAGAATTGTTGGGGGAGAAAGAAAGGTGGCTTTCTGCCACAGCAAGAGATCAATGTGGCTGATCAAGGAGCTTCTAAAATGCCTCAGATTCAACAGAGAGCATTCAGGCAAAGGGCAACTCACCAAAAAAGTGGTCCATGAAATAGCAAAAACCTGCAGGGATTAAAATCAGGAAGGCAAAAATAAAGAACAACTGCACCTGGTGAAGGAGGTTAAAGACAACAAGAAGAGGTCCTATAAATAAGTTGTCCAGAAGAAGGACCAAAGAAAGCTATGGGTCTTCTGTTAACAAGCCATGGGAAACTCCTAACCAAAGATGCAAAGAAGGCAGAGCTATTCAACAGCTACTTTGCCTCAGTCTTCACCAAAAAAATTAAGCCGTAGCCAGACACTTAAAAAGTACTATCTGGATAATGAAGGGGACAAGTTGAGGGAGGAGAAAACAAAAGAGATGGTTGGAGGGCTTTTGTTGTGTCTGAATTAATTCAAGCCAGCAGACCTGAATGAACTTCATCCAAGGGTCCTGAAGGAACTGGCAGAGGGGATCTTGGAGACCTTAGCAATGATCTTCAGGAAGTTGTGCAAGACAGGCCAGGTATCAGAGGACTGGAAAAGGGCCAACTTCGTACCCCTCTTTAAAAAAGGCAAAAAGGAGGACCTAGGGAACTACAGACCAGTTTGCCTCATCTCAATACCTGGGACATTACTAGAGTATGTCCTAAGGAAGTCCATTTGTAAACATCTGGAAGAGGAAAAGCTGATCACAAGCAGCCAGCATGGATTAATGAAAAACAAATTGTGTTAAACAAACCTGATCTCCTTCTTTGAGAAAGTAACTACTTGCAGATGTAGGGAATGCTGAGGATATAGTGTATCTGGACTTCAGCAAAGCTTTTGACAAGGTCCCACACAACCTTCTCATAAACAAATTAGAGAAACATGGACTGGAGAAAACTACTACAAAGTGGCTAGATATCTGGCTTAATAGCCATAAACAAAGTGTAATTATTAACAGGTCCATGGCAGGAGGTTGCAAGTGGAGTCTACTGGAGTCTGCCCTGGTCTCTCCTGTTCAATGTATTTATTAACAATTCAAATGCTGGCATAGAAAGCCTTATGCAGATGACATGAAACTTGGGAAGGACTGCAAAAACACTGCAGTTCAGAAGGGTCTCAAAAGATTGGAAAGTTGGGCTAGCGTTAAAAGAATGAAGTTCAATGCAGACATATGCAAGGTGCTATGCTTCAGGAGGAATAATCAAAAACAAATATAAAATGTGTGACACCTGGCTGGCTGGCAGCACTATGGAAAAGAACTTGGAGTCTTGGTAGACCACAGACTCAATATGTGTCTGCAGTGTTATGCAAATGCACAAAAAGTGAATGCAGATTTGGGGTGCATGAATAGAAGCATTAGGTATAAGACAAGGAGGTGATGATAGTGCCTCCCTGCTCAGCACTGGTTAGGCCTGAGGTACTGTATGCAGTTCTGAGCTTCACATTTTAAAAAGGGTGTGAAAAGTTAGAGAAGGTCCAGAGCCAGGCAACAAAGATAATAAAGGGCTTGGAGGGCAAGTCATATAAGGAGAAGCTGAAGGAGCAAGGCATGTTCAGTTTGCAGGAAAGGAGCTTAAGAAGGCACCTGATAGCAGCATTCAAATACTTGAAGAGCTGCCATAAAGAAAAGAAGAAGTACCTTTTCTCCCTCTTGCTACAGAAAGAAGGGTGTGGACCAATGGCTTCAAGTTACAACAAAGTAAGTTTAGAAAAAACTCTTCTTTACTATGAGAATAGTGAGGCAGTGGAATAGACTGCCTAGGGAAGTTGTGGACTCTGTCATTGGAGGTGTTCAAGCAAAGGTTGCACAGCCACTGGTTAGGGGATGATCTAGGCATGTCTATGCATATGTTCTACTATCATTAATTCCGATGCTTCTGCTGGTTCCCCCCTTCCCCCTCTCCACTTCTGCTATATGTCAGGGTGATTTTAAGCATTCCTCAGAGGCACTGGGTGTTGGCTACAGCCAAGGCTGAGGACTTTGACTGGGGTGTGCTAATGCTCCTTTTGGGACCAAAACCAGAGGCTCCTGGCTAGAGGGTCTTGTGCCTCTGCTAAGGGCTAGACAAATCACTATAATTGGGGTCAGGAAGGAATATTACCCCATGGTCAGATTGGAATATATTGTAGGAATTTCTGCTTTTCTCTGTAGTGGGGGCATGGCCTTCTACCTAGGATCTCTTGAGCACATGTTGACAAGAGCACCTCTTGGGATAACAAGAATCAATGGTCACAAACTGACAGAGAGCAGATTTAGGTTAGATATCAGGAAAGACTTCTTCATGGTAAGGGTTGCCAAAATTTGGAATGGGCTTCCAAGGGAGGTGGTGCTCTCCCCTTCCTTGGGGGTCTTTAAGAGAAGGCTGGATAGGCATCTGGCTGGGGTCATCTGACCCCAACACTCTTTCCTGCCCAGGCAGGGGGGTCGGACTCGATGATCTGTTGAGGTCTCTTCCGACCCTAGCATCTATGAATCTATGAATCTATGAAACATTTCATAGAAGCATGACATTGGCTGTGGTGGTTCCCTGCTTTACCAGTGGCAGGTTAGGGTGGTGGGTCTGTGTTGTGTCACGGTTGATGGTAGTTTTATATAGATTTCAGGTTATGGTTTATATAGGGTAGTTTAGATAAGGATGATCCTGTCTCAGGCAGAAAGCTGGGTAAGATGACCTCTGGAGGTCCATTGCAGCCCTACTTGTCTATGGTTTTATGATTCTAGCATTATTATACAAATTCCTCAGACCTCATACATCTCTATTTACATGTAATTTGTGGCTGAGATCATTCAGCACACCTATATTTTACTTGGAGCAGATAGATAAAAAATCACCTTGAAATATAATTTGGACAAAATGTTCAGCCATGATTCATTGTATGACGTTTATTAGCCAAAATCATAATATTTTTAATGATAGTCTAAATATTTCTGAAGTAGTATAAACTACTTGGTGGTAGCTGAGGTTGTGCTGCATTTCTCCTTTTACAGTTGCACAATAGACCAACTATTGCACTTACTTGACATTTTAAAGCTCAATAACTCATGTTAATTGATACATAATCTGATTCTCCCTTTACATTTTTCATCTATTGAAAACTTTGCAATCTATGTCCTTTACTGTCAAGCCACATGTAACTGAACCACAACAGGTTTTTTTCTAAAACATCCTTATGTTATATTTACTGTTGTAACAATTCCAGAAATAGTCTCTCCCCATTCACAATACAATGCTGTCTGTAGTAACACAAGGCTGGGATTATTTATGGCAATTTTCTGCTTCTCTTTCTCATCCTAAAAAGCGCATTATGCCTTGGGAAACCTTTGTGATGTCAATGCAACTTGATCACAGAACAAGGTGCTATTTCATGAAAAGAGGATAAAAGAATCTGACCTTTGACATTTTATAATATATGGGTAATTGTGTGGGACATCCAAGAAAAGTATAATTCATAAAAGCTAACATAAAATCCTGGCTCTAGTGAAGAAACTAAGACCATTGCTCTTAACTTTACAGAAAAAATAATTTCACTTAGTGCTTCCAGATAAAGTTAACATCAGTGACCTACCCTCTAAAAATGTCCAGCCGATAAGAATATATTTATTGAGTCATTTTTTTAAGTTGAGTTTTACTGAGTATTTTGTTACTTGATAGTTTTCCAGACATCTAATGTTTATGTAATTTATCTAGCATTCCTAAGGAATGGATTTGGAATTGGCCCTTGCTATTGCAATTTCATTAAGCGTATCTGAATTACAAATCTAGACCCCATGGTTGGTACCATGAAAGGACATATTAATAGCTCTACATAATCATTTTTAATAAACTCCATTATTGTTTTATTAATAATTGCACCTGGACTATTTACTAATACTATTACAAGCATAATGGTAATACTATATTTACTCAAATACAAGGTTATTTCCCCAATCAGCATGGGGGGGAAAGTCTATCATCTTGCATTTACTTACAAGGAAACATCATTAAATATACTGCCCATCATTAAAATGCTGCCAAAAGCAGCATATGCTCAGTAATGAAAACCAACTATGAAGCTGATTAAATGCAGCTAACACTCAGCATGCTTATAAAACACATGGCCCATATTGGGCAATCACAGAGATGGGAATCTTTTTTTTTTGGTGTGACCCTTAAAAATAACAGGTAGTTGTTCCCCCAGGAGGGAACGAGTACTGGGCCTGGAAATACTGCAATACCAGGCTGGCACTTGGAGAGGCTAAACAAAGCTCCAACACCATTCCCTGGCGCCAAAAATGCCAATGGGAACCTACCACGAGCATAGGTTAGTGCTGACCTTGAAAATTATAACAAATGTATATATTTTCCATACATAGAATCTAATTATTGGGGGAATTGGCTTATATTCCAGTAAATACAGTAATAAATATATCTGTTGATTTACAGTTCTCTTTAAATAAGGTATTGATTTTAACCTTACAATATTTTGGCTTCAAGTACTTCTCAGATTTTTAGCAGGAATATATTAGAGATATAATCTTTTAATATTCCTTGAGGACGTTCATTTATTCTTTGGAGAACTTATTATTGGCTGCTTATGCCCAGGGCAAGCTAAAAACACTAGCATGAAAAAAATGTGCTCTAAGTACAAAATCAATGTTTGAATTTAAAATAATCAAATTTCTAATGCCTTTCACTGTAAAAATACCCTTAAATTAATGTTTTGTGAGACAAACTTAAAGAAAAGTATCGGGAGTCAGCATTATCAGTAGAAATGGAAGTCCATCTTAGGTTCATTTCACTTAGGGGTTTGAATTCATAACCTGGTTAAGATCATTTAAATGCCAATATTAGTATGTGATCATTACTAACAGCAATGCTCAAGTCACGTTTTTTTGTCAAGTTTGTCTTCACAGTTCAAACAGTAAAAGCCAGAATAGCATGTACTGTTTTATGCTAAAGCCTTTTCACACTGGGTTGGATAAGATGCAGGATCAGGATAGCCAGTGCCTTCTGAACAATATGCACACTATTATAGATTAACAAAAGAACAAAAAGTATAACTTAACCAGGGGCAGATACAGAGGGGGTGCACCTGGTATAAATCAGTGTTGTGGGTGCAGCCCCCTTTCAGATTGCACTGTACCATGGGAGCCCCTGGGGACTTTTTGAATTCCCTAAAATATGTGAAAGTCTCACTTCCTCTTCTAGCTCAAAGGTATGTTCTCTCTCTGCCCCTTGTCTGTGCCCCCATATACTTTCCCATTGTCCTGGGGGTAGGGAAGCACCACAGCTGTTCCTGCCCACTGCATGGGGGTTGGGCTCAGTTGGGGATGGGGACAACAGCAACAGGGATAGACGGGGGGTTAGTCTCCCCCATGCCTGCTCCAGAAAGGGTGGGGGGAACTAGTCTCCCACCATGCTGTTCCAATTGCCCCCACCCAGCTGAGCCCAACCTGCACTCAGCCTGGCTAGACCTGGAGTTTCTCAGCCCCCAAGCAGTGGACAATGCCAGCAGTACAGGCAGGGAAGTTGAGGGGCAGGGGGGTTGAAGAAGAGGGGAGGGGTTGTGCCTCTGAGCAGGAAAGGGAAGGAAGGGGGGATTTTCACTTGCTTTAGGGGCTTAAAAAAGTCTGCCAGCACTGGTGGGGGCAGAGGAAGCTGGGATCATGGGTTGCAGCCACACCTGCAGTAGTAGTTGCTACTCCTTCACCCTACCTTGGAAATCCTGGCTTTTCCCCTGTATTTGGCATTCCCATCCCTCTGCTTTACTTACATTGGTTTTGGACTACAGAGAAAATGTGAAAGCATTCTTATGGATAGTCAGAACAGAAGAAATCTTGCCATTGCATCTATTTATATTTCTAAGGATAGAGATTAATATAGTAGAACCTCTAGACCATGGACTACTTGGGTGCTGCAAAGAAAATATCTCCAATGCAAGAGGCATGTTAAAGTTTCAGTTAATGCCTTGGTGTGTTTCTTTTTCTCGAATACAATTCCAGGATCATCCCATCTTGCCCAGATTGAATTGAACCTGGCTGTATTTCATACTTGATTTTATTGCACCTAATTTTGGGGACCTATGAGTGAACATTCTTGCGGAGTCAGTGGTGGTGGCACAATTCTTTGCCTCTGGCATAGTGTTAAAGATGGGGCCCATGAGACTTCACATGCTCTATTAGATGTCTTGCTTATATGTTAAAGAATATATGAGAAAGGGTTATATCATGTACAGTTTTAAAATTGGAGTGTCTTCTTGAAAGAAGCAGTTTCCTAGCACTTCCTTAGTTTTTACCAGTAGAAATTACTACATTTTAGGTCTGTGCTACCTACTACTCTAGCTCTTTCATTAGTGATATCTTGGGATTAGCAATGGAAGTTTGCTGAGAAATGCTAAGATATGATAACGAACGTATAGAGTGCACACAGTGTGGAAGGTTCACCTCTATGTATTGAAGCCCTGGCTAACGATGAGAGAATTCGCCCCACTTCAGAGCAGACAGAAGATTGGGTACAGATACTCAGGCTGTCTCTGGAAGTAGCTGGGCAGAAAAAAAGAATGACAACAATTAGATATGTTGTTGTTGTTTAAGGGAATAGTCTGACTTTGGGGAAGAAAGTTGGTCCAAGGAAGAAGGCAAAAAGAAAATCAACATCAAATTATTCCTGCCCAGCACAGAGACTATGGAGATGAAAAGATTGGGTCAGATTAATTCTAGTTTGGATTATCATCAATCTTAGTGACCAGTGCAAGAGGCCAGAGAAACTCCATTGAGGATTAAGATGCTGAAAGTAGATGGGCCCTAGGACTAACCAAGTGCACTTGCACATAAAAATAATTGAATACTATTTATAGTGAATGTGGAATGATTCTGCATGAATTCCTGGATACGTACAGAAATATGCTGTAGAAAGGTTCTCTGCTCCAAGGCCAGGGAAGGGAGTTAAGAACTGTCAGGGATGTGGTCAGTACCATCACTGACAGCTGTAAGGCAAATACAATTAAAGCACGTCCTTTGTCATGTCCTGATCAGAATCCTCAACAAAAAGGGCGCCTATACACATGCTGGACGCCTGCTCCAATACCTCCTAATTAGCATGCTCCAGCAACCATTGTATCACATGTGTTCAGCATCCCTGTGCTTGAAAATGGTGGTGAGGGCACTTTAACGAAAGCTTGTCAAATGAGCTTTAGTTAAAGTGCCCCCACTGCCATTTTGAAGTGTGGGACACTGAATACACAAGACACTATGGGTGCTTTAATTAGTGTGGCTCCCAAGAGTGGCTCCCCTCCCCCAACCCTGGAGCATATGCAAGCATTGCCAACTCTCATGATTTTTGGCATTGTTCTTAAAGTCTACGCTTTGGGAATGTGAAAAAACAAACAAACCATAGCTCCCTTTTTTTGTATTTAAGCTTTAAATATATATAACAGCTAAGTTTATATATGAAAAGCTTTATATATATATATATATATATATATATATATATATATATATATAAGCTTTATATATAAGTAAGTGTATATATTTATAAGTTTATAAGTATATATAAATAAGCTTATATATAAATAAGCTTTATACACACACACACACACACACACACACACACACACACATATATATATAAAACAGCTAAGTTTAGCTTTATATATATATATAAAAGTTTTTCATATTCCCGAAGTGTAGACTTTAAGAACAATGCCAAAAATCATGACAGTTGGCAATACTGCATATGTAAAGATGCCCACCGAGTCTACAGACTTGACAGAAACCATATGCTTCTAGAATTTGCTTGGCATTGCATTTTAATGGTTTTGTCCAGGAGATGGCAATTGAAGGTGAGGCAGTAGCTGTCAAGATTGTGAAAGCAAACGATAGCTTTCAATAGAAAAGTGATCACTTTCTGGACTTCTAACCTCTTTGGTGTTTCTGGAAGTTTGTTTTCTTTATAGAAAATGCTGAGGACTTCTTTAAGTCTTGGGTTACAGGGTCTGCCCTGACTTTTCTCAGCAAAAGTAGGGATGGAGCCCAGATATCTCTCAGAGACAGATTGATCAGACTTTCTACCTCTAGCCTGATTCTGTATTTTTTTCCAGCAACAAGCCTATCTTGAATTTGATTGATGATATTCTGCACTCAGATACAAACACATATAATGCCCATTGACTTCACTTTGGCCCAGAATGTTTATAATTCAAAGGGCAGCTTATATTGAAAAGTTTCATGTGTTTAATTAAATTAAATCTAGACATGCAGAGAGTATTTAAACTTTAGAGCAGCAGAGACAATTTGTAAATAGAAACAATCAAGGCAGACAGTGCCTAGGCAATAGTGGAGACAGCAAGGGACAGCTTGTAAGATAACGTATTAGAATTATACAGCATTCCCGTCATCAGTGACCCCTCAATGTCTATAAGAGCTTGGTGCTGAAACTTTTTTTTGAATTTATGTGCTGTTGTCCCTTGTAATGCAAATGAATAATGGTTTATCATTAATAAAAAAATACAAAAGGGAAATCAGTTCTGTGTTAAATTACATGGGTTTTTTTTATTATTTAAGGAGCAATAAAACAAAAAATGGGATTCTAGTCCATTTATGTCTTTATTATTTATGTTACATTTTCCCTTGAGTGGTTTTAGGAGAGTCATAATGAGGTTATAATCTGATAGCTCTGAAAATTGCAGACCAGGCCTTCACCTGGTGTAAATCAGTCTGGCCCTATTATTGTCAACAGAGTTAGGTGATTTATACTATCTTAAGACTGGTCTCCAAAAGTGGAAATTTTCTATATTCAGGATCCATGAATTACCTGCTGGTATATTTTCAATGGAAGTCCATTAGGACAGGGAAGAGGGATGAAAATGGAGGTAAAAAATGCTCTAATATTGTTATTGACATGTTTTTTTCTGTGTGAAAATACTGTTTAAATGCAATTAGGGCTTATGGCAAAATTGTATTAAGTTTTGATGAATCCTTCAACAACTTTCCAAACATTTTTTATCACATGGGAAAAAATGAATTTTGTTTCAAAATTAAATATTCATTCAAAATGTTACTTTGTTGTTTCATCATTTTTATATTGGTCCTATTATTTTACTTCATGACCTGTCACTATGTAGTAGTTCATAATGACATGCCAAGGCTTGTGGCACATAGAAAAGGAGAAAGCTAATAAAGTCTGCAGAGCAAATTTGGGAGGCAATCTCAATACAGGGAAGAGCTGGGATATCATACAGGAAAAAATCTATAACCTCCAATACTCAAGTAACAGACATGAAATATAAAGCCCAATTTTATATGCTTATAATTAATAACAAGCACTTTTGCCACAAACGAGACACAAATTAGTTCTAACTGACAGAGAAAATCTAGGTTCGTTAGGATTAGGAACCACTACAGTGATGTGGCCAAGACAAAGGTAATCTTAAAACATATTGGGAGAAATTCCCATACAAATAGGGAAATATTAATAATATTGTACAAGTCTTTATCTCAAGTACCGTGTGCAGTTTTGGTTACCAACATTTAAGAAAGATAAATCCTTAGGATCATAGAAATATAGGGCCACAATGAACCTAATAAGGTCATGTAGTTCAACCCACTGCTCAAGGCAGACTCATCCCTGACTAAATCATTCCAGCCAAGCAGGGCCATCCTTATGGGTGGGTGATGTGGGTGACCACCTAGGGTATCATGGTCAGGGTGGCACCACACACACACACACACACGCACATGTGTGTGCATGAGTAGTCTGCATTCACAGCAGTGCTCTCTCCCTGCTGCACCACACCTTGCCCCAGCCAATCCCCACCCGAGGCAGGAGAAGTGGTGTTCAACCCAACCTGCCCCCCACCTCTAGCTGCTGCTCAGGAGAATCCAGGCATGTGGATGGGGTGGCATCTGCTCCAGTCCACCTGACTTGCTCCCGCATAGAAGTAGTGGTGCTTACCCACCTGCCTGCCTGGTGCACCATGCCACTCTGCCTTGTTCCATTAAGGTTCCATTTTCCCTATGGCCAACCCTGCAGCCAAGTTGCTGTCCAACCTGCTGTTGAAAATTTCCAAGGATGGAAATGCCACAATTTGTCTGGGTAGTCTGTTCTAGTGCTTGACCAGATTAGAGATAAAGAGAAAGTGCCTCCTAATCTGCAACCTAAATTTCCTCTGCTGCTGCTTGAGCCCATGGCTCCTAGTCCTATCCCCTATGGTGACAGAGAAAAGTCCATCTTCATCCTCTCTATGATCGCCTTTCATGTATTGGAAGATTTATCAAATCCCACCTCAGTCTTCTATTCTCCAAACTAAATAACTCTAGTTCCTTCAGCCTTTCCTGGCTGAAATCATGCTTCTCAGGCCTCCAATCATTTATGTGGCTCTTCACTGGACTCTTTCCTGTCTGTCCATATCCTTCTTAAAGTTCAGGGTCCAAAACTGGGCATGCTACTCTAGGTGAGGCCTTACTAGTGCTGAAGAGAGAAGAAGAATCACTTCCCTTCATTTGCAATTACATTCCCATTAATACAATTCAGTATACTGCTGGCCTTCTTTGCAAAAAGAGTGCACTGTTTGCTCATACACATTTTATGGTCCACTGTAACCTCCAAGTCTTTCCCTGTAGTACTGCAGTTTATCCAGCCATTCCCCAATCTGTACCTGTGCAGATTCATAATGTAAGTCAGACTGAAAGAGGCACAGATAAGGAATATGAGGACAGTTAGGAAGCTAGCCTTTCATACAGGAAGATAGTAAAGAGCTTGATTTATTTTGTCTAACAAAATGTACGTAAATAGGTGATGTAATTACTATATATATGTTGCAGTCTTGCTGGTTGCAGCTTGGCTTGCCGGTTTGAGCTGGAGGACTCAGATTGATTGGTGGGGGCTGGAAAGGGAGGTAGGAAAGAGGATTGCCCCACCCTGACCTAGGGGTGAGGCAAAGTAGAGGACCTGAGGGGGAACTAATCCCTCAGGCTTTCTTATCAGTCCACACCCAATCCGGGGTGGAGCCTCCAGAAGGAATAAAAAGCCAGCGTGCCCAGCACATGGGGAGCTTTTGGCAAGGGACAACGAAGATGAGGGCTGTAGAAGAGCTAGTTGAGCTGACCAGTAGGGGCAGAGCAGTTGCCCCAGAGGCACCCTGAAGATGCTTCCAGTGGGGAGAAGCAGCAGGAAGCTACATCCCAACCGCCACATGAAGAGCATGGCGATGGTGCACGGGTCAGTGCATGGAGGGTCTGGAGGGTGGATGGGACCTCAGCAGCTACACAAAGCAGCACAGGTCCCCAACCCTGAATGAGACACAAATCCAGCCCCCTTGGTGCACAAAGGTTGGTAGAGAGCTGAAGGTACCAAGCACCTGCACAAGGCAGAATGGGTCCCCAACCCTGCATGAAGCAGGAGCCCTCAGTGCACAGGTTGATGCACAGGACTGGTGGGGGCCTGGGAGTGGATGGGACCTCAGCAGCTGCATGAAACAGTGCCAGTCCCCAACCCGGCATAAGGCAGGAGCTCATCCTCTTTGGTGCACAGAGCAGTGCATGGGGCTGATGGAAAGCTAAAAGGGACCCAGCAGCTTAACAAAGTAGCGCTGGTTTTCCACCCTGCCTGAGGCAGGAGCCGAGGCCCCCTTCAGCTCACAGAGTGGTGCATGGGGCTGCATGGGGCTAACAGAGCTGAAAGGGACCCAGTGGCTGCAAGAGGCAACACAGGTCTCCAACACTGCAAATGGCAGAGGCCCCCACGGTGCACGGATTGGTGCACGGGGCTGGAAAGTTGACAGGACTCTGGAACTGCCTGAGGCAGCTCAGGTCTCCAACACTGCAAATGGCAGAGGTCCCCATGGTGCATGGATCAGTGCACGGGGCTGGTAGGGTGAAAGAGGCCACAGCGGCTGTACAAGCCAGTGCAGGTACTCCACCCTGCATGAGGCGGGAGCCCTCGGTGCACAGACCGATGCATGGGGCTGAGAGAGGGCTGATAGGCCCCAGTGGCTGCACGAGGCAGCTTGGACCTTCCTGCCATGTACAACATTTGAATGGATCAAGCCCCACTGCATAGGAGTTGTGAGTTTCCCAGGGAAGGGGATTCCTTCAGGGGAGGAGGGACCTTCCTCACCATAGTGATCCAGGAGAAGCCCTTGAGGAGAGAGTGGTTTCAAAGTTATGGGCTCCTCCTAGTTGAGTGACCTGGGAGAGGGTAATGAGGTACTATTAGGTAACAGGATCCTTCCCTGGGTTGTCATTTCTTCTTTGGGCACAGTTGCTGTGCCATTGTGGTGTTCTGGTTTCTTATGTTGTAGAGGTTCTTGATGTAAACCGCGTCCTTATTGATGTATTAGGAAAGGATTGGTTATCTGTATGCTTGTGACTCTTCTGATGTAACCTGATTATGTATGTTCAATTATTGTCCCATCACTGCCAGCTAGTCCTGTTGTTGATTTGTTAATTAATCTGTGTTTTGTCCTAAAGTGTTCCTTTGCCTGTTGCCTAGAGGGCCCAGTACAAATTAATCAGAAGGCCACAGAGGATAGGCCTGTGCCTGGGTTCAGGGTTGAGAAGCACTATTGCCTGTGTAAACCTACATTTATAAATAACACCTGTATATGTGTATATATACATATCTATATATGTATATATATAGATATATGTATGTAAGTTTATGGTTATAAGTTTTATATTATTTGTATTCATTACATTTGTACATAGTTAAATGTCACTGAGTGTCCTGGATCTCTGCTCTGCTCTGCTCTGTAGGGAAAGGGAGGTGAGCAGGCCTACAACTATTCAGCCATGCTCCCCTCCCCACCCCACCAGCATACACACACCTGCTGACATCCCTTCTATTGGAGAGCGGGTACCTTCCATGTGCCACCCAGGTCACATATAAATACTCCATGGGGATAAACACCAGTAAGAAAGAAAAACTGACAGTAATGGTGGGCACAATGATACAAATGGGCCATAAATAAATTTAGCCAAGAAATCCCAAGGTTTCTAAACTTCACAGCAGCAGAGCCATCCCTAGGGGTGTGTGGGGCCCAGGGCATACCAGCCTGTGCAGGGCCTGGGGGGTGGTAAGTAGCCAGAGCTGGTGGAGCAGAGGGGAGGCATGGGTGGTAAGTTGCCGGAGCTGGTGGCTCTTGGCAGTGGTGGTACATGGCAGCCGCAGCAGGGACTGTACAGCACTGACTGTGGGGAACCCCCAAAGCGCGGGGCCCAGGGTGGTTGCCCCGATTCTCTCCCCACAGGGATGCTCTGCATAGTAGTACTCTTTGGGAATAGCTTTCCAATAGGAATAGTGAAGTTAAACATCTTAATTTACTTTAAGATGAATCTAGATATTTTTCTGAATGGGTTCGTATGATACAATTGCCTGGTATCAGGTCACTTCCTGTCCTATGTTCCTATAATTATGCATTATTACTACTGACATGTCATAATATTACATAACATAGCATATTATAGCACAAGAGCAGCTGTTTATAATTTCCTAGAAAAATGATTCTAGGCTAAAAAAAGGATATGGAGGACCGCAGTTTCTTTAATCAATACATAGAGGACAGAATTCGATTTCACATTATAGCCCAAATGGAACCTACCCAACTGCAGAGTGTGTGGGTTTTTCTCTTACACACAATTTCAATCCTGTGCCATATGCAATGTTGATGCATATGAGAAATGTGCAGTAGACTCTGTATATGCATACCTACCGGAGTGTAAGCCCTGAAATTGTAGCCTGGTAAAAAAGCATGAACAGGTGTTGGATGGAGGAGGGCAAATCTCACATATTTTATTTCAAATACCTAGCGGTTATTGCATTTACACTGGAAGTCCTATGCTTTAGACTCCCCTTATCCATAAGGAGTTTGAACCTGTATTTCTTTGACTTCCTATTACAGTACTTTAATCAGTATGCAACAGGTTAGGCTTTATCCAGTCCCTTCTCCAGTATCCCCTTTAGGTGGAACAGCCAAGACAGAGAGATATGTGAAGCCAGGAGGAGGAGTACAAGCTAAAGAGCATGTAGCTCATTGAAATGGATGCTGCTTTGGAAGGGAGGATACCCTTGTTGCCCGTAAAGCAAACACTTCCCCACTGCTCACCATCTATTTTATCCAATAACTATTAAATGCAGGGTGCAAAGGCTCAGCTTCAAGAGGAAGGCTGGAAAGGGGACTTGATAAAGCCTAAACTGTGGCCTGGTGGTTAAAGTATTGTATTGAGATGTTTAACAGTGTGGATGATTCTTTGTTCTTAATATCTGTATTTCCTATCAATGATTTGTTGTCTTTTCTTCCCTCCTCATTATTTCCCGGTTACTTCTCCCTTATTTACCTTGTACCCTCCTGGTTTCATGGAGCCTCCCCTGACTGCTCCTGTTGCTGCGATGCCTGGTCACGTTCTACCTATGCCTTGGACATTATGTTCAGTTGTGGGATGCCCTTCTATGGGAAGGGACATGCCAGGCAGTGTCACCAGTGGGTGTTCCTGGGGCTCCACCTCCCCTACACTCCAGCCATGCACTAGCCCATTGGGATGGTTGAACTATGGACAGTCCAACCCCACTTGGAATTTGTGTCCCAATCCCTTTTACTCTTTCTGGCCCTCAGCACTCACAACAATTTTCCTCTCCACCACACAGGTTTACTTGGATGGTGAGGCAACCCCTGTGAGGGGTCGGGCCTATTGGCATCAAGGATCCCCAAGTGGCGCCAGCCCACTCAGCCCTGATGTGTGTCCTGTGGCCTTTCTCCTGGCCTCCAGGGTTTAAATGAAAAAGAAATGAAGAAAATACAGAAACTTCAGGAGGGGCCTCAGCCTGCTCTCCACTCATGCATCATGCGTCCGACACCTTTGGAGTCCCTCAGTATCTTCCTCCAGTCCAGCTCCCTCATTGTCCAGAGTGACGTATCCCTTTAAATGGATCCCAGACCCTTCTGTCAGATCCCTCTGTGGCCTCTCCCCGCAGTGGCTGGGAGGCCTTGGGTCAGTTCAGGGGGATGCCTTGAAGCCCTTCCCCTGCTGCGTCCCCCCCTGGCTGTTGCCCTGCCGCCAGCTTTTATTCCAGCCAGGCAGTGTTCTTGGATGAAGTCACTGGTTGCTCCGGCCCCAGCCACAGAGAAAAGTGGCTGATGAACCACACGGGAGTCCCGCCCTCCCGCAGCTCATCTGGCCCAGCCATGCCTGTTAGAGGTAAGTTTGTCCTGATCTCAGGGCTTCTCTTCTTGGTGTCATGGTGGGCTGTCCCTGCTGTAACCCTCACTGTGGGAGGGGTATCCCACTCCTTTCTTGTTGTCCCCTGGGACATACCCATTTCACAGTATTTCTTATACTTCCCTTCCTCTTTCCTCTTGGGTTTGTTCCTGCCTCTCTAGGCTCTGCTGTCTATCATTTCTCCTTCTAATGTTCCCCTTACTGTGGTGTAGATAGGAAGAACCATTTTCATGCTTATATTTCAATCCACAACCAAAATAGCATTTGGGGAGAAGTTCAAGAAAATTCTGGGCAATGTTTGAGAGTCCCATCTGTGATCATTTAGAAATATAATATTTAACATTTGTTTCTCTGTTTGCATCTTACATCACAGATTCTATCAACATTGCAGATACTGGGTGCACCTACATGTGTGCTTTACTGTGGAGTTGACTAATTAGTGCCACAGTAAAGCATCACCATCAACCAATGGTGATGTGTAAGGGGTGCACAGGGGTGAATGTGCCCCCCCCTGAGAGCACTGGTGCATCCCCTCACAGCCAGCAGGCAGCGGGCAGGCATGCAAGAGTGCTGGTGCCCCCCTTAGATTTCCAGTAAGGAAGTGGAGGCGCCAGAAGAAGTGCCACTGGCACTTCTGGGTAGCATTCCCTCTTAGGACCAGCTTAAAGGGAACGTGGCTTCCTGGTCAGAGAGCATGGTTGACTGCAAGAGGACCCCCACCCTGGTCACTGACTGGCCGCTGGGGAGGCATGTGCCCTCCCCGACTCAGGAGGTATCAGTCAGCAGTCTACACATGTGCTGAAATTAAGATACAGTAAATTAATTAATTCTACCAAAACACACTTGTAGATGGTGACAGGGGCTGGTTGGAGCACAAGGGTGCTAACTGAGGGAGCTACCTGACATCTACCCTGCACTTTAACACCCTCATGTACCAGCTAGTCCCTCTGCTGCCCAATGCCACCACCTGGAGCTCAGGGCTGACTCCCTGTGCCCACTGCCAGCCTGGGGCTGCTCTGCCCTGGCTCAAATGGCTGCCCTTCTGGATGCATGTGTAGATGCTACACCTGGACGCAGCTGACTCTGGCACAAACTGAGCTGGAATTTATCACATTGCCTTAGTGGCACGTGTACATGCACCCACTGAGTCATATTCAGTTCTCACTAAGATGACTCTGGGTGCATCTACACTTTCATTAATGCACTGTAGTACTGCATATTAAGTTTTGTATTTGGATAATTAACTACTAAATGTGTAGTAACAACAGTGTACAGGTTTTTACAGATGCTAACTGCTCAGTAATATAATACTGCTGTGCATTAGCATATTAGCACAGGTTTTGCCTGGCATGCTACTGCACAGTGTTATTAGGCTACAGTGCAGTTAGCATCTCGTGTAGATGCACCCACTGAGTTACTTCATAGTATTCAAAATAACTACTCTGGTTTCACGGTGGTTTATGAGCAGAATCCGGCTTCAACAGTTTTTGATGTCATCATTCAATAACACTTCTTTTTTGGGCTTAATGTTTATAATTAAATTCTTCTCAGGGCTATATTTAAACTCTGTCAGCCAGCAAGTAAAACCTGATTTTAGTCTCAGTAGAGCCTCATACATCAAGGCACTAGCCTTCACCTTCCAAGTTACTCTTGACTGACTTGTATTTTTAATTTTTTTTCACTCTGTCCTTCTCTTAGTATATAATAATGGTATTCACTTCACAATCAAGATGAGAGAGACAACTAGTATTTTCTGTTGCTGTTTCAGCTTCAACCCAGTCTGTGTTTAAATGGATTACTCCATTTCAGTAATCAATAATACAGAAATATCTCTAGCTTTCCAATTTTTCACACAGTGGTGCTTAGTATGTCCCATAGAGCCACTGGATTACTTGGGAAAAGCAATACTAATTCAGATTTTCAGTTGAAATCCCATACTGACCCGGCATTATTAAATCTCTCTCTCTCTCTCTCTCTCCCTCTCTCTCTCCCCCCCTTCTTTCCTTCTTTCTTTCCATTACAAAGAATAACTCTTTTTCAGCTAGGATATATTGGCATATCTTTACTGACTCCTGGACAGGCAATGAAGATATGCTGAGTTACACCATCTCAGCATCTTGCTCTGTGTTTATTTTGTTGTTTGTATTGCACCTTCAGGTAATTTATCAATGTAACAATTGTACCAGACTTGTAAAATCAAGTGATAATTATAATGAGCTCTTAGCCATTCTAGCTACTGCTTTTTTTTAAACTCTTTTTTCTTTATTTTCTTTATTTAATCCACAATGGCCACATCTACATGAGACACTTACTGTGTAGTTGTTACACTGCAGTCATTTAGCATTTAGTACTTGCATACACAAGTACTAAATGACTGCAGAGTTACCAGCATTACTGTGCAGTAGCCTCCCCACACATCTCCATGGTGATGCTGACCATGCAGTAGCTCATTACCACTGAGCAGTAGCTAGTTACTACTGTGTGGCAGCATCACGTCATGCTTCATGCCACATAATGGTACTGCGCAGTAGTAATGACCTGCTGCACAGTCAGTGTCTTATGTAGATGCAGCCCCTGAGAAGTAAAACAAATTCTAGATCCCATACAAGTAATGGCTAAGAATTTCTCCCAGAAGTAACTCTATTGACTTCAGTAGGATTATTCATGAGAGTAACTGCTTACCGATGTGTATAAGGGGTTTTCAATCTGTTACCAAATATAGCAAATCAATCATACTAATGGTTGAATTAACATAATTACAATGTAAATGTCAAGGTATATGTATAAAACAAGTTGCGGTTTGTTGACATTGTCTTGGGGTTGCTGTTCTTTCAAATGTATATGAAATACTATAAGTTATACACCATGTGAGATGCATCAGTAAAAACTTACGGGAAAAGCATAATGAAATAGAATCTAACATTGTAACAGCATCCAAGGAACCATCTGATTTCTGCTGAAGGCCCAGGTCCTTCATAGACTGTAACACTGGAACTAGAAGATATTTTGTAACATGTTATCTGTACTACAGGTGCTGCAGATAAGAAGTAAGCATTGTGTAGTAGCTCTTTAGGATAAAGAGCAGCAGCTTCTTAATCAAAGAATTTAACAATTTTATATTGGAGATGAAAACAAAATGTTGTCTCTAGTGGGTCATGGAATAGAGAAAATCCCACACAACTTACTGATTCGTTTGATGCACTGGCTAGGGAAATTATTAGCTACTTGCACAATTTCACAATGATTACACTCTTAATTCATACAACACAATATGATTTTAAAATTCTTTGCTACGCATATAAAACTGCTTAGCTTTAAGAAATACCACAAACATTAAGAACACAATAATTACATATATCAGAAACAGTGCTCCAAATGCACTTCCTTCTCAAACAGTGTTATAAGAATTAGTATTACAAAAACAACTACAATTACAACTCAAAGTTAAATTTGAATCAATACTATTATTTTCATAATATACTTACAATCCTAGAATTCTGAGAAGCCAAACACCAAATACGGTTTCATTCCTCAGTAGTACAATGTAATGGGTTGGCCTCAGTAGTACGGTTCAATGGGCTCGCCTCAGCAGTACGGTTTAATGGGCTTGCCTCAATACTGATAGGACTAAGTCCCTTTCCTTCAGTCCCTCTCAGGCGCTCCGCGGCTTCAGCGTGAACTAAGAGATTTGGGTTCGCGGAGAGGGTGGTTCAGGTGATCAGTCTGATCCGGCCTACACTTGTGATTCTTTCTTCATTGTTCTGCAAGTGAAGTTACCTCCAAATTGGGACAGTAGGTTACAGTTTTTATTGAGTGAGTTACCATCTTGGGCCCCTCCTACCCAAACCTGTCACTACTCCCAAATTTGGGCTCAGATCTTACTCAACAGATTTCTGCTGGGTTCAGTTTCTTTGTTGATCATTTAATTACTTTGGGGAATTTACTTTCTTTCCAATCTTTTAAAAGGCTCCTAGGGTTTGATTTCTTGGAATGTGGGATGTTTGCTTAAGGGTCATTTTTATGTTAACTTTGTTAAAGGCCTCTAAAGATAAAATTCAAGAGTTAAGACTTTGAGCAAATTCAGGACCTTCCGCACGTAGACCAAAACAATGGCCTAGATAAGAAGATAAATCTTGTCTTCTTCCTAAACTGGCTAATGGGCAACTATTACAAACATTCAAACTATTACATTCAATATGACAAATGTCAGTACTTAAACCTAAAGAGTATTTTTCCAAGAAACATTTTTTCTGTAATTAAGCTTTGTATTTTTAGACCATGTTTAAGAAAATGTATTCTGATTCTGCTCTCGGATATATGTATATAAATCCACTCTAATTCTTAACTATCATGGTCTAGGTCAGTGGTGGCCAGCTGTTTGGGTGGGCCTATCACAAGGTAAGCTCTGTTCCCTCCCCAAGTGCTGCTTTAAGAGGTGTGCTCCCCACCCCCAGAGGCACACTTAATAGAGTTCGTGCCTGGGATGCTGAAATGGAGGCAAGAGCAGAGAGGCAGGGTGCTGCTGCAAAAAAGGCCTCACTGCCAAGAGCCACGTTAACCCTTTCCTGGCTCCAC
Organism: Alligator mississippiensis; assembly: GCF_030867095.1. NCBI lineage: Eukaryota > Metazoa > Chordata > Crocodylia > Alligatoridae > Alligator > Alligator mississippiensis. The sequence continues at coordinate 72,045,386 of NC_081830.1, forward strand.
AACCACTGCAAATTTACAGGATAAGTGAGCATTCTGCCTCTGCTCTATGCCAAGCAGCTGGAGGCTCGAGCTCCATCCCACCTCCCTCCATTCTGACACCTCCCTTTACTGGGATGCCCAAACTCTGGTAGCACACAAAGCAGCTGCTCCTGCCACTTGTGGCATGTGTGTCACAGGTTGGCCACCCCGGTCTAGAGTTTATCAGGTCTAACACTGGCCTAACAGATAAGAGCACTGGGCTGAAAGTAAAGCTTTTCACATATAACTCTTGAATACTGCCTTAGCCAAGTCACTTACTGTCTATATTGATTTGGCGCTGCACAGCAAAAATAAATATAGTTTCTCTGACCCTTTTTCTTCTCTATTTCAATTGCAGGGTAGCTCTTTCAGAGTGGAGACTGTCTTTAACTAATGTAGATGCACAGTGTCTATGACAGCAAGGTCCTAATTTGGTTTGGAGCCCTTGTACACTAATATATTGCTACTATTACTATTACTAATAACAATAGTAGTGAAATCAGAGTTACACCTATATAATAAACTCTGTTGTACCCAGGCTGACATATTTATGCAATAATGAAACTCAGTAATTAAAACAGCTAAAATATAATTCCACAGAAGAGTTTATCATGGGAATGACAGCTAGCCCAAGCACAGAGCAGTGACAGTAATATGAGTGGTAAATAAATATGAAATATTATTGTTGTTATTAACTGTTAGTTTGAAATGTAAACAGCTAATCAGAGCCTTGGAAAAGAAAAAAAATCTTTGCCAAAGAATTAATCTACCTTTCGCTATTCCGCTTCATTAGTTTTGAAATCTTCATTTTAAAGAGCAGCTTTAGCATCCAATTTGGACCACTATTTAATACAACTAATTGCAAGGAACCAGCTGTTGTGGAATAGTTTACTGTAGATACAATGGAAACTTGGTTGCAGTATCTTCTGTTATAAATAATCTCAAATCAGGTTCTGACAATTCTGGGAATAGCACGATTCTAGCAAGTAAGTTAGGGAAATATATTCCTCTCTTGGAAGGGATTCTTCACTGATGGTTATCTACCAGCTTTAAACCACCCCTTGAGCTTCTTATCGTTCATGGCTTAGACTCCTGATGATGGCTTTAATTGGGTGTTATGGGATTTGGAAACAATGGTAAAAAAATAATGATGTTTTTTTCCATGTGACACATCTACTTCTGAATTGCACACAGAAGAAAGCATATGTATGTTTCCTTGAACACAATGTAACTAGAAGTGGAAAAAGAAAACTATTATATTTTTTAATCCATCCTGATGCCAAGATTTTTGCCTAAAAATATCCATTCAAGGGCATTGTCCAAAATACCTTGAAACATTCCAAATGATGAACATTCCCTGGGGGAGATTTAATAGCCTTATTTTCATAGTCCCTCAGTCTTAATTTTCCCTGTGCTTCTTTTCATTCCTTTACTCCAAGTTATGAAATTTAACAACATCTCTTGTTTATCATGTCTGCCTCAGAATTAAAAAAAAAAAGAATAATAAAATTAAAGACAAGAGGGAAATAATGGAAGTGAGGTTTGGAAAAAGAGCAATAATTGTCAATGAAGTATATTGTACGGAAAAAAAGCACTTTATCCCCAGGATTACAAATGAAATGCTATACATTATATACATAGTAATAATAATAGTACCTTACACTTATAAACAATATTTTTTGTGAGAGCCTTTACATTTTTCAAACATCTTCAGTCTGGTGGATGCTGCCTTCAGGCAAATGGATGGAATAGATGACATTCTGAGATATTCTGAATCCCAGTTTTCCACATAAAATCATTTTGGTGTCACACCACATCTTGTATATCATTATCCTTATTTTATAGATGTTGATCTTGATCCAGGGAAAGGTTAAAGGATTTGTCCAAGACCAAGTTATGTACAGTGCCTATGACAGAGTCAGGAATATAACAAAAGTTTCTTCCCATCCCCCCCACCCCCCAATTATTTTTCTTAAACCTAAGATTAGCTCTCCCTTCCCACCCTTTGTAGAGTACAGGAAAAAGAAACAATGGTTTCTATCTGATGCCAACATAAACAAGAGTGAAAACTGATAAAATGTGTGTTCACGGTATTTTATGAGGATTGGTTAACAAAAGCAAAATGATCATTCAAGATTCACGGGGAAGATATAAGAATTGTTTTCCCTGCCAGTCTATAAAAGGAATTGGAAATAATCAACAATAAAATGTTAAGTAGGAAATATGGTATAAAACCCACACCAATTTTAATTTAATTTAAAAACATTTATGTTGCATACTTCCCTACATAGCCTGAATCCTTCTAAAGACGCTCCCCATCTTTTAAGCCACATTTAGGGTCTGTGGAAAATATATATTTAACAGTTATCCCCACCTCCTGTCTCTTCATTTTTGTCTGGTTCTTTTAATACACACATGTGTGTTCAGTCATGTAGGCTTTTACAGATAATACTTTCACTCATTCAAATGGCAGTTATATGTAAATAATGGCTGCTTTTTCAAAATTTCAGCCAAGTTAAGCAAAAAGAGGGCCTCTTTTAAAGGTGGAACAACAGATGTTCAAGACAGACTTTTGACAGAATAATACTTGCCAGATGGGTGAAAATATGTATCTCTTTGACTACGTATAAATGTGCTAACATCAAGGTTACGAAGCAAGCCAAGACTAGTAATGAAAACCACAGTAGTGTTTTTGGATGCTCCCTGAAAAATATGTTTTCAAGTCACAGTGCAGGAGGCTGGAAATCAAATCTTCATGTAATTTCGTCTTCTAGGCTCTAGGAATGACTCAAACTTATATGATTGGTAATACAGCAATGATATAAAAAAGAATGGTTTCCCATAAAGTTTCCCATCCAGATTGTCACATCCGATTCACCATACTAAAAATGATTTCTTAAGCAAGGCTCCAAATTCTTCATTTAAGCATCTGAATTAGAGATATGATGTAACATGCTGGGTAACCTGCAGCTCCCCTTGGATTTAATAGAACCACTCAATTACATGCCTTACATGGACTCAGAAGCCTAATACTAAGCAACTGTCTTTCAAAAATCTTGTTCACAGATTTCTGAGGAATCCTTCTGAGAGCTGAGGTGCTTTTTAGAGTTCACCCATTCTTACTGCTCTTCATGATAAAGTATCCTGTTATCTCAAAGTTAGTGACAACGGATTTATTTTCTCTAAATGTCAACTCATCAGATCAGTAGGGGGTGAGTTTCGTATGGATCAGTCCTAGGAAAGCATGCATTCAAGAATGTTAGGGCCAGGTTCTGCCTTTGAAGACACATTTTGTGTTTCAAGTGCTGTGAAGAGGGACTATACTAGAGAAATTTCAGCAGCCTTAGGCCTAGTTCTCTAGGTGGTCTACCTGGAAGAGCCATTCACATGCAGCTGGTGTTTCTGGACAATGCTAAGAAGCCCTAGCTATGGCAAATGCTTCTAGGAAGCCCCTACAGGAAAGTCATAACATGGAGTAGTAAATTCTTCCCCCAGGTTTTTATAGGGCATGATGAGGGAGGGGATGTCCTGCTGCTTTCTGTCTATGCCCAAGCAAGACAGGATGCTGGTATTGGTGCTGCCTCCCTGCTGTATCATTTTAGCTTGAGCTTTTATTTCATAGATTTATAGATTCATAGACTGTAGATTCGGAAGGGACCACAATGGATCATCGTGTCCGACCCCTTGCCCCTGGCAAGAAAGAGGACCGAGGTCAGATGACCCCAGACAGATAACTATCTAGCCTCTTCTTGAAGACCTCCAAGCTAAGTGATAGCACCACCTGTCTTGGAAGCCCATTCCAGATCCTGGCCACCCTTACTGTGAAAAATGTCTTCCTAATATCTAACCTAAATGCACTCTTAACTAGTTTACACCCATTATTCCTAGTCACTCCCTGGGGTGCCTTAGTAAACAGCGCAGCACCTATTCCCCATTGACCTCCCCTAATAAATTTATAGGCGGCCACAAGATCTCCCCTCAGCCATCTCTTGTGAAGGCTGAAGAGATTCAGCTCTCTCAAACTCCCCCCATAGGATCTATCACAAAGGCCATTAATCATGCGAGTGGCCCTCTTCTCGACCCTCTCCAGATTCTCCGCGTCCTTCTTGAACTGCGGCACCCAAAACTGGACACAGTACTCCAACTGCGGCCTGACCGGTGCCGCATAGAGGGAGAGCATCACTTCCTTTGATCTATTAGTCATGCACCTGCTAATGCACGACAAGGTGTGATTGGCCTTGTTGATGGCCTCGTTACACTGCTGGCTCATGTTCATCTTTGAGTCAATTATGACTCCAAGATCCCTCTCTGCCTCTAAGCTGCTGAGAAAGACACTCCCCAACCTATAGGTGTGCTGGGGAGTCGTCCTTCCCAGGTGGAGTACCTTACATTTATCTTTATTAAATTGCATTTTATTTCTCTCTGTCCATTGATCCAACCTGTCCAGGTTGGTCCCAACCTGTCCAGGTCAGCCCCAACCTGTTTGCTATTATAAAACCATTCAGGTTATTCAGGTCCCCATATGCAAATGTTAATAGCCACCAACAAGTTAAATTATGAGTTATACTACCAGAAGTACTGTAGCTGAATTGATTGCAGATGACATGTATGTCAGATGATTGTAAAAAAAAAAAAAAAAAAATGACGATTCTACCAACTTTGTAAAACTATTTTGTTGGATAGGACAAGAGAAAGAGGTCCTAGGTTTTTGGATATTTTTTTTCCATAGAAATTTACTAATTGGCTGTTGTTTGGAAAATGGTTTGAGATTGTTTGATGGAAGGATCTCTGTTACCTAGTGTTGTTGTTATGGGTCAGATAAAGATTTTTTTTAAAGCTGGTAGATGATAGCTTAAAGGACCTCTGCACTCAAATGGTAGGCTCACACATTATCATGCACCTGGCAAGTGCTGAGAAACATAATTCTAGCAAAAATACATACTCATGCATGAAAGAACCTGAATCAACAAGAATTAAAATTTTGTATGCAGAAGGCAATCATGTTAACCATTCATTCAGGGCCTGATAATGAAGGGTGTTTAATACCAACAGTTCCCATGGACTAGAATAAGGGATGCATCCCTCCTGTGTCACAGTGTTTCTGAGATACCTCTGTACAAGGAGTTCAGCTTTGGGGTATGTACAGTATGTACAGATAGAAGATGTGTACAGTCATACACATGCGTCTGTACTCATGAAATGAACTGGAGGTGTCTTAGACCTGGTGTATATCTAGGCTTAGCAAGAGTCAAAGAAAACAATGGATGGAGTCTCAGGGCAGGAAGTACTGATCAGCACCTATCAGAATTTGGCCTGCAGTATCCATAGCTCTGTAAAAAAGTGTTGCTTTTGGCCTGCTTATCTATCTATCTATCTATCTATCTATCTATCTATCTATCTATCTATCTATCTATCTATCTATCTATCTATCTATCTATCTATGTTTTTGGAGGTTCCCAAATATATACTTAGATACAGTAAAAGCCACGTTATCTGGCGCCTTACAAGATGGCATGCTCTATTAACCGGCATGCCAGCTTGTAAGGGAAAAGTGACACCAGAAGTGCCCACTGTGGCACTTCCGGTTTCGCCAAGCCCCCATGGCCTGGGGCAAAGCAACCTGCACTGCCAAGCTCCCCATGGCCTGGGGAATAGCAGCTTGCGTGGAGCCCCCCTCCCTGTCCCTCAGGACCAGTGGGGCCTGTGGGAGGGGTGGCAATGCAGCGGGAGGGGCACAGGGAGCGGTGGCAATGTGTCAGGAGGGGCAGCGATGCCCCAGAAATGGCAGGAGAGGCGGCGGCCCGAGCAGGCAAAGATGCCTGTTTGGGCCAATCAGTTAACCGGCATGTTTTGTTATCCAGCACCCCCAATCCCCATGGGTGCTGGATAACAAAGCTTTTACTGTATTTGCTTTTGGCCTATATCTATCTATCTATCTATCTATCTATCTATCTATCTATATTGGCCAAAAGCAACACAAAATATAATCACAAAAACACATATATCCTCATAATTTTGCAGAGACGTGTGTTATGTCATACCTGAAGAATTCTAATGGCCCACAAGGGGCAGAGGCTATAGTGTTGTGTACTATTATTAACCTGCAAATATTGGTATGAGAAAGAAGTAGTTGCAGACACAAGTGCTAGTGTTTAAATACTGAAATACTGATTTTCTAGGTGCAGTCAGGAGTGCCATCATCTAAATGCTAGCATTTGCACTCCCAGTTAAGTTTACTTCCAGTTTTGCATCCATAATTAATTACAGGCGCACCTGCAAAAATTAGAGGCCATGCTAAAAAAAAAATCAGGCCCATAAAATGAATATAAGCAGCTTTTCACAGTTTTACCAGAATGTGTTATTGTTTCCCTTAGGTGTGATAACACAACACCAAGACAAGAGAGTTTACTGTGCAAGGCATAAAGAGAAAAGATAATGTGAACTACAGGCCCAAAAAGCATCTTTATGGTTTACGTAAATATCCTGAGAGGCAAAGTGAAGTGAGTAAAGGATCCCAGTAGCGGCATATAAAGAACTTTTAACAGTTGGATTTTTGAAAGGAGACTAAGACCATGACTGCACCAGAGAGATGAGGAAGTCGGCAAAATACCTAATGATGCTGCATTTATGTAAGCCCTGCTTTGTTGGTGCAATGTATTGGCATCTAATGCAAATTGCTTTTATGTGAGAAGGAGCTACAGGACTTATTCATCAGTGTCTCATGTAGAACGAAATAGGTGTAAAACATTATATAACAAGAGTTCTTCACTCTCACCGATGGTAGCATTTTACATACACTTTGCAATGCTGGATTAGACCAGCTTGAAAAGAGTGAGGAATCAAGACCTGAATCTCCAAATATGTCAGTATAACTACACTTGAATATAAAATTCCAGTGGTGTAAAAGGGGTGTGTAAATGAGAGAAGAATCAGTCAGGGAAAGAGGAATAAAAAAGGAGTGTTGGTGCCAGGGAAGGAGACATGCTTCAGACCAGAATTAAAGATTGTGCATTTTTCCCTTTATTTACTAATCTACAAAAAAGTCACCCAAGGGATTATGAGAGGAAAATAGCAATGGGGAAACCTCCAGAGCAGTTTCTTTCCCTCAGATTCAACTGAGAGGCTGAAAGGAAGAAGTAAGAGTTGCAGGAAGCATGGTGTGAGGGATAAAAGACTAACACACACACAAAATGTCAAAGGCACAAATAATTGAATATTTGATATTTTGCCTATTTCAAGCTATATGATGTAACTTTTAGGTGCTCTTATTTTTGAATGAATGAATGAAATTTGCATGAATGTATTTCCCTTCACCCACACACAGCATATCAAGGCTTCTTACACATATGGCAGAGTGGAGTCACCTATAATTATCCAATAGAATGAAAAGGAGATTCCCAACATCTTGCTCTTTATATGGAACTGTGTTTCAAGGACCTGTCTGGGATACAGCAGTGCACAGATAAAAGAAATAAGGGATTAATTCATAACATATTACTCCACTTTTACACTGGAATAACTCCATTGATTTCAGCAGCCAAGGTCTCTAAATAGACGGTAACAAGCAGTTAAAAACAAGATGAATTATTATATTTATCTCATCCCTCCGGACAGGTGTCTGTGTGAAAGGCCTCAAAAAGAAATAGCAGGCCTGGAATTTGAGAGACAAGGAGGCAAGCTAAGGATTCCAGTTTAAAATGGACTCAGCTTTGATTATCTGGACCTCAGTTCAGGGCATCAATTACATAATTAAAATCAGCCCAGTTTCTTTTCTTTTGCCATAATGCCTAGTAAAAAGACTAACGATGGTTGGCTTGCTGGTCTGTGTACAACAACCTATCATGCTGACCAATATTGTGTTATTATATGCCTTCATATATGTGTTCCTACATCTCATAGTCACAGAAAATTAAAGCTGGAAGAAACCTCAGGTCATCTTGTCCAACCCCCTGCTCAAGCCGGACTACCCCTAACTAGATCATTCCAGCCAGGGCTTTGTCAGCTGGATCTTAAAAACCTCCAAGGATGGAGAGTCCACAGCCTCTCCAGGTAACCTGTTTCAGTACTTCACCACCCTCCTAGTTAGAAAGTTCTTCCTCGTATCCAACTTAAATGTCCCTTGCTGCAACTTGAGAGCATTGCTCCTTGTCCTCTCATCTGCCAATACTAAAAACAATCTAGCTCCATCTTCTTTCAAACCACCCTTCAGGTAGTTGAAGGCAGCTATCAAATCCCCCCTCAGTCTTCTCCAGACTAAATAAGCCCAGTTCCCTCAGCCTCTCCTCAGAAGTTGTGTGCTCCAGCCCCCAAACCATTTCATTGCCCTCCACTGTATTCTCTCCAACTTGTCCACTAGGTCTGTGCGAAGCTTCGGTTGCTGATTCGATTCAGCAGAGATTCGGCCCAATTCAGCGGCCAAATCTCCAAATCTGAATCAAATCAGGAGACCCTTTAATCTCTCTGAATAGAATTGGAACCCTCTGAATCAATTTGTAGAGATTTGGAGAGATTCAATGATTCAGACATAGACAGCTTTACATGTTTTTTTCTATATACCTTAAGGTACCAAGCAGCTCATGAATGCTGAGATGGTGGGGTGGATGGAGCATCCCATGAGAGCGTGGAGAGGTCCCCAGCGTACTCAGCAGCCGACCCGGAAATGAACCAGAAGCACTTCTGGTCCACTGTGGAGCACTCAGGGGACCCCCTGCCCCCTACCTGGCTTGGTGAATGCTGTCTCCTGGGTCTGGGGGGGCACCCAGGGTCCCTTGTGTAGCTAAGCCAGGAGGGTTGTGGGGGGGGGGGGTGCATGCTCGATGGTGGACCCAGAAGTGAACCATAAGTACTTCTGGTCCACTTCCAGGCCCTCTGCAAAGCATGCAGGGGGCCACCTGCACTCCTGTGGGATGCTCCATCCTCCCCACCATCTCAGCATTCATGAGCCATACCTGGTACCTTGAGGTATGTAGAAAAAACATTTAAACCTGTGTCTATGGCCGAATCACTGATTCTCTGAATCAGCATCGAATCTTCAGATTCAAATTAGGCTGAAACGAATCAGGACAGTGATCTGAATCAACAAATTGAATCACTCTCCCCAATTTGGGTTAAATCTGAATCTGAATTAAATACAGCCTGTCCACATCCTCTCTGTAGTGGGGGGCCCAAAACTAGACACAATACTCCAGATGTGGCCTCATCAGTACAGAATAGAGGGGAATAATTACTTCCCTTGATCTGCTGGCAATGCTCCTACTAATGCAGCCCAGTATGCTGTTAGCCTTCTTGGCAATGAGGGCACACTGTTGGCTGATATACAGCTTATTGTGCACTGTAACTCCCAGGTCCTTTTCTGCAGAGCTGCTACTTAGCCAGATTGGTCCCAAGCCTGTACTGGTCTATGGGATTGTTCCATCCTAAGTGCAGGCCTTTGCACTTATCCTTGTTGAACCTCATGAGATTTCTTTTGGCCCAATCCTCCAATTTGTCTAGGTCAATCTGAATCCTAGCCCTACCCTCCAGTTCAGTGTCACCCCCAGCATGGTATCATCCTACTACACCCCAGCTTGGTTTCATCCATGAACGTTCTTAAGGTGCAATCCATCCTATCTTCCAGATTGTTAATGAAGACACAGAACAAAACCAGCCCCACGACTGACTGCTGGGACATTTTACTTGATACCAGCTGCCAACCAGACCTCAACTCATCTATCACTATCCATTGAGCCCAACAATCCAGTTAGCTTTCTGTTCACAGTCCATTACAGTCTATTCATCCAACCCATACTTCCTGAGTTTACTTGGAAGAATGATGTGGGAGACCGTATCAAAAGCCTTGCTAAAATCCAGGTATATTATGTCCATTGCTTTCCATGCATCTGTTGTTTTATACTTAGATTGTTAATTCTGATTTTTTCCTTTTTATCTAATGGTGCCTTTGAAGTGAGGCATGTTTTTGTGGTCCATGACTATGGCTTCTGGGCATTGTAGTAGTAGTAGTAGAAGAAGAAAACTGATAAATATTAATATGGATACTTTTTAAATTCAAGCCATAAACATTAGGTCTGTGTGAATTCACACAATTGGTCACTGATTCAATTTGGTAGAGATCTGGCCCAATTTGGTGGCCAAATCTCCAAATCTGAATCGAATCAGGAGACCCTTTAATCTCTCCAAATCGAATCAGAGATTCAATGATTCAGACATAGTCACAGCTTTAAATGTTTTTTCTACATACCTCAAGGTACCAGACAGCTTGTGAATACTGAGATGGTAGGGCAGATGAAGCATCCCATGGGAGCACAGGGGGGTCCCTAGTGTGCTTGGCAGTGGAACTGGAAGTGGACCAGAAGTACTTCTGATCCACTTCTGGGTCCACTGCAGAGCATGCAGGGGATCCCTCCATCCACCAACTTGGCAACTGGTGCCTCCTGTGTCGGGGGGAGGAGGGGAGACCCAGGGTCCCCCCTACGGCTGATCGCTGAGCTGACTAGGATGTGGTGGGGAGTGCCCCTTCACGCTCTGTGGCGGACCCTAAAGTACCCTAGCCCACTTCCGGGTCTGCTGCCGAGCACATGGGGGCCCCCCCATGCTCCTGTGGGACACTCCATCCTCCCCACCACCTCAGCATTCACAAGCTGTGCCTGGTACATCAAGGTATTTAGAAAAAACATTTAAAGCTATGTCTATGGCCAAATCACTGATTTTATGAATCATCATCAAATCTTCAGCTTTGGATTCAGTCAAATCAACAAACTGAATCACTGTCCCCCGAATCGGGCCAAATACGAATCAAATATGGCCCACTTCGTACACCCCTAATAAACATGTGTGGGAGTTTAGTCTAAAACCATCAGTTTTGAAGTGCTTATCCTCTCGCACCTTGCATTTAAGAGTAATTGGATAAAATGGACAGTAGGGAATGGGAAATCTTTCTCCACTGGGAGCAAGGTTGCAGGCTAGAAGCTAAGGCCCCCTCCCTTTCAAAGCTGCAGCCTTCTTACTGAACCACTCTCTCAAAACTTGGGTGCTTCTTCTTGGCCCCTGATGTCTCCCTTTTTTGCTTGCTCAGAACAAGCAAGTGCGGGGGAAGAGAGATTATTGAATAATGCCTAGCCTGTAGCCTGGTGATTAGAGTACTGCTCTAGGACGTCAGACAGATATAGATTCAGACACTCTCTGGGTTTACCATTATACAAAGCATATTTCTCCAGTAGACATGACACTAGCACTGTGTAAACTTCTCCAAATAGCAACGTGGAAGAAGAAGAGAGATCTGATAGCAGAGAACTATAACGAGCTAGCAGACAAAGGCATAGGAATATTTAATATCTTGAAGTTGAAAGTTAGGCACAAATTAGAAATTAGTTAAAAAATGTTTAAGATTGGAACAATTTACCAAGAATTGTGGTGGAGTCTCAAACTGCAAACATTTTAAAAGGTGTTCTTCCTTTAAAAGTACTTTCTAGTTCTAATCCATACAGAAATGACTTCAAGGAAGTTCTATAATTTTTGCTATGCAGAAGGTTGGACTATGACAATATTGCACTCCAGCTTCACAGTTATAAAGCTGAAGTCTGAGTGCACAGCAGCTCCAGAGCACGGAGGTAGGATTCTCTCCTGTTCCCTTCAGAGCCACACAGTACCCAGTTAAGCTATCTAGGCAGGCAGCGAGGAGTATAAGGGCTGTTGTGGCTTCAGGGCTGCAATAACAGTCAAGGTGCAGGTTGCAGCTGCTTTGTAGCCTATGGGAAGGATTCCTTCTCTGCTTGCCTAGTCCTGTTACATCACCAGCATACAGCTTGCTACCAGCTGCTGAGTCCCAGCATTTGGGTGTAAAGAATCTAATTTCTAGAAATAGTTTTACAAAACTGAGGAAACATACTTTTGTTTCTGAAATTTTGACTGGCTCTTGTGTATCCTTTGTTGTCATTCCTCAGTTGTTGTTAGGAATCATTCAATACCCTGGGATTAAATGACAATATTTTACTTTTCATATTCCAGTTCTGTGTCTGTTCAGACCCATGAAGTTCATATTGTTCGGTCTTCTTGTGTGACCCTTGATCCCTATACACATTACTGATAGGCTTACTATTCCTGCTTTGCTGTTATTGTCCATTTGGTTTGCTCTGTGTGTTTTTTCTCTCATTTTATCAAATTGTCTCCCCTACAGTTCTGAGTAGCACTCTTTTACCAATTTGCTGCTTATATATGCATATAATGCAGATGTAAATTGGTACATGTCTTACATATCTTTTTATAAAGCTTCTAGCATATATTTTTCATTAACACATTTTATGGGCAGATAGCAGTTGCTGTTTATAGGAGCAGCTGGACAAGTTGTTGTTATGCCCGACCTTTCCCATTATAATGTGATCTGATCTTCAGTGACTTATAACTTGGCCCAACTGAAAGTGTTTGGGCTGGTAATATTGGGGGGATGGTCCAGGAAAAATGTGACACGCAAGGATCTACATTTAGTCCAATACAAGATATCACCCACAAAAATCCTTGCTCCAAGACTTTGGGCTGACATTTTCCATGCTAGATAAAAAATTCAGCCAATATATTTTAGCCACTTATGAGAATGATTCTGGGAAACAGGGTTAGATATTGCCATATTAAAACATTTTAATGAGCTTTTATTTGAAAAAGTCTAGTGACCCATTACACACAGCAGTGACTTCAGATTTGGCAAGATATTTGCTTTTTGTTTTGTTTTTTAAATACTGACCTAATTTAGCTAAGTTATGAATCATTGAAAAATCACAGCTAACAGAGGCTTGGTAGAGACTTTAGGAGCTTAAGCCCCAAAAGATCCCATCTGCACTGGACTTGCTCCAATCTGGGGTTTAGCAGGACTTTTGCTACTCTGGGTCCAGATCAGGTCCTGGGCATTTTAATGATTGTGTCTCTTGGGGTCTCAGTGCCCAGCATCGTTGGCTGAGCAGAAAGCTACAGAAAGGAAAAGAGACCTACTTTTAGGGAGGTGAAATAGTTTGTGATAAGAAGCTCTGGCAAGTTATATGTTCTTATGGCTAACAGTGAGGAGGAATATAGGACTGGGGATTTAGGAGAAAGAACTGGGAGCTGGAAACGACAAATACAAGTGATTAGTTATCTAGTTAGAATATATGCAGGATAAGAGTTTCTCTATTAAACTTTTATCTTAGTATCTAGGATTAAAATGTCCCTATAATATCTGTATAACACATCTCATCTCCAACAATCCATCCCATGAATTTCCATTGGCATAATACAAAAACTCTAAGATATTGGAGTGATCAGCTCCCACGAAGTCCTGAGAAGAGAATCTTTTTCTTTATTCTATCTATTTTAGTAGCGCATAAGAGGAAAATTTCTTCAGTGAATCATTGTGGTTAACACAGCAGACTAACTGTACTTACTTGAAGGGGCATGATAGAGTCTCAGGGGGACATATATTAAACTAATTAAACATTTGTGTATGTACTGTTCATTTGTACATGCTTTTTCGTGTTACAAAACTACGAAGCAGTGAAATTCATTTTAATTTTTCCCTTCACTCAGATGCAATGACAGGCTTAAGCTGATTCAGCAGAGTAGAAATAATTTTGACACTTGCAGTTACCAGATGAGGTTTAATATAGGGATACAAGCTCTCATGGGAAATCTGCAACTGCTTGCAAATTCATAAGTTTATCCATAAATGTTTAAGAATTTGCAAGTATTAGAGCCGTTCTTTGCAAAAAAAGGGGGGGGGGGGAGGGGGAAGAGAGAGAAAGAAAGATCTTCACAAGATTTTCAAGCATTTTCAAACTCAATAACATCAATAAGACTAACATCAATAAGGTAGCAGGAAGAGGCTTATGAATAAGACAAAACATATTGTTTTGTATTAGAACTATTTAAAGTTATAATTAGTGTATCCCTGCAAAACTAGCCAGGTATATGGCATATATGGTGCAAATATATATATGCGCAGCATAATATCTACATATAATATAGATATATGTGTATATGCATAAGAGGTTTAATCAGGTGCCTGATGAATCCACTTGCATGGAGTCCTGTGACCATCACATCAGGACCTTCAACACTTATACCTCAGCAAGAGTATGGAGGAATGGGGGCTGCCCAAGACCTACCACCTCCCTTTTAGACCACTGAGATAGAATCCAAAGGCCATACCGAGTCCAGACATTCAGGGCACTTGTACATGTGATGAAAATTGCCTGTTTTTGCAGTTTAATTGCATCACAGTTTACATGTATGGGGCTCTTTTTGAGTTTTAAATTAATTTGTTACATACCACACTGGCCCTGCCACCTCCCTGCTGCCTGAGACCACCCAGTAACAGGCTGGCTTGCCCCTGGGGCAGTGTGGGGAATTGGCAGGAGGGTGGCTGGGTGTGGTGGCAGCCAGAGAAGATGGCAGGGATGGTGCATGGCACACTGGAAGCCCCAGCAGGCTTGGGGAAGAGTTGGATCCAGTGGGTGCCTGCAGCTGGGGGTGGGGGGCGGGGGGAGGAGCTGCCAACAGGCCCTGAGCTGTGGGGGGCTCATTCCTTCCCTCTGCAGTGGTGGTGCCCCCCAGGGCTGCCTGGGCAGGCTGCTAGTGGGCTGCTGCAGCTTGGAGGCAGCACCCAGTCCAATCCAACTGTTCCCTGAGCCCGAGCTGGAGCAGCCCCCAGCCTGCTAGGGGGCATTGCTACAGTGGAGGGAAAGACTGAGGCTCCTTGCAGATCAGAAGCTGCTTGACTCACCAGCAGCTCATCCGCCAGCCATGGGAGAGGTGGACAGGCTTCGCAAAAGAAAAAAAAAAAAAAGGATTGGGCTCATCACCATAACAGTGATGGAAAATGGAGGATATACCAAAGAGGGCTTTTCCTGATAGATTTCCTGCTGGCAGATTCACCAGTGGACTCAGTCTACTTCATAAAGGGCATGTCTATGTGAGATGCTATGACGCCATAGCAATCAGCTACAGAGACGTAGTGTTGGTGGACACACTGTGACACTGATGCTACATCACCATAGTGATGAGCTATCTCAGTACAGTGTATTGCTATGGTGATGTAGCTTCTAAAAATAACTGCACAGCCGGCATGGTGCAGTAATGGCTGTTACTGCACCATCATTTAGTACTTCCTAAAACAAGTACTAAGTGATGGTGCAATAACAACTGCACCATGGGGGGTATGTGCAGACATGCCCAAAGAGCAGGGACACGAAGCTACATAAGGGCTGTTGTGGCTTCAGGGCTGCAATAACAGTCAAGATGCAGGTTGCAACTGCTTTGTAGCCTATGGGAAGGATTCCTTCTCTGCTTGCCTAGTCCTGTTACATCACCAGCTTACAGCTTGCTACCAGCTGCTGAGTCCCAGCATTTGGGTGTAAAGAAATAATTAAATCAAGGGGAACTTATTGATACTAATATACAAAGGACAATTAGGGAAATGCCCAATTACCAGCATCTACCCATTTTCCTAATTAGACCATTAACACCCTTCACCAATTTCTTGCCATTATTCCAGTGCTGTAACTGTAGCTCTACATAACCTTTCACTTTCCACTTTGTCCTTCTACTTTTATCCCACTTTCACCCAACTGGAAACTCTTGCTTTGACAACTCAGCTTCAACCTAGACCCTCAGGAATGGGTGCCAATATTCTATAGCTCAGCAGGAAGCTGCATGTGGCTAGCAGCCCTGTACTGGAGAGAGAGGATCTCTCAGCTTTGACGTGCTCAGCAACCATCAGTTCAAGGCATGAAATTCAAAGGGTCACACTTGAACTCAAGGCTCCCAATTAGCAACATAACACTCTGCTTACATGCCAGAGGGATGGCTCAGGTGACATTTTCTCTGAATTGATCCTAGCTGCAGCATGGCATTTCCACTATGCTTGGCTCTAGGCATATTATATTTACTTCTTCATTAGCCATTTCTCTTCTGTGTATATGTGAGAGTTTCATTTTTTGGCCTGAGTGTAATGCTCATGAGAAAGCATCAGGGTACCAGGGAGTTTATAGTATTAACTTCCAGGCTTCACACTGCCAATATATTTCAATCCTGAATGATGGGATTGTCTCCAGGGGTGAGAGAGGGTAGCTTAATTGCTGTACCCATTTTGTTTTCAGCTGCCTTGATAAGATTGCCAGTTAGGGATAATCATGTCAGTGATTTTGAAAAGCAGACAGTGGTCCACTAGGAACTGAACTGAGACTACCAACTTATTCCACCATGATGGAGCTCAGTAGAATAGCAACTTTCAAGCATCTGGCTGAGTTCCAATATGCTAGCAGGGAAAGGCTTTGTAACACCAGTCTTTTAGTTAATATCTCCTCCCTGATTTGTCCTCAATCCTATACAGAGCTCAGTAAATCTCTGCAAAAGAGCACTCTGTAGGATAAAGGCTGTGGTTGTCTCATAGTACCAGCTGTATGATATTACTTTGATTTCCAGCAATTATTCTGAAATCATTTTTTTTCCAAAGTAGTAGCTGTATAGTGTTTTAAGTGCTATGGGGTGCTACAAGTGCCATTATGTATAGCAAAAATTCAATAATTGTGCTTTGATTTATATTTTGATAAAGATGCTGACACTGGGTAACAATGCAGTTCTTAGGTTTTAATACTGACTAATAATAATGACTATTATGTACTGAATATCATTACTATCAAAATTAATATTAATTATTATTTATTGAATTATTATTATAATAATCAACAGCAATAATAGCAGCTATTATTGTTGTTGTGATTGATATATTTAAATTACAGAAGGCCCTGCCTGAGCATGGGTCCCCTATGTATCATGTTCTGTACAAATCACTAGCAAAAGACAGACATTGAAAGCATTTAAATTTCTATCATTTGCTTCAGCACTGGTTCAATGATTAAACAGTACCAGTTCTTGCATTTCCTGTTCCAAAAGGGCATGTGCAGATGTTATGCTTAGACTGACCTGACTAGGGTTAGGTTGATCTAAGTGCTGATCTGTACAGGTGTTCTGGGAGGTTAGATCAGGCAAAAAATGGCAGGCTCTATCTAACTTAATTCACCTGAGAAGGTGAACTAAATTTGATCTGGAATGGTTTAGCCCAATCAGCCAAATGTCTGTATGTGTTCAGAGTACAGAGTTGGGACTGGGAGAGCCCAGCTGCATGCCTCAGGTCTAGGGTCACACTCTTCCAACACCCTCCACCTCCATCCTGACTATTTTTAGGCCCCCAGCTCCTCCCTCCATGCCCCCAGCCCTGGAAAGACACCCCAATCCCGCAGACCAACATCAATAATTTAGAAGGAAGAAGCTTATGAATAAGACAAAACATGCTGTTTTGAATTAGCACTGTCAAAGTTATAATTACTGGGTGCATCTACATGTTAAATTTGTGTGGCACAATAAACTCCAGTGCAATTTGCACCAGAGTTAACTGCTGCTGGGAACAGTATATACATGTTTGTCCAGGACTGCGCAGTTTGAGCTAGGATGCAGCAGCCTTGGGGGGTCAGCCTCAGGCTCCAGGTGGCAGCATGGGGTGGCGGGGGGGGGGCTGGTGGGGGCGCAAGAGTGCCCTAAAAGCAAATCCATGTAGCTAGGTAGCAGGCAGAAGTCTGCCCCCCTGCTGCTTAGGCTGACTGGGTGCAATTTATGCCTGGCTCAGCCTTTACACATGCATTTAGGTGTAGTTATTTTCACTGCTGTAAGATAGTACTGCCCCTAACAGTCCTATCTTACAGTAGTCAAAATTAGTTTTCTGTGATTTAATAGTGTTGCATGTGTACACTGTGACATTTTAGTCTACTGCATAGTTGAGTGAATGTATAGATGCACCCAGTTTATCCCTGCAAAACTAGCCATATATGTATATTCACACCATATATACTATGTGCTGCATAGGATCTGGCCCCATCCCCCCTACCCCCATCCAGGCAAGCCTCCCTGCCCCCCCCCCCCCCCCCCCAGTACTGCTAACTCCCACCTCCTTGGACCAGCTAGTGCCCCCAATCCTGCCCACCCTTCTCCCACCCTGACTTACTCATATCAGGTCCCCAGCATGGCTCCTGACACCGCTGAACACCTACACAAACAGAATCCAATCTATGATCCTATGACTTACTTTAAGCTGTATGATCATAGATTGGGTCTTGTGAACATATGCACATACCCATAGTCATAGATATAACAGACCCTCACACTGTGCATTAATATAATTATTTACATTTTATATTATAGGAGGCCTAAAGGCCACAGGTGAGTTCAGACCAGGAGTGGAATTGTTGTTTGGAAATAGCGATGGATGGATATTTTTGGTTTAGAAGCTTTGGTAATAATTAATCTCCAATATTTGCACCCAGGCAACTGAGATCCCGGTCCAGTTGTGCTGGGTGCTGAACAGAAAAAAAAAACCACTTTTCCCAAAAAGCTCATGAGAGAAACCAAAAAAATGAGAGAAACCAATTATTAATATCACCCATTTTGCAAACATGGCATCGAAGCAGTGGTGTAATTGAGGAAGAGTAACTGGGGCAGCAGCCCCTGGTGCTGTCTGTGCGCCCACGTAGTAGTGACACAAAAGTAGCCCCTAGCACAGAGCTGTCTTGCTACACCTCTGCATTTAAGTATTAGAGAGATGCTTAAATTTATACTGGAAGCCTATGGCAGTTGGAAAATGAAACCAAATCTCTTAGGACTAATATGTAAAGTGAAAAATTACCCTTCCTTGTGTTAATAGTGGTAAACAATATTAATTTGTTTAGGAATCAAGGAATATCATACTGCATGCTAAAAGACTGCAGTTCCTATCTGTGATCTTCACTGAGCCTTGGTCCCAGAGTCATATGGTTCAGTGTCTTACGAACCAGCATAGCAGGCAATAGGTCTGAAGTTACTGCTCCTTTTATTTTCTCCAAGGTTTTCTCTACAATCTGTCATCCAGGCATCAGTTTATTCCCCAGTGGGAGCAGGTGGCTGTTTCTCACAAACATGTAATAAATGATATTACTAAAAACTACATCAATGAAAAATAAACACCATGAGAATTTTCATGACAGCATAAAATATGCTGAGACAGGGAGAAATTTGAGAGGGAGGGACAAGGAACAGTTACACTTCAGAAATGCATAAATTGAGGGATTAATGCACAAATATTGTGGCAAGAGCAAAAATGGTTTATCCGCAGTGAGAGAAAGTAGGTTACATTGTTGTTTTTCCATAAACAAGAGAAACCTTGTTCTCTCCGTCCCTTGAGACATCTCCTACCCATAACAACCCTCTCATTCCACTTGATAAGACTGGGTTTATGTAACATTATTGTGAATACCATTTGGTGGCTACACATTCCAGTAAAGGATTTAACCTGCTGAGTGCCCTTTTGCTGTGTTTATAACACACACACCCCCCTCTACAGCCTTGCAATAAGACCTTGTGGTACTGATGTAGTACAGCAAACAGGTAAGTTAAAGGTTAGCCTTTCACCACCATTTGAACAAAAATAATATGTACCTACCTCTTATTTCCTAGAAGCTGCTTCCTCTAATATGGCAAAAGTATTGTTCTCATATTAAATTAATGGTTAAATATAATCATTTATTTCATGAGGATGATACTAATATGACCATTATATTTTTCTATGCTGGAATTGCCCAACAAACTAACTATACAAGCGATGGATGAACTTTAAAATGACTGACTTCAGGCTTGGATTAGCCTCTGGTACTCACAAATTTATTGTAATATTTTGACCTTGCAAAATGGAAGGAAATGTAACAAGAACAGCCTTTGTCATTATATTTTGTGGCTTTCCGTTTCTAGTCATACTTGAAAAGGACTTTCTCAGTGTACTTGTTACTTCTGCTACCTATCTTGGCTGCTTATAAGCCCTAACATCAACTCTGCCTCACCACCCCCCCCAAAAAAACCGACCCCCCCCCCAAAAAAATCCCTTATCAAACTGATTAGGAATCTTCTCAACATTTGAATGGTTAGATGGAGGTTTACTCTGTGTGAAATGGATTTTTGTGAACCAGTTAACCCATTCCTAGACTATACTCCCTTAGAACATGCATTTCTTTAGAACAACCATGGTGAAACGCAGTTGTTATAGCACATGAAAACCCAGCTGCCACGTTTCTCAGGGAGTACTGAATATGTGGGGGATTTGATTGTAGGATGTGACAATTTCTTGAAGACAAAATGTAATAATTAGCATATGCTAATTATTAAATTTTGTGTTCAAGAAAGAGCAAGAGTTCTTGAACATATAAAGCACTATAATTGCAAAATATTTTTCCTATTAACAAGTGTTCTTTATTCATCATAAGCCATTGAGTGTTTTTAAAATATCACTGCATAACCCTGTGGAAATACATTTTTAATTGCTTAGGGATATATCCTTAAATTATTTCCTGGAGTGCTATTTTCTTCTTTACATCTTTCAGACCAGTTTGAATTCAGGAAATCAAATTACCTTCAGGAAGCTTAGGAAGTACAACATGATTGGTAGAAAAGGTTGTAGGGAGTGAAACAAAAATATCCAAGATCATTAGCAAATGCTGAACAATAAAAGCCAGCAAAAGAGATTGAACTAAGAATTTGGCAAGAAGTAAAATTGAGGATGTATATTAGGGTGGTTACAGGTTACTTTTAAATCATCATAGAGGCACTTAAAATGTGAGCATTCACCTGTTAAAGGGTGTTAAGCCATACTGAGTACCCTCTAAATCTTCTAAAGTTATACCACTTCAAGTGAGGGTTACCTTTGATCCATTTTACCCAGGTTATTCTAGGGTATTGTTGGTCTGGAGAGCTAAATCACTCTATTTTCATTCCTCCAGTATCCCAGGATGCACCATTCCTAGCCCTTCCCACTGATTTGCACTGTGGGCAAACTTTTAACCTTTCTAAATTCTACTGCTCAAAGAAAGTGGCGGTGTCCCCAAGCCAACACCCGCTCCTTCTCCCAGGGCATGACACCCCAGCACACTTTGACCATTCTGAGCACCCAGGTGCAGCTCAGCATTTTGCTGCTTGCTTTAGCACCCCAGTGCCACATGGCTGGCTGGCTATGAGTATAAGGGAAGCAGTTAAAAAGCCAATTAGCTGCTAGTGAGCACAGACAATTGACTTTCAGCGCTGGGCAACAATGTCCCTCCTCACTCACCCTGCATCTTCCCACCACTGCTGGTCAGTGCACAATGGCTTAGCTTCTCCTCTCCCATGGTATTCTTTTGAACTGAATCAAAATTCATTTGAATGGCTCTGTCAGCATCCACTTACTGAACCCATGTAGTGATCCTTCTGGGTCTCTGCTTTGTCCTGGTGTGGTATGTATGCAGTGAGCCCGCTGGGTCTCAGCTTTGTCCTAGTGTGGTGTGCAGCAACCACGCTTGGTCTCAGCTCTGCTCCTGTGGGAGTGTTAGCCTAACTCCTGCCCTGGCATGGCATGCAGTGAGCCTGCAGGGTCTTAGCTCTTATCCTGTGTAGCATACAGTGAGCTTGCTTGGTCTCAGCTCCATGATGGTGTCGTAAGCATGCAGTAAGCCCACTTTTTTCTCACCTCTGCCCTGGTGTGGGTGCTAAACCCATATCCCCCCTAGCCCAATTCCAAGTCTGTGAAACACATGAAAGATTTTGGTCCTTTTAAAGGATTATTCTATTTTTCATTTCATTCTTTTTACTTCTCCCCTTGCCCATTCACTTCAAACTTTTTTCCCAAGACTTTTATCCTTTCACTGGCGGCTCCAGCTGGCTCCTGCTGACTGCAAAGCAAAGGAAGCCACAGGGTGTTTTCTCTACCTCTGAGCTACGTGTCACCCTCCCCTCTCCTCTCCCACCCCAGGGAGAGGAGAGGGGAGGGTCACATGCCACAATTGTCCAGGTCTGAGATGCCATTAAACCTTAACCTGTGGTTTCTCTGAAACTGTTTTAACTTTATGACAACGTAGCACTCCACCGATTTTAAATGTTTTATAGGTAATCTTTAATAGCACCCTTACAATATTCATAAAAAAACATAATTTTGTGCTTTTATGAAAAAAGTTTTGAGTACAGAAATAAGGTATGCCTCATGTAGACTGAGGGATAATAAAAGGTACTATAGGCAGGATTTTCAAGAGTCACCTAAATAAATTACTGGGCTTTCCAGAGTATCCAGATCAGTGTTAGTGACTGAGCATGATTGAAAATCTGGCCTTATCCCTGAATTATTGTGGAAAAAAACCCCACCCTTGATAGAATAATTCATGACTTCAAATATTTAACTCAGTGTTATTACTAAGAATAGTGTTAGCATTATCATTTTAGGATACAATAGTGTGCCCTTCCTGGTATAGGATGCAGACTAAAACATTATCCCTACCTCTACAATGCTTGCAAGGGCCAAATTAACAAAACAGACAGAGAATATACTAGGAAGCCCACAGGAATACTCTATGTTGGAACACCATTTCTTTTCTTTGTTGTTTAATGAATGGAGTGACATCACATTTACTAGTTGTGGTTTGTGCCTCTGGACATTTTAGAAGAAGAGAGTTTTGAGGAAGGTTTTGAAAGAAAAAAAGGATGACCCAAGAGGACTTATACAAAAGGCATTGAAGTCAATGGGAGTCTTCATATTAACTATGTTGGACTCAGAATCAGGCCAGAGTGCATTGATTTGAAGAAGTGGGGCCAAGAACACAGGGGACCATTTAGGGCAAAAAGGAAAGGCTATCTATTTTTCCTTCTCTTGTAGTGAAGTCTCCTTTTGAATACCAGCAACTAGTCTGGAATACACAGCTCCTCACATGGACAGACTGCTATAGAAAAAAAGTTAAAGATACTACAAGATAAAATGTTTCATATTGTCATCTGCTGGTGACGCATTGCTTTATAGATTTTAAGGCTAGAAGGAATAATTGTGATCATTTAGTGAGACCACTTGCATAATACAGGCCATATAATTTTACCAAGGGGCTTCTGCTTCAACTCATAACATCTGCCTGAGCTACTGCATATCATTTAGAAAGACATCCAATCTTGATTTGAAGATTTCAAGTGATATAGGACCCATCACATTTCTAGATAAGTTGTTCCAGTGATTAATTACCTTCACTGAAAAAACCATACATCTTATTTCTACTCTGAATTTGTCTAACTTCAGTTTTCAACCATTGGATCTCATTATGTCTTTGTCTGTTAGATTTAAGAGCTCTATACTATGAGTAATCTTCTGCTCAAAAAGGTACTTATCAGTGGTTCTTATAAGATTTCCACTTGGAATTAGAATAATGCTATCTTGCAGTTTAGGTAAGTACATGGCTTTATATACACAGTGGTAAAGAGGTCTATGTTTTTGTATATTTCTTTGCTTATCCATTTATAGAAAAAAACATAAGTCATCTTGCTTCTATATCCTTGTGCTACTAAGGCAATAGATTGAACAAAGCAATCTAAAAAAGATAAATCCAGTTATCTTCTCAAACATTATACAATATATAAAAAAAGACTACCAAAGATTTTTTACAACATCCATCCAGCATAAAAAGAAGAAATGGAACCAATTACTACAGGAACAACTTTCCCAACCACTAAACAACCATGAGAGAAACAGCATCAATACTTTACAACTTTCCAGCCTCATAGTCAATGAAAATGAAGGAACCAGTCAACCCGCAAATATTATCAATCTCTCCACGCACACACTTACTAAAGCTGAAAAATCTGTCCTCTCTAAAGGTCTTAATTTCTGTCCGGAAAAATACCCTAAAAGATACTACTATGTGGAGAACTAAAATTATTTTTCTGATGCCTGTGTCTTAAGGAATATTTCCGCAACCAAAATGAAACCACTTTCAACAACACTTCATCCTGTGACAACATCGAAGGAAAGATTAACATTAAAAAAAAAAAATCAGATTGGACACCTCACTGTGGATGAAATTCAAACCTCGACCTCCCCTTCTTGAGGGGCAAGCTTTTCATCTTGGTGTGAGGAAGCAGAGATAAAAGGAACCCTTTGGGGCCAATGAGAAATAAACAGGCCAGTTCCAGGTGAGTTCACTAGGGAAGGTCTGCTTGGAAGAAGAGCAGCAAGAGAGAGAAGGCAGATTAAGAGACCCAGGGAAATGGTTAGAGGATGTTGCAATGCTAAATCCACTGCCACTGCCTCTGCTTGCACCCGTGAGGCTTCTGTCCAGGCAGGAGCACTCACCATCAACACCTCCACCCAGGTCCAGGTTTGGTGCTGTGAGGACTGTGGCTTGTAGGTTCCTTCCAGTGACAGCCAGTTCAGGGAGTGTGTGCAGTGTGAGCAGTGCCTCTTGGTGGTGTCTCTCAGGGATCAGGCAAGAGAACAACAAGAGGAGATGGCAAGGCTCCGAAGCATCCTCTGCTATGAGGCATTCATCATTTCAATGCTAGAGGAGACCTCTAGGACTGTGGAGGAAGAAATGCCAGATGCGGTGCTAGAGAAGAGAGAGTACACAGACACTCAGAAGGGTGGAAGCTGGAGGCTTGTGACTTCTGGCAGCAAGCAGAGATCTTTGCCTCCTCCTGCAGTGATTTATCTGGAGAACAGATATGCAGCCCTTACAGCAGAGAGGGAGGAGCATGTTCCATTGGTGGAGGAAGACAGGCCAGACCTCATCAAGGTGGGAAGGATTGGGACAACAACCACAAACAAGTAGCAATGGGTGGTGGTGACTGGAGACACCCTTCTGCGGGGGATGGAGGAAGTCATCTGCCAACCTGACCTGTTGTCTCGGGAGGTCTGCTGCTTGCCCAGATCCCACATCCAAGATGCCATAGAGGGTCTATCAAGGCTCATCCAGCCCCCTGACGAGTACCTCATGCTGCTCATCCATGCGGGCACCAATGACACTGTGCCAGGGGAGACCCTGAACATACCAAAAGTGACTACAGGGCTCTGGGTGCAAGGGTGAGGGGGTCTGGGGCTCAGATTGTGTTCTCATTGATCCTTTTCATCAAGGAAAAGGGCCTAGATGCATCTTGCAAATCAACACCTGGCTGCATGGATGGTGTCACCAGAAGACCTTTGGCTTCTTTGACCAGGGATTGTTGTTCCAATAAGAAGGTTTCTGGGAAGAGATGGAATCCACCTGACAAAGAGAGGGAAGAGCGTCTTTGCAGACAGGCTCCCTAACCTAGTGAGGAGGGCTCTAAACTAGGTTTGCTGGGGAATGGAAACCAAAGTCCTGAGATAAGTGGGGAACGAGGAGACCTGGAGGAAGAGCACGCAGGAAGGGGCAACAGGGAAGGTGTTCTCATACTTCCTGAGAAATCAGGGTAATCAACTAGTTACCGTAGGAAGAATTGGAAGTCCTTGTACAGTCACAGACCTATGACATGATTGGAATAACAAAGACTTGGTGGGATAGCTTACATGACTGGAGCACTGTCATGGATGAGTACAAACTGTTCAGGAAGGACTGGCAGGGGAAAAGAGGAGGAGGAGCTGCACTTTATGTAAAAGAGACATATGATTGCTCAGAGCTCCAGTATGGAACTGGAGATAGGCCTGTTAAGAGTCTCTGGGTCAGGATCAGAGGGGAAAGCAACAAGGGTGATGTCATGGTGGGGGTCTGCTATAAACCACCACACTGGGAGGAAGTGGTGGATGAGGATTTCTTCAAACAGCTAGTGGAAGTTTCCTGATCACGGGCTCTGGTTCTCATGGGGGACTTCAATCACCCAGAAATCTACCCAGAAGGTCAATACAGCAGTGCGCAGGCAATCCACAAAGTTTTTGGAGAGTGTTGGGGATAACTTCCTGGTTCAAGGGCTGAAGCAGCCAACTAGGGGCCATGCTGTTCTTGACCTGCTGCTTACAAACAGGGAAGAATTGGTGGGGAATGTAGTAGTGGATGGCAACTTGGGCAGCAGTAACTATGAGATTATTAAGTTCAGGATCCTGAGGAAAGGAAGGATGGAGAACAGCAGAGTAAAGACTTTGGCTCACTCAGGAACTCATGGGCATGATCCCCTGGGAAGCCAGACTGAGCAGGAGAAGCATCCAGGAGAGCTGGCTGTACTTCAAAGAAGCCTTACTGAGAGTGCAGGAACAACCCATCACAATGTGCAGGAAAACTGCCAGGTATGGCAGAAAACAAGCTTGGCTTAGCAGGGAACTATTCAGTAAACTAAATCACAAAAAAATAAACTTATAGGAAGTGGAAACTTGGACATATAACTAGGGACAACTATAAGAGCATTGCTCAGGCATGCATGGATGAAGTCAAGAAGTCCAAGGCACAATCGGAGTTGCAGCTAGCAAGGAATGTGAAGGGTAACAAGAAGGGTTTCTACTAGTATGTCAGTAGCAAGAGGAGGATCAGGGAAAATGTGGGTCCCTTACTGAATGGGGGAGGGAAACAGCCTTTTCTGCATCATCTGTCACAAGAAGTACTCAATGCCTTTTTTGCCTTAGTCTTCACAGGCAAGGTCAGCTCCCAGGCAACTGCACTGGGAAGCACAGTTTGGAGAGGAGGTGAGAAGCCCTCAGTGGTGAAGGAAAAGGTTAGGGACTACTTAGGAAAGCTGGATGTGTACAAGTCCATGGGGATGGATGGAATACACCTCAGGGTGCTGAAGGAGTTGGCTGATTTACTTGCAGAGCCATTGGCTATCATCTTTGAAAACTCACGGTGATCAGGAGAAGTGCTGGATGATTGGAAAATGGAAAACCTAGTGTCCATATTTAAGAAAGGGAAGGAGGAGAATTCAGGGAACTACAGACCAGTCAGTCTTACCTCAGTCCCTAGAAAAATCATGGAGCAGATCCTCAAGGAATCCATTTCTGACCAGTTGGAGGAGAAAAAGGTGATTAGGAGAAAGGCAGATTTCTCACAAGAAAACCAGTTTCTCTTCAATCTCTCAGTTCTAATCCTCAAAAAGAATTTACAAAATCCCTTTTATAGAAGAGACTATAAACTTCACTTTATAGATCTACTGGATACAAAAAATCATGGATGAAATATAGGCAATGGGTTTATGGCACCTTATAACCTGCCTGCCATCTGACAATCCCAGGTAACCTATCTGCATTTTACCAGCTACATTCTTCTATCACCAGGTCAGCATTCCCCCTTCCCTCCACCCCGACCTGCCTCACATCTATTGTCTTCCACCCCTCTGATCCTCACTGGCATGCATTTTCATTTTCATAGACCTGCATTTTGTAATTTGGCTTTTATTCCATCCAGGAGAACACACAATTCGCCAGCAGACTCTCTATGGCTAGGGACAGAAATTACACATAAACTGATTTAAGTGATCAGAAACTGGTTTAAACCTGTAACAGAACAGAAGCTCAGTGCACACAAACCAGTTTCAAATGGCTGAAACTGGTTTAAGATAAATCTGGTTGAATGTAGTATCAGATTTAACTGATTTGGGTCAAACCGGTTTATGAAACATCTGTCCCAGACCTCTTCCTGGTTTAAGTTAAATCACAGTCCCCCAGCATCACAGCATGCTTTCCAGCCCTGGGCTGTTCTGGGCTGGGCTATGCTGTCTGCTCCGGAGAGTAGGGCTGATCCTGCCCCTCTGCTCCCTAACTTGAGCAGTGAGGACTGGCTGACAAGCAGGAAGGGTGGGGGGAGCCCAGTTGGGGATGCAGCCCAGTCTGCAGGGGGAGGAGGGCAAAGACTGCCCCCAACCAGAAAACCCCAGCTATGGTCTGGGGCCAGGGAGACCCACTCAAATTTACTGCTGGCTATGACTGTGAACTACAAATGCCAGAGGCACCTGGGATCAGGAAGAGGAAATGATGGGCAACACTGCAGAGTCCTGCTGTTGTAATTTTGGACACACAGCTCATACTGGATGTGCCAGAGAGCTGTGCTCTAGTACCTCCTGTCTTCTGGCCTGAGCTACTGCAGGCATGTGGCTGCATTTTCTGAAACAAAGGTAAATGTCTGTCCCTTCTGTTTCAATTTAATCTCTGCAGCTTAGACTAACCTGCAAAGACTGAATCAATTCAGCCTCAGGCTTTTTTACTGTCTTTACTTAGCCTATATGCCTGAAGAAGGGTGTTTGTGCCCAGAAGCTTGCAAAGAACAATTTTCCAACTATTTAGTTGGTCTAATAAAATATATCACATCTACCCAAAGATCCTTGAAGAAAGCAATACATGTTTGTGTACCAAATCAATGCCACCAATTCCATTGTCCATAATGCAGCAGAAATCAGAGAGAGAAAAGGTAGAACACTTAAATTAACATCCATTAGATGAATCAATCTGTTAAAACATAACTATTGAAGGCAATAAGGTCTTAAATACTATGAAAGATTTAGTGAAACAACAAAAATCAGGAGGGATGTATAAGTGCTAAAATAAGCACACTTTTACAGAAATAAAAATAAAAGTTGACACATCAGTGATTTGTTGTGTTGAGAGATGTACAGATGCTAAGCTTTATGGTGAATTAAGAATTCTGGTTATGGAAAGCTAGTATATTTCTTATTACAACAATTTATTAATCTTTTTTGGCAAAATACACTGGGCTATTTCAACAAGTTTCTTATAATTTCTTGTTTAATTAATTAAAGAATTTAAATTAAGAAGATTAAACAATAGCATGCTTGATTAAATATGCACACTTAAAATTGGTAGCTGAGCACTACAAGTGAAAACTGAAGTAATCCAACCCAAAGAACTTCCCCATTTTACAGGGCATGGTTTTGGCATGCACAGATATTAAGCACAGAATATACTTGTGCACCTTAAAAAAAAAAGAAAAATATTTTGTTTGTTTTACTTCTAACTGAGAATTTGGGCTACTTCTTGAAGATTACAGTAGCAGACACTGTAGATGGGATTTTTACTCTCAGCCAACAGTTGCCTCATTGTTTGCACTGCAGTCAATATAATACGCTTCAGTGTAACCAAATGAATCCAATGGTCAGTTCTTCTAGAAATTTCATCGGGTACAAAAAAACCAATGACTGACAGCAGATTAGATGGAGGAAATGCTTTGCATCTTGCAGGATCAAGTCTTAATTTGAAAATAATCTTTTGGATGATCATTTTGGGCCAGAATGTACTCTCATTTACTATAACAGAATTGTCATTTTTATTGTCATTGAGAGAGTCACTGGGTCCTCCATGGGATTAATTTTGGAACCCCACTGAGTGGCAGTTTTTGGAAACCTACTTTATAGTTTCCTTTTCTGTACATATATACTTTATACCTTTTATTTCATTAAGTTATCTAAGGCAGTTCCTGCTGTGTTCTTCCCTTTCTCTAAAAATCTTTTCTATACCTATTAGCTAATGTTATCCTTTCTTCTGAAACTTAATTAGATTATATTTTTGTTACTGTCCAAGTCATTGTCTGTGGTACAGTTAATCCAAAAAACCAGCTTCTAGGTTTCTGTTCTTTTAAAAAAAAAGTTTTTTTGTGTTTAAATACCCAGGAATTCAAATACCTACCTGAAATATATGGGGTTTTTAGTGACATTTTCAGTATGACTTTGTTTATACAGGGCTGATAATAGAAGCATAACTTTTCTCCTGGCATAACAACCTGTCAGCTTCCTGGTCAAGAAGAAATGATGATTAAACTAAAAATGGCAACAACAAAAATGAGTTTTTACTTTTTTCCCCCCACTCTTGTTAAAAAGGTAAAGGTTTGATTCAGATTTCAAGTGCAGGTTTGGACTGCTATTATTTATGAAACAAAATGTCTAACTTCACAGCATCTGATGAAGAAAGCCACTGCTTACAAAAGCTTATGCTATACTGCTCCAATTTAGTCTATGGGCATAGACAGAAGTTACAGTTTCCACCTGATAGAGCCACAGAAAGTGGTCTATAGCCATGAACAAACACAAGTGCATGGCTTAAGACTGCTTCAGAAATGGTCACTCAGATGAAAATCTGAACCTTTATTACATAAGTGGTCAGATGAAGATGTTTCAAAACATAGCATCTTCTGTAAGTTGTGTCTGTGCTGCCTCCCAGCCTCGAGCTGTTTTCTGAATGGGAGTGGGGAAAGGGAGAACAGCGAGTTTGGTATGGGGTTATTTCAGTCCCTGCTGAAGGGTGGGTTGGGTGAATGGAAGCCCCCATGAGGTAGGGGGCTCCCATTCACCTACCCCACCCTCCAGTGTTAGATGGGGAACCCCTAGAATGAGCTTTCTCTGTTCCCTTTGCCCCCCTCCCATTCTGAAAACAGGGACAGGCTAGGAGGGAGGAGGGCTGTTGCACGGGGAAGCCAGTTGCAGGCTGACAACCAGATTCTCCTCCCCCTGGAACGAACAGTGAACTTCTGTTTGGTCGGGGGGATCTCTGTAACTCAGAACACTTCCTGCAAAGCCTTCTCAGTTACAGTGGGGAGCTGCACTTCTGTTTTTGCCCTATAATTTGTAAACCTAACCTAATCCTTTTCACTTGTTCATTTCTGAGGAATAGTGAGCGTGACAAATTGACAATTACACAGGTGCAATTGAACAGTATCACTGCTTTGTTTACCATGTTCCAAACATGCTTCCAAAATTTTGCTTCAAATCTACCATTTAAAGTAGGGTGCAATTAAGATTAGACTTAGTACACATTAGGCTTATTTTGTCTGTCTTCTTTTCTACTTCATTTGTTTCTAATTCGAATTTTCCAATTATTGTTCATTATTTGTATTATGGCACTTAGAAACTTTTTTCATGGACAAGGGCCACTTTGTGCTTGGCATTGTAATAACATGGAAATAAAAGATTCTTCTTTCCAATGCTAATTCACATTATTTAAACAAGAGTTCCAGGAATATCCCCCATACTGGTTTGAATTCTGTAATATCCCTCAGGATATAATACATAGCAGAAGAAAAGGACTTGACAATCGTGAGAAACCTTGATGCAATGGTTTGACCATGGAATGCTTCTCAAGGGTTACTGAAGTAAGTGAGCAAGCAAATAAGCAATAAATAAATAAATACATACATGAAAAAGACCAGAGCAGGTAAAAAAGTTAAAATAGTATTTTGCCTCATCTGTTTTGTCTTATGAAGCTCTCAGTTGCTTTATCTTCTAAAGTATTTCCATACAGTTTTCTTAATAATAGAGTCACAGATACAGGAGAGTGTGACTTTCCATTTTACCAGGTTCACTTGGTTGTGCAACACCAAGTGTGAGTAGTACCCAATATAGCTGATTTTTAAAAAATTAATAACCCTGGTGCAATCTTCAGATAGTTTGGAGTTTTTGACACATTTTATACAACTCAGCTAGTGTGGAGCAATCTATCCCAGACCTTAACCTGCAGTTCATTTGCTTTGTAGTAAAGAGTACAAGCAACCAGCTTTCTTAGGCTAGCCATCTACAGTAGGTAGTGTTACATAGTCTGGCAACACAGGGGGAGACATTTCTCATTGAGTGAACTGCTATTTATCTGTGGTACCTTTACCCGGGATTTACTACACAACATGTTTGTGTTATGTGTGAATTTGATTTGTAGCAAATATGTACCCTCTATCTTAGGCTGTTTATCAGACAAAAACCATCTGAGCCTTAGTGTATATGAGACCTGCTGCTTCTGTTGATGATAATGACCCATTTCCAGAACAAACTGAATGCCTGTTGAATGAATGGCCTGGGATGGGAAATCATTGGAGACAAAGGGTTCCAGTCTCTTTTCATGCCAGTTTTATTTTCAGTGGAATTACTCCTGAGTAATTCAGTAGTACAAGTGAGATCAAAATCCAGTGCAAAAAAGGGCACAAGCAGCAATGAATTTGAGAAAAAAAGCCTTTTCTTTTCTATAGCTCTTCTCTTTCCTCTCTTCATATTTCTGTTTTCATTTGCTTTTGTGCTATGGTACTAGTGATGGCAGCGGTCACCCAGAATGTCATTTATTGATCCTTTCCTTTGGAACAAACTTCTTATTCTTAAACCTGAGTTATGTTAGGTGATTACCTTTCTGGAGGTCTGTGCTATGAGGAATCACTTAAATAAGTCAGATATTTCAATGTCCATCGAATGCCTGAGAAAGGTAAGTAAAACTTGAGGGATGCATCAAACCTATTTGCAGCCCAGTCCAGCTTCAGATTTTTGCTCTTTTTAACTGCAGGACAGCAGATATTAGCTAATGGAGTTTAAACAAGATATAGCTGGGAGGAGGCGGCTTCCAATTTTCTCTGCAGCTGAAAAAAACAAGTTTCAAATCCCCTATATATACATTCCTTTCTGAATCAGAGTTTGTTTGTCTTTGATCATCATAAAAAAAGAAATCTAACATTTCTTTAGATTATTTACTCTTTTATATACAACCTTTAGAAGAATTTAATGTTTACTCTTGATGGATTTGCTGTTGTACTTTTTCCAAGCAGGGTGCTAGCACTCCCCAGATAGCTTTTTGTAATGAAACAGCAGACAGATCACATCAATGCTTCTTCTTAGTCCCAATTTTGAATTGGACTGAGATAAACCATAGAACCACTCAGTTTGAAACAAATGACTTGTGGAAATTTTCTGTAATCTTTGCTTAGAAGTCTCTGTTTACTCAGGCCATTCTTGCCATTTTCATGTACTAGAATATATTCAAAAAACAAACATCAAACACTGCCTAAGCGAATTCAATAGTTCATTATCAGAACACCATTAACACTTTAAAGTTTTGATCTTAAAAGTCCATGTCTTTGGTCTCTGAACTTGTACTATGAAAGATCAAACCATAAATCAAGCCACAACTTCTTTTTCACAATAAAGTGGGAAAAAAAGTCTTCCATAAAAAGGTGTGCACTGTTTGCTTTCATCTGAAGCTCACTTAAATCAATTGGAATCCTCCCTCAAAGCCATCCTGGGCCTTTGTTTAGCAAAAAAAAATCCCAAAAAACATTTTAGCTTTTCCTTGACTACTAGTATTGGGTAGAATATTTCTAGATTACTTCTTCTGATATCTTTTCAATGTGAAAACAGTCACCAGATGGTAAATGTGCTTCAAATGTGCTGACCACTCTTTCTGAAATACTTGGCAATGGCTGAGAATTTTCTCTCTTTGCCACTGGCAACATCTGTAGTCAAGCACCCCTCCCCTTGTCCCAAACTGATGGATGGATAGACAGATAGATGCATCAGTTCTTTGACTGCCACTGTCATTCTGTGCATCCTTTGTACATAATGGCTTTATTTCAGGTTGGATCATCCATGTATTTGACAAAAAAGAAGACAGAAATTTAAATAGTTTTTCACCAGTAGTTAATTTTACAAATAAATTGTATGAAATCAGATTCCTGTCTTTAGCAATATTGGGTAAAATCTCCAGCACGTATAAACTGGCGTAGCTGGTCTAAAAAATGTTCAGTTTGCCAGGATGAAATGCTATGTAATGCATTTGAGCTGAGTCTATGTAAGCAGTTCATAATATGAGGAAATAAAAGTATGTATCTGCAAGGCTATCTCTAAGTAAAAAGATCACAAAACACAGACTACAGATGTAATCCCAAAAATCCATTCTAAGAACAAAATACTATTATTTCAGGACATAAATTGTAATTATTTTAATAAAAGTGATGCAAACCCCTCTAGTTTTATTAAAACATAAATGTGCCTGAATTGGTAACCAGTGCAAGCTGTTAAGTACTATGGGTACCGTTATTATTGACAAGAAACATTCTAAATACAGAAGATATGCATAATTGGAAGGTATTTATGACATGAATCTAGAACACTAACATTTACATTCTTCCCTAGTATGTACTGGACTGGATAACTGATAAGGATGTGATTTAAACTGGGTTTTCTTCCAAGCATTTCCTAAACAAAGCAAAGATCCACTGCTAGGTTTTGAGGTATTAAGTATTCTGTATACACTTCTTCTTCAGGACTGCATATGAAATCACTTGCATTCCAGTCAAATATAAATCTACTAAATACAAATAATCATGGTTTTTTTTTTTATTGGAGATCATCAAACCTCAATTTTTTTGTACTCTATGAGTGTTGTTACACAGTAATTTTAGGTGGCTTCTGGAGCTTTCAACACCTGGATTGTCTGCACATTAACTCCCCAAACTGGTTTTATGCATTTGTTATGCAGCTTAAAGTTATACCACTCTAGGGCAGGATTATCTCTGATCCATGTTACACATCTCATGTTCCACTAAGGTTAACCCTTCCCTACATGCTTCCCAGGACAGACAGTGCAGGCAGCTACACGTAAGTGGGCAGGGGGCATTCTTACCTTTCAGTCCTGTAGCACAGTCATTCTCAACCTTTTTCGTTCTGGGACTAAATTGCCAAGATCGATGGCTTATCCCAATTCACAGCCCCCTGGCTCTGCTGCTGCCTGACCCACAGTCCCCTGCTGGCACTTTTCACCCCCAAGCCACAGCCCCTGACTCCTGGGCCATGCTGGTTCCCCGCACTCCTGATCCGTAGTCCTCCAGCTGCCCCCATCCCACTTGGGGGTGGAGTGCGAGCAGTGAGTGTGGGCCCCTGCATGTATGGGCACCAGCCCTGTGCTGCTGGCCCAGGCACACATCTCTCCACTGTGAAGGATCGCCCGTACCTCCTTCCCCCACTGAAGGGCCAGGCACCTTCTCCCCACCCCAACCCTGCCACAGCCCCGTGCCTGGCCACAGTCCCCAGCATCTGTGTGCGCACGCACACACATACATGCCCCAGCCCTCCGGACAGTCCCCTGGACTTCCATCCCCTGTTCCCCATATACTTACCTGCATCCAGCAGCTGGGACTGCTCCCACGACTCGGCTTCACTGTATGCTGCCCACATGCGCCCGCTACCACGTCATCCCAAGCAGCGCTTGCAGGCTGGAATACTGAAACCTGTACTTTCACAGGTTTTTTCTGGGACTTTCTCGTGAGCCTTTCAACTATTCTTGTGACCCACTTTTGGGTCATGACCCACTGGTTGAGAAACACTGCTTTAGCACTGTATGGCTCACAGTGTAAGGTGTAACATGGCCCTAGGTTTGGTTAGACTTCAATAAGTGTTCAAAAGTTGAGGTGAAGGGTGTTGAAATGCATATAGGATGGTCTGCTTGGATTTCCTGTTTCAGTGAATATTCAAATTCTTGATTTCATTTGCAGTAGAATTAGCACAAGAATGACCTTTTTTGAAAATCATCACCTGCTTGAGATGCATCTGTGGATGCATGACAAGGTACAGTTGCCCTTCCTGATCACATCCCCACACTGTCAGCCCATGTTCATTTTGGCATCAATAATGACCCAGATGTTGATAGAGACCTTATTTCAATGATCACATTCTTGAGTTCACAGATAGTTGAGAAATCTCATAAGAAAGGGAATTTTCTGTAGTCAAAAACACATATTGTACTTCTTGGTTTTTACTGGGATCTCCATAGCAATCTTTTTTGCTGTATTCCTGTACAAGTGCACCTAGTTCTTCCTGGATCCTGAAGTGAACTTTCAACACCACACTTCTACAACCAGTAGAGGAAGGAAGCCTTGGATCTTAAAACACAGGCCTCTCCTCCCAGGGTTGAAATACTCATTTACCATAACCAACCCTCTGTACATTGACTTTTGTAGTTCAGCCAGTGCTAAAGGGGAACAGAGCACCACATCCAAAGCATTACACAGTGGTCTGCCAACATAGAAAATAATGGTAATAAATAACCCTAAACTTCTTCAAAGAACCAAAATGCCTTTTAAGATTATTTTGAGTTTTGGATGGTTATTTAAGGCCAGTAGCTGCAAGGAATAGCTGTGTTTCATGGCCTGTTCTTTGTTTAAGAAATGTGCACAAAGAAACATGCCTTAGTTTCTACTTCCCCTGGCCATTTTTCCCAAAGCTCCCTGAACACTTGGAGAACTCTTTAGTTTCACAAAAAACAAACCAAAAACAAAATGTGTATCAGGTTCAGATATTTAAATCCAGTGATAAACAGAACATTATTGCAAAGCAGGATTCAATACAAAATAGTGGTGCAACATGCATTATTATTTTTATTATTGCGGTGGTTAGAGTTAGATAGAGGGCATGGGTTGAAGCACTGTTGTGCCAATATACTTAGTAAGAAATAGCAAAATATATACAAACTGATTATAAAAGATAACAAGATGGGGAAGGAAACAGATAACTGTCTGCTACAAGGTCCTATGATAGGTCAATAACAGAATAGGAACTGAACCACATCCCTTAACTTTCAGGCCAGACTCCAGGTCACAGAATCACTTAACCTTTTGCAATAGTGATAGTGCCTCTGATTATCTAATAAAGCTAGACTGAGAAGTTGGTCAGTCTTATGGAGAGTTATGAGGAAGTGAGTTTGAGCACAGGGGTATGGAAGTGCTGTTTTTAACAGCTACTCTATATTCTGTTGGTTGGTTGGAAGTCTGCCTCAGCTAGCAGCAAGAACAAAATATTACAGGGTCATGTCGTAATGGTGGCTACTGCCACTTTGCAATTTTTTTGGTGACAGTGATAGATTTTTAAATAAATTGATACTTGGATTTTGTAGAAAAATTCTTCAACAGATTATAGCACTATGAGGAGAGATCACATTTAGGGTCTAATCTCTTTGACAGTCTCTTACTACTACCTCCTATCACTGCCATACAGTGCAATGCAGTTCTTCACTCCTACTATAGAAGTGTCACTGATTTTTGTAATGCTGAATTATTGTCCAGTCACTGTCCTTCAGGCATCTGAGTTTATTCTTTAGTGCCATTGCCTTACATATGGCAAGGAGGGAGAAAAGGACAAAAAAGAATGCCAGTATATTGGAGGTAATTCATCCTGTCTTCCAAGCTATTCCATAGCTTAGACCTAGAATTATAGAAGGCAGTAATGAAGGGGAAAACGGCAACTTATTCCAGTCAAGCCTCATCTGTAAGAGAGACCCAGTTTGAGGGGGGAAAAAAACCTCTGAGAAGTCCAACCACTTGCCAAATTCATAGACAAAATCAAATGCCTATGCTGCTCCCCCATAGGCTGCCACATATGTTCTCTGACATAGAGATGAATTTCCCAAGACACTGTCACTGGGGATTTGAATGTTCTTATTTGCAACACCTCTAATGCAATTTCTCAAAACCACCTCACCAGCACTTGCTAATATATAAATCTTGGATTGACCACAACTTTCCGCAGGCTGGACACAGGAATCATCCCAGCCTCCTATTCCCAGTGGTAAGCATTGTGATACAGTCCCAGAAACTCATGTTTCCAGAAAATTATCAGGAAAAGAGTTAAGGACTGTTTACATAAAGTAAAATGGTGTCATTGCAGCTACATCAGCAAAAAATTATAATGTAAGTGCACTATAATAATGTTAACAGAATTTAATTTTATCATATTGAGTCCCAATGGATGGTCTTCTTTTGGGCATACATAAGGATGGAAAGTACTACATTTGCTACCTCTGTGCTGTCACCCACTACTAAGAGTTTAAGAGTCTTGTATTCAGCTGGAGTCCTTGCTGTTTCTATGTACTCAGAGAGCCACAGCTGAGAAAAATGCCTATCACAGTTTACAACTACCAAGAGGAGCACACTGTTTCCTGTAGGGAAGTGGACTTAAACTTTAAAATACAAATATTCATTACCTCCAAACTTAATCATTATAATTTGCTGTGCCTACTTAAGCAACCTCTGTGCCTCAGTATTCACCCAGAAAAAAAATAAAGCCTGGCAGAAATACCAGGAATGACAGGTGGCAATACTGCTGGGGCATAGCAGAATCAGCTGGTACACACTGGGTAAATCTGAAGCTAGGCACATGAATAGGAAAAGCAGGATTTTTTATGGACAGCTTGACTTCCGAATTCTGGATGTGTCCATGAGACTCCTTCCTTGCCTTCTTTTTTCTCAAGTGTACACAGTTCATTTCTCTCACCTTCTTGAATAACTATACCTAGGACATTTGACTGATAAGCTGAAACAATAGGGCATTTTGCTACTGCAGGTTAATTTAGATTTATTCTCATATATCCTTAGGCCCCTTCAGCCAATCCATTTAATCAGATCTACTTGCATTTGCTATCATTTTTACAAGCACCACAGGTCCAAATTAGCTGCTGGTGCTCTCCACTCTGTCACTTTGAAACTGTAAAAGAACAATGCCCATTGTGGTTTTATAGTGTCATTTTTACAAGGGCCTCATAGTACACCTGCACACTTTTCCAGAGAGTCACACAAGATCATTATTCATTGATAGATACATTTCTTCAGATCGCTGTTTGATATCTCTGTAGCATTGCTTTTCATCCATGAATTTTACTTTATCCCCTTGATTGCTGCTTCTAAGCTCTACACT
This sequence comes from Alligator mississippiensis, assembly GCF_030867095.1. Classification (NCBI taxonomy): domain Eukaryota; kingdom Metazoa; phylum Chordata; order Crocodylia; family Alligatoridae; genus Alligator; species Alligator mississippiensis. The sequence continues at coordinate 72,083,618 of NC_081830.1, forward strand.
AGCAGGCCTGGTTTTATCCATAGGCATCATCAGTATATTTTGCTGTTATTTCCAGTCAGACAGGCTTGTGTATCAGGTATTTCATTTTCAGTGAATTTTGTTCCTCTAGCAATATTTACATAAATAAAACAAGCCGTAACAATCCAATTTAGAGCTTACATGATTGCATTCACTTCCCACTTCCTTTGATCCCCAAACATCTGAAATGTGATTCCTTTTCTCAGTAAAGATACTGTCAAATAAAAACATCTCTAAGCCATATTTTCAAGTTGTTAGAGAACATAACAAGCCTATCACTTTTAACAACCTTCACTTTAAAAAAATAATTAATATCTATGTTCCTAGCAAAGTGGTGAGTGGAACCATTTGTGTGGCTTAAATTATTGATTGCCCTTAAGCATCTCATTTCAAGTGTTTTCAAAGAGGAGGCAAATAAAAATGTATTTTCTAAATAAAAATCAGTTTAATGAAAAATTCAATAACACAAATTGATTATTATTCCTGCTTGCTTTTGATTAAAAATGTTTTTAAATAGCTTTGAAAATTTATTATTATTATTTGGTTATGTTTCTACACTCTTTATGTACCAAGCTTTATCCTGGAGAACTGGATGAAGACTTCAATATGAAGGTTAAGAGGAGAAGGGCCAAGACTTTTTGAAAGAAGAATTTATTTGAAAGGGTTCTTACTTGCTCAGACTGAAACAAATATATTAAATGCATGACTCAATGTATGCACGTGGGCAAACCTTCAAATAGTTGAGTATCATGTTTAAAACTTGTATAAATGTTATTAAATTCTTTACCCTTCAAAAATGATACCAACTATAAGATGCGTTTCAGTTTTGCATAATTACACAGATGTGAGGTTCAAACTGGAATAAAGATGTAAATGGTGACTCCCCTTACAATACTGGGGCATCAGCTAATAATGGCAATGACTTGATTTTTCAAGAGTACCACACATGGTGTTTCTACTAACTTCAGTAGGAGTTGCTTCCTCTACTGCTTAAAAGATTCAGGACTCAGTCCAAGAAGGAGAAAACATACCCCAAATGGATTGACCTAGATAGTAACAGTACCAGTGCCCTTTACCAGTGCTGGTAGATTGATCTGATACCACTGTAGATTGCTCCAGTACTACCTTTCAGAAGCCAAGGGTAGGTGATAAGGTATAGATATTCCCACAGATCAGAGACATAACCAGACCTCACAATAGTCCAGCAATCCTTGGTTGAAGAATGTCTCCTTACGGCTATAAACTGCTGGATGTAATTTAGAATAGCTTCATACTTTAACACAGAAATGTCCAATCAGAACTGCTCCTTCCCAGATACCACGCACCAAACCCCTGTGACTGCAACAGCAGCCAGAGTCTCTGGGCTTCCCTTCTTCCCTTTGTCTTCTGTTTCCTACTGCCATCTGAGGAGTGGTACTGCACAGTGGTGAGCTGAAGGTTAACCTGGGATCATGCAGGCACTCAGTCCAGTGGTGGGGTACTCCCCATGCAGCAATGTAGGGAGGGCTACTCCTGTACTGCAGTGAGGAGTACCTATGTTGCAAGTAGTTGTGGGGGGGAGGGGGTTGTGGCTCACCCTGGTGTGGCCTGCAAGCATGTGGCCCATGAAGTATGTGGCCCCTTCACTGCTTAGCACTAGAAAGCCCTACTTTAACATATAGCAGGGACCTAACTAAACCTCAGATGAATTCAGGATCATGGAACCACCAGTTTTTCCCAGATCTCTTTCACAGAATTGGTATGGTACAAAAAGGCTGAAACCAATAATCCTCTGTCAACAATCCTTCCCTTATTTTTCAGGGCAACAAAAGCAGGTGAAAGGAAAAAGAAATAATGCATGCTACTTTTTTTCTTGTTATTTCAGAAACAAGAAATTCATGGGAAATATAGTATGCCATACTGACACTAAGGCTAGGGACAGAAATTACACATAATCTGGTATAAATTATTGAAAACCAGTTCAAATCTGTAACACAACAGAAGATCAGTGCACATAAACTACTTGCAAAATGGCCAAAACTGGTTTAAGATAAACCTGGATGGATGTAGTATCAGACTTAACTGTTTTAGGTTAAATCAGCTTATTGAACTTCTGTCCTGGATCCCCTCCAGATTCAAGTTAACTATAGTCCTCCAGCATCCCAAGATGCTTTGCACCTCCCCCACAAACCCCCCTCACAGGGTGGGCAAGATAGCCTTGGCCCAAACTGTCTGCTCCAGCCAAGCAGGGAGGTGTGCTCTAGCAAACTAACCAGTGAAGATTGAATCAATTTAGCCTCAGGCTTTTTGAATGCCTGTACTTAGCCTAAGTGATCAACATTATATGGTAGTTAAAATAACAAGTAAACATAAGATGATATAATTGTCTTTACAATTATTGCTGCTATCGCATTTCAGGAGAGAGAGTGAGTAAATGCAATATTACGTTTTTCACAGTCGGTCACTGAAGGGTACCATAAGTTGAAACTGCCCTTGTTTTTCATAAGGAGGCATTAATGCTGGCATAAAATAGGATGCACTTTCATTTAACAAGCACACCATAAAAATGTATATGAATCATGTAAACATAGATACCCCTGAGAGAGACTCTTTGTCCTAGAGGAGAACTGAAGATACTTTGGAAAGTACATCCACTTTATATCTTCATCCAAGCAAACAACTACAAATCAATTAGATTAGAGCTGTGAGTGGTGATACATGAGTTAAGGTTGTATGTGTCAGCATTTCTATTATGGTGATAAGTAACTGGCTGTGAAAAATCTAAACAGCAGTAGAGACGGTCTCAACAAATGAGTTGTCTTATTATTTTCTCCCAATTTTAAATCATTGGCCATGTTGAAATTATGTCAGTCTAATTTTGCTGCTGGGCTTTTGCTGACTTCAAGAATACCTTTGCGCTGATGTTAACACATAAAATATACCTCACTTAACTGCAATTGTATCTGCTTGGTATCGATCTATTAGTAATGTCATTATGTAAATGGAGGTGGTAAGGTCTTGTGCTTATGTATTAGAATAGATGCGTTAAAATTTACTCAAATACCTATTGACACAATAGATGGAGCCATTAAATTTTCTGGGTAAATGATATGCATTTAAATGTGTTCTTAAGACACCTCAGGAAAAATATATGAATGTAACAAACTATTTATGTATGAATGTTTTAAAGCTTTCATGATAGAATTTTAAATCACAAGTTAAAAAAATAACAGGGCATTACATAAAGGGATTAAACCTATTAATGTTGAATTTATTTCCTTTGTTTTCCTGTAATAGTTGATATCGTATTGGTATGTAAATCATAGGGGCTACAGTTCAGAGATACTTGGCATCATTGTGCAAAACATGAAATGGAAAAGAAGTTGACTTGTTGCCCTAAGTTCACAATTCAAGAAGCTCTTCAAAGCCATGAAAAAACGATGCCATTTTAGAACTTGCCTTTAGTGGTTTTTGGCATGTAGATGAAACAGAAATCTCATGCCCTTGGGCACATTTGGCACATTAATGCCAAGAGAGCTGAGGGATTCATTCTGTTGTATATAGCCCATGTAAGTACCATATCTTCTGACACCCTAAAATCTTTAATGTCTGTAAGACAAACAATTGCTATTCTCCCCACTTTATAGACAGGGAACTAAGACACAGAAAGAATAATGGCCTAATATATAAAAGGAGATTTCTCCATTATGAAGGTAAGCAGCACAATGCCTAGCTTTTGTGCTCCTGGAATCCTATACCATTCTTGGGGAGCATCTGTTGCCTCATAGTTGAACTTACAACAACACTGAGCGAGAAGCTACTAAAAAGGTTCAATACAAAACATTGAGAATGGGGTAGGCTGGGTGTTAAGTTCTCCCCTTCTTCAGGAATAAGGTACAGGAAGGCATTTGCATCCCCTTGGAATTCACTGCATGGCTGCCCTCCTCGACCTAGGTGCCTAAACTGCTTCTCTATCAAGAACCAAGAGAAGGTTATTCCATGTAATATAGGGGTAGAGGAGGATGAGGCAAAGCTAAGAAGTCACTGGATAAAATATGGAAATAGTTTTTGTATCAGGAATTGGAACCCATGTTTTCCTTCCTTAGGTTCTTGATAAACTAACCGCTAGACTAGAGTTGTGCTCCATTACTTAAAGTCATGCTTTATCACTCTTTCCCTCTCTTTGCCCCAATTAATTTTTAGTTTATTTCATAGCTTCACCAGAAAGTATGCCCCCAGCCCTGAATAGCCTATAGCCTGGTGGTTCATGCATTCTCCTGAGAGATGGGAAATAAAGGGCTGAACTCCCTCAAGTGGAGGAAGGCCCTAAACTTAGTTATCTATTTCCTGGGCTAGTCTACTAAGCACCAGCTTAATTATGAAAGGGAGGACCCTCTACCTGTCCTCATGTCATTTTTAAACTGAAAACAGTGACTCCTACTATGTTTTCGGTAAAACCCAAACTTATCCGTGTGTTGTAAGTGTGCTCTGAACACAACTTCCAGATAGACCCACCAAGAGAAATGTTGGAAGGGAGACACAGAGGGAGGAAGGAAAATGGAAACAGAGATATCTTCCTCTACTTGCAATGGAGGGAGATATCTGATATAAGGATCACAGTTGTGTTTTGACCCAAGAGATACCAAACAGCTGCACCTCAGGAAGACTGAAGAGCTTCTGCATATGTATAGAAACAAAATATAAGGTTTTTTACTGGTGAAAACATAGGTACCTATACAGATAGAGATTTTGAGGATTGCACACGTGGACTAGGGAGCCTAACTTCTGCCTAAATATTTTTTTAGCTGTGTAACTTCTTAAGTGTAGCAGTGCATTGCCCTCAGTACACATGATATCTATAGCAGATCAAGAAATTATTCCATAGTTCCATGATATACCCTAAGCACTCCATGATCCTTCCTTCTGCAGCTGTTTAAGTTTCCACTTTATAGGAATATACAATATAAAGTAAAACAATGATGGAGAAGAGAGGCAGAAGGAAGCATCTTACACCCATATGCTTAGTTACAGTTTGGTACATGATGCTTGGAAGTATCCTTCACTATCTTAACACAGGTATATAAGTGAATTAAATGTAATGTTTATTTGTTATTCTGAATTACAGATCCCTGCCCTCTCCTTTGTTTGTTGCAACCACGTAAGTGGCCCTTCTTGTTTTAAGTATATTTAATGGCAGTTTTGCCATGGACTTCTATGGGAACTGATTGAGCCTAATACCAAGACGTTTCACAGATAAATGTTTGGTAAACAAAGGAACTAATATGCGTAAATTCTTGCTTGGCAACTGATGATGATGTGGTTGTCCGGCAAATATCCTGAAGGCAATTTGACACATATTACTCAATCTGAAGAACTGCTGAATATAAATCTCCCCAACCTACTTTGGGAGAAAGGTAAATAATGTCAGGGAAATGGCAGGCCATAAAAAATCAATCCTTACTATGCAGCAAGAGTGTAAATCCTGTATCCTTGACCTTAATAAATTAATTTGCACCAGAAAACAAATGCTAATTGAATTAAATATATACATTAATGGCATTTTTCATTATTTTTTCTCACTAGTAAAAACAAAGAGAAAAAACTATAGCAACTAGGACTAAGTGAAGCAAAATGAAAATATGCAAATTAGCTTAAATAGATCTTGAAAATAATGCTACCTCAAATAATCCATTTAATCTGTTTGTAAGTATTACTGTCATATGGTGGAGAAGCATGTAGAGAGGAATAAAATGTTATGGTTGTGATACACATGCAATTCCAAGACAGGACTTGCATGATTTAGTAGCTACAATTTAAACAATTGTTTACCAAAAAGGTGGTATTTTAAATATGTGATTTTGGCAAAGCATTTTCCATGCTCATTTCATTTAAAGTGATGCCTGAAAATATGGTCATTTGTACTAGGTCTATACAGAAGTTGGAATGATTTTTGACAAATTGGTTTTGGAACTATCTTACTACTGTATATCTGACTCTTAAATTGTGCAATAAAATGTAATTGTTCGTTTTCTTAGTTAACCCTGTAGAATATTGATAATAATATATTACTTAGTATGGCTATAATTGTTTTGTTTAAGGAAGCCACATTATAATCGCATTAAGACACTTCAGGGTGTCTGCCGTAACAATGGCATAACCTGCTGTGTCTTATTACTTAAATGTGGATGCAGTTTGGTCTCCCTGCTGATTATTCATTTGTCTTTTCTAGGCATAGATTGATAGCAACTTTTACTAAATTGTATTTCTTTTTTTAGGAAGATCGTTGATCAATACTACAAGAGCTGAGACCATCAAACTCATTTTTCTAATTAATATGGCTTTTACAGCAAGTGTGATAAAATGTATTTATTTGTACTATACTTTGCAATCAATTAACTGATGTAAAGGAACATTTAATGAGAAAGTAACCAAATGATCAGTTATTACCATTGATTCCCCATTCAGGGAAAACTGGTTACTTTCTAAGAATATTAATTTCCATAATACAGAAAATATAATAATGCAAATCCAGCCACAAGGTGCTTAACTCTGTACTTCTGGCTTACCAGAAACCACTAATGAAGCCCTTGGTATCTTGAAGTTCACAAAAAATTGGATGGAAAAAAGGACCAAATCTTTGCTTTCATAAAGCATAGCACAGAGAATGGATATACCAGATATTCTACATGTGCACCTATCTATATATGTAGAGAAGCTACATTTCTAAAAATGGATTTTGAGACTGACTCCTTGTTGCTGAAGTTCACATAAACAGCAGAATGCAGCAACACAATCTATATCTTTAGCCATAAAAAGACAGATGGTAAGATCCACAAATTAAAATATCCAAGCCAGATTTGTGAACTTTTGTCTAATCTATGAATAGACTCAGTGTAGCCATTTTAGTTAAAGTTTCAATAGTCACATGGAGGATCAATACCTCTGGGGGTGCATCTACGTGTATGTTTAAACAGGACTAAATTAAAATGCATTAAGTGATTTTTGGCAGGTGTCTACATGCACAAGGACCTGGCACTAACATTAGTGCCAAGTTCCTGCAGCCCTATCATGTGCCCCTAATTGCTGGGCAGACCTGGCACTCAAGTTAGTGCCAGGTCACATCTACACATGCGTTACTGCACTTTAACTAATTGTGCCTAATACTGATACCTGCAGGTATCAGATTTAGGTGTGATTAGCCTAATGTTGCCATTCTTAATGCACATTAAATTAGGTTAATATAGATGTGTGCCCATAATGTGCATTAAATTAGGCTAATGTGCATTAACACACTTCATGTAGATGCACCTTGTAGAAACATATTACACAGCATTTCCTCAGTAGTTGTCTTTAGAGTGCTACAGGATATTTGCATTTAAATTAATTCATCAGTGACATAAAAGCCACTTTGAATCATATCTGACATTTACATTGGGTGAAATCCTCCTCTACGCCAAGAGCCAGCCCAGGGCTTATGCACCACATAAAAAGGAAAAGCAGGTCTTCCCATCCAAAACCTAAAAATGCTCTGGGTTTCAATAGGGCAGAAACTTCAAATATATGTGATGATTTATCTCTCTGTAGACCTGTTAATTCAACAACATGGCTTAAATTAGGCAGGTGATCTTTGTTTCTGTTACCAACCAGGACATTGTTAAGTACATTTAAACCCATAGCTAAGTTAACGTGAATGAATTAATTCTAGCTGTGGTACAATTTCTTTCAAAAGGTAAAGTTCATGAAGCTACACACACTAAAGTCCCATGTATATTGAAGTGAAGGTTTGCCATCACTCTAATGCCATGTGTTATTCTTCTTCCTTCCCCCAACGAACCCAAGTCCATTCAGACTTGTCTTTGTACAGACTATAAATATATTTGGTTCTACTCTCCTCTTAAAAACCAAATCTCCAGAGGGTTGCTTAGACCCTACATGTGTCTAGAGTAGCTCTTTCATAAGGCTTCTAAACCCAAAACTTTCAAAACCTTTTCCATCCAAAAACTATATATTTGCTTCAATATGTGCTTCTGCCATGTCATTATGATGATACTGCTTAGAGGATTCTACCTAAACAAGGTGCCAGCTTCTCTACATGGGAATTTAGATTCTCTTGCCATTGCCCTAAATCTTGCCCCTGCCTTGCCTAGTCAGGTATTAGTACATATTAGTACTTGGGAAGTACTTATATATATAATACTTATATATAATATTATATATATTATATTAGATATATAACATATATATACTAACACTATTGATAACACTCCTCAGTTATCAAGTGCTAGCCCTCAAAAACAGTGCAGTTAATTTAAATATGTTTATCATAAGTTTTTGTAAATGTAAAAGATTTCTTTAATTTCCTGTGTGATATAATGGTTAGGTTTAGATTTTCTTTGGGTCTATAAATGTATCATGTAATGTATGATATTAATGAATTATAAGGAACACAAAGGAACTACTATTTGGAAATGTATGGAAGCATAGTTGTCTCATGAAGGACACAATACTGGGTAATTATCATCAACTACAAACACTGCAGAGTAAATGTACCTTCCCTTCCACAAAGATGCAATAAAGGAAGTATATTTATCTACACAGTGTAAAAAAAATTCCAACTTCTGTCTTGCAAGAATCAGTGCTTTTTGCACAAAAACAACCTTGATGTTTCCAGGGCAAGTGTTAGGGGTGTGTGAAATGGGCTGTATTCAATTTGGATTTGATTTGGAGTCAATTAATTGGTTTGGATCACTGTCCAGATTCAATTCAGCCGAATCCAAATCTGAAGATTCGATGCTGATTCAGAGAATCAGCGATTCAGCCAATGACACAGCTTTAAATATTTTTTCTATATAGGGCAGAAGTACCCTTGAGGTACCAGGCATGGCTTGTGAATGCTGTGATGGTGGGGCAGATGGAGCATCCCACAGGAGCTGGGGGTCCCCCTGCTTGCTTGGCAGCAAACCCATAAGTGACACGGAAGTACTCCCAGTCCACTTCCGGGTCTGCTGCTGAGCATGCGGGGGACCACCCCTGCATCCCCATGGCTCCACAATTGGCCACAGGGGGGACCTCAGGTGCCCCCCCACAACCCAGGTGGTACCAGTCACCGAGCCGGTGGGTAGGAGGGGGGTTCCCTGCATGATCCCTGGCAGACCCAGAAGTGGACCAGAACTGCCACTTCCAGGTCTGCTGCCAAGTGCTCTGGGGACCACCCCCCAGCACTCTTGTGGGACACTCCACAGCATCGCAGCATTCACGAGCTGCCTGGTACTTTGAGGTATGTAGAAAAAACATAAAAAGCTGTATCTTTGTCCAAATCATCAAATCTTTTTGAATCTCTTCAAATTGATTTGGAGGGTTCCAATTTGATTCTTAGAGATTAAAGGGTCTCCTGACTCAATTCGGATATGGAGATTCAGCTGCTGAATTGAGCCCAATCTCCACTGAATTGAATCAGTGACCAAAGCTTCGCACAGCCCTAGCAAATGTTATAATTTAAAAAGAGAACTGTGCAGATGCTGTGTTTCCAGAAGTGGCATACCTTACAGGATTGTAGGGGAAATGGATGTTACCTTTAAAAGTAACAGCATAATTATATATAAGTAATGGTAATTTAGCTGCTTCAGAGCTTTCCTAATATTGTGAATGCAAGGAAATGGGCTTTTACTATATATATATATATTTTATAGGACTCCCCATACCCTAAAACAAACCTTGATTTCATTATCAGTTCCGCACATTTAAGACTGAGATGTATTTGCAGTGTTTACAATGTTTTTCAAAACAAAACTAACGAACTGTGCATTTTTAAAGGATGCTGTGGCTTTTGTAGTCAAGACTATCATTAGAGGTAGAAAGCAAATGGGAGCAATAAAGTTGAAACGATGGCTGGTACACAAATAAAAGTTGTTGACAGTACGTTCTGTGTTTCTGCGTAACTATGAGTCATCTTGCTGAGTTATCTGCCGGTACTGAACTCGGGGCTTAAAATCACAAAAGCAAGTATCAAGCTCACCATAATTAGACGCAGACATAAAACTCTATATATGGTCTAAGCACAAGAGGGAGACAAAATGCTGTATTGTTAACAGGGTTCCTATCTGCCTACATTGTGTGCTCAAATAACAGATATCACTTCACAGACTGACAAAATAATTGTACATCAAAAATAAATACTTTTTTTAAAAATGGAAGGAAAAAACTCACTTCTTTTAGAGCCCTGTTACACATTAATTTTAGGTAGCTTCTAGAGCTCTTGACCCCTAAATTGTCCACACATTAACTCCTGAACCTAGTTTTAAGCACACATTAGGCAGCTTAAAGTTATGCCACTCCAGGGCAAGTTTATCTCTGATCCATGTTACCCAGCTAGTGTTCCATGAATGTGTGGCCACTTCCCATAGATGAACTGCCAAAGTTGCAGTCCTCCAGCACCTCAGGGTACAGTGTTCTTTCTCCCACCCTCCTTTTCTATGTGGACAAACTTTCCACCCCATGAACACTACTGCCCAAGGCGCAGGTCTTGCACCAAGCCAACTCCCCTGCCTGTCTCCAGAGATGTAATTTTCCCACCCTCAGAAGTGCAACTCTGAGCAAGCAACTTGAAGAGCACGTGTCAGCTAGCCAGGTCGCACACAAGGATGGGTCCATGAGTGGGGTCTAGTGGGAATGGCGAGGAACGAGGTAGAGGGACATATCAGGTCCTCATGAGATATGGCTTCCTTCCAGGGCAGTACGTCCCCCAAAAGCACCCTTTCTCACTGCTCCCACCTCCCAGCCACTCTGGGAGTGTGACTAATACCCCCAACAACTCAATCCCAAATCCCAATTCATTAAAACACAAGATTTTCTTTAATTTACTTCCTCATTCCTTTTCAAATTATTTTTTACTTTTTGTTTATCTTTCAGTGGCTGACTTTCTTCATTTCACCACCCTTCTCCTACCCCCATTTCCTTTCCATCTCCCATTTAATTACTGACCCCCATCCTGTTAACTCTCTATCTCCTAGCTTCATGTTCCTGCTCCCCGCCCCCACCTTAACCCATCTCTCACATCCCCCTTCACCTAGAGCAGGGCTAGAAGCCTATTCTGGCGCACCAGCCCTGTAGTGGCAACTCACATCTGTAGCTCATAGTCAGGGCCCTGCTTGCCCACTAGTGGCAAGTCACAGCTGTGTCCTTAGGGAACACTCAGAGAAGGTTTTGAGCCTTTAAGGAATGACTGCATCAAACTCAAGTTAGCACTAACACCAATCAACATTTGAGCAGCCCTAATTTTTACTTAGCTTATCTTTTAAATTGTATTTCTAATTTATCATAGAAAAAAATTGTTATATGACAGATCAATAGGAACTAAAACTAAATGGAACGTTTCTGACTGATTTATTGCTTTTGCTATGGAAAATTCTGAAAAAAAAAAGTTTTGGAAACACGTCACTTGTGACAAAAGCTAATTTTGCAGAAAAAATGGGAAAAGAGTCAAAGCATCCAATTAAGATACCCCCTTGAGAATGGAGAGTATTGATTTCCCATTTTCAAATAATTTTCACTTTAAAGTTGCAGGTATATTATCAAATATAAAAATTTAAAAAACAAGGTTGGAATAAGACATTTGATTTTACTGGATGTTTTTGATCAACTCATTTTTTCTTAATTTTAGCTAATGCAAAATTTCAAAATATTTAGTTTGGATTCTAGTCTAGAATGCAAGAAAATTTCAAAATGCCTCTGAAATGAAAAATCCATTTCCTTCCCATCTCTAAAAGAAAGGCATTTCTGTACTAAAAAAAAAATGTTTATCTTGTTTTCTTAATTCTATAAAGATCTGGAAAATCATAGATTCAAAGACAAATAAGACTGGAAGGAACCTCTGGAAGGACCACAGGTCATCTAGTTCAACCTCCTGCCTGAGGCAGGGTCATCCCTATCCAAATGATCCTTATAACCAAACTCATAATTGACTCCAAGATGAGCATGAGCCAGCAGTGTAACGAGGCCATCAACAAGGCCAATCACACCTTGTCATGCATTGGCAGATGCATGACTAGTAGATCAAAGGAGGTGATGCTCCCTATCTATGCAGCACTGATCAGGCTGCAGTTGGAGTACTGTGTCCAGTTTTGGACGCCACACTTCAAGAGGGACACAGAGAATCTGGAGAGGGTCTAGAGGAGGGCCACTCGCATGATTAATGGCCTTCGTGATAGATCCTATGGGGGGCGGTTGAGAGAGCTGAATCTCTTCAGCCTTCACAAGAGATGGCTGAGGGGAGATCTTGTGGCCGCCTATAAATTTATTAGGGGAGGTCAATGGGGAATAGGTGACGCGCTGTTTACTAGGGTGCCCCAGGGAGTGACTAGGAATAACGGGTGTAAACTAGTTGAAAGTGGATTTAGGTTAGATATTAGGAAGAAATTTTTCACAGTAAGGGTGGCCAGGATCTGGAATGGGCTTCCAAGACAGGTGGTGCTATCACTTAGCTTGGAGGTCTTCAAGAAGAGGCTAGATAGTCACCTGGCTGGGGTCATCTGACTTCGGTCCTCTTTCCTGCCAGGGGCAAGGGGTCGGACACGATGATCCATTGTGGTCCCTTCCGACTCTACAGTCTATGAATCTATGAATCCTATACAAATCCATAATCTGACTTTTTAGTAAAACTATCATCAATTCTGACAACACAAGACATACCACCCTAACCTGCCACCAGTAAAGCAGGGGGAACCAGAGCAGCCAGCATTCTCTTTCTATAAAAGGTTGCTAATATTAGGGTTGCATTTTTAACCAGTCAAATGAAGTTCAGTCAATTGACTGGTCAAATATCAGTAAAAAATTTGTAAAAATTGCCAATAGGCCCAAATAATACACAGAAAAAGGACATTTTTTTTCCATTAAAAAAGTATTAAAAACAATTTAAAATCATATTTCTGTCAAGAAAACTACAAAAAATATAGTTTTTTTGTAAAACCACTATAGTCTTTGAGTGATCAAAAAATATGCAATTGATTGGTCAATTGACTGGGTTGCCAACATTACTTAATGTACGCTCTGTAGATCCCAGGTAGAGTGCCATGCCCTGCACTTCCAAGGAAGGCAAAAAAACCCCCAAAATCTGATCAATCTGTCCATAGGGTAAAGTTCCTTCCTAACCCCATGTATGGTGACCAGTCTGATCCTAAGCAGAGGAGCAAGATCCTCAAGCCAGAAACCTCTGGCTTTGAGTCCCAGAAGAAGCATTGGCACATCCTAGTTACATTCCCCAGCTCGGGCTGCAGCCAACATCCAATGCTTCTGAGAGAGGCTTAACAACGCTCTGGCATATGTAGCAGAAAGATGGGAGGAGGAGAGGAAATAAATTAACTTCTTGATCTCTCCCTATTCCTTTCTCATGCAGTCAGTGTTTTAGTGTGATATTAGTGTGGTTAGTCTACTCCTCTTTAATCCTGACCTAGATAACCATGCCTATTCACATGGCTTCTTCTAACAACTCTAAACACTAACAAAACTAACATTAACAAGTTTCACTAACAAATCTCTATCTTTTCAGCTCAGATTTTCTCCTTTATTTTAGCTTTGTATCTCCACCTTTTCTTCTTTTGCATGATCTGACACCAATTCACACTGGCATTTTAAAAAACTGAACTTAACTTTCTTTGCAAAATCTTTCCCTCAGAAGCTTCCTACTCACTTCTCGAGTGAATAAATCTACTTTCCCTCAGATTGCACAAACTTGCAACCCTTCTTTCCACTTTGGTTACCCAAATATGCTGTCATTTCTGCCTTTTCACCATTGCCTCCCCCTTTCATATAGATGTCCACTGCTCAAAAGTTGTCTTGTGTTAACTAATACCACACACTCACCTCTAGCAAATTCAGACCTTGAGAATATAATTTTGGCCTCAGCATGGCCTCTCTTCTACAACTTCCTTATCTCCTACATCACTTGTTGCTAATGGAAACCTTCTGTTACTTGCAACTTCGTATTTTATTCCATATTGTTCCTTATACCTGAAATTCTCTCCCTTCTTCATTAACCAAGAACCCACTCTTTCTTCATTGCTTCAAAAAGGCATTTTGAGACTCTGCTGAAATGTAGGCACCTAACCTTCTCAAATGCTTTATTAAATCTCATGAGATGTCTATTTATAGCTTTAGGTACCTAATTATCTTCATGGATTTTATATTAATCTCTTTTTTATACACTTTGTACTCAACTTTTATGGCATATACGATTTTACACGAGAGAAAATGATCTGTTGCACTTGAATGCAAACTGTAAATATGTACTGGGGAAGGGACTATATATATATACGTATACACACACACACATATATATATATACACACACACACACTCACACACACACATATATATACATACACATATACATATACACACACACACACACAACCAACAAGAAAGAAAATATTCAGTTTTCACAGAAGAACTTTAACTTTGAATTACCTATGATCAATAGTTACTGTGACATGACTGCAGAGTTATAAAACATGCTGTATCTCAGGAGGAATAGTTGCCAAGATCTGAGGTTTGGTAAAATTGTAGGATGATTTTTTCTACAGGTGACAAAGGTGTTGCTCAACACAATAGAAAAGGGACAAAACCTTGCAATTTTTATTCTCAGTCATGTTCTTTTTGTCTCTGCAGTTAACGAAGAGGAACCTCCCTGGGGAAAAAAAAATGAAGTTTTCAGTGTAATTCATCACTGAGACTTGATCTTGTTATCTGGGGAAAAGTGCCAAGGTACTGAGCTAGATGGTAAAAAAACCCCCAAACCCTCATCTGCCTTCTAGTTGACAGCATGGGGCTACTTTTATTACAGTTGTAAATAATGGCTAAACCAAAGGGTCATTTCCAGTGTTCTTTTTTTTTGGATGCACTTAGTTTTTCACATTTTATTTATTAGACACACAATATTATCGCTTAATCTTCATTTGCATGGGATCAAAACATGGCAATTGACCAGTGGCAGGAGTAATGCAGCAGGCAAAAGTGCAATCCCTGAGTTTATAGTACCCCTACATTTGCTGCTTGCCCAACCTTGAGGCACAATTCCCTCCTGAGTGACAAAGTACAGTCTGCTTTAGGGGGTGGTGCTTTTTTCCATCTGTTCCCAATATCCTTGTCACCAGGGGGCACCAAGATTGTCACCCACAGACAGGGACTACAGATGTAATTGTCATTGGCCATATAGAAGAGAAGAGACCCTTTTGTACATCCCTCTTTCTCCTCACATACTTGCAAAAAGGTCTCTCAAACTCTGGATCAGGATCTTAATTCAGGCCTTAATTAGATGGTCTCTCAAACTCTGGATCAGGATCTTAATTCAGGCCTTAAAAAAAGCCTGGTGCCTTTGTTGTTTAGTAGTTTCTACTAATTTCAGAACAAGAGTAATTTTACCAGTTCTATACAGTGTCACTGTTTTATTTTGGGGTTTTTGTTTTTTTTTTCTGGTGAAGGAAGCTATTTCAAATTGTGGTTTAATGCATTTTTTTCTGGGAAGCTGATGCTTAACTTGGGTAATAGTGAATTTATGGCCAGAATATTTGGGGCGGGAGGTGGGGGTTGTGATAAGATTTTTTAGGAGACAGTATATTAGATTATTGCAGGAAGTTCCATGTTACCCAATCTTAGTTATTTAAGTATTTTGTCTCCTGAGCAGCAAAAGCAAGAAAAATCTTCCAAGATCTCAAGTCTTTTCCCCACATCATTCTCCCCAAGATAAATCCCCTGGAATCTAATTATAACTTTTCTCACAACATGACTACAAAGGTTTTCTATTTTGAATTTGTCTCCACAAGAAAAGGTTATTATGTAGAAGTGGGCTGAGCTACAGCATCAGATCTGTGACAGGTCATTCAGGTGTAGCAGTGTAAAAGAAGATCTAGAAGTTTATGTGACATTTTTGTGAAGAAAGCATCAGCCAGTATGGCTGGGATTTATCCTCTGCAGTTTTTTGCTGTCTATTTTAATGTCTGGTACCTGGTATGCTTAGGTATCACCTAGCCATGAATGGAAGAATAATGTGAATTATGAATTATGTTCAAGGAGAAAAAATCAGGGAATCTATGTCTCAAGAGAGAGACCCAACAGAGAGATAAGGAAAGCTCTGTATTGAGAAAGAGCTATCAGGAAGTCCACACATTGAAATCATAGTATGAAAAGAGAGCTGTTAGAGAAGAGTTGATTATTAATGCTTTTAACATTATCTCAAGTATTCAGGAATGGGACTTCATTTATTCTGTTTGACCACCTTTCTTCAAAGTCTGTTCATTCTTTATATGTATTACAATAATCCCCAACCAAGATCAAGGCCCCATTATGGAAGACACTATATAAATGCATAGTAGAAAAAAGCTCCTATCAGTCTGCATGAACAAGTCATATAATGGATGGGAAGAAAAACTATAGGCCCAGATTCTCAGAATAATTTAGGTACCATAGGAATTTATGACTCTGAAACCTACCCCAGTTGGCTTCCTAAGGTTTGAGGTCTCCCCTGTGGAAGACATTTAAGTTCTATTTATGGTTTTAAGGATCATGTATAACAAAGGTTATGATGAGGACATGAGCTAAAAAGCTGCAGAAGCCATGAGCAACACCTTCCTATACCACCAGGGATGTTGTAAAAAATAAATAAAATATATAAAATAATTCCCCTCAAATTTGGGGTTTGACCTGATTTGTAGGCCTAATTCCTCTATGAACTATGGGTTTCATCAGGAGGAGGAGGAGAGGGCTAGCAAATAGGTAATGAGCTATATACAAGAAGCAATGTTCCTCCATTCAGGAAAATAGCAGTATCCAAGACAGATAGCACTAATCCATGTCTGAATCTCATTGAAATAAATGGAATTTAAGAATATGCCTACAGTTAAGTCAAAGTGGTTCACTGAACTGTAGCTTATGGTGGAAGGTGCCAGAGCATCCAGCCATACCCAAAACTGCGTTCTTCAAATATGCAAGCCAGCATATTCAAAATGCTATAATTAAAAATGAACCAGTGAAGGGACCCATGCTGACCAAATATACAGCACCTATTTTCTTTCAATTGCATCATCATTTTTAAAGGTGACCCAGTGGCAACTAGCACTAGAAGTAGCTGTGGAGGGAATCACTAGTGTCAGACAAGACAAGAATCCTTTTTGTTTAGTGATTGGGGCTTTTGCTCCAGCCAGTATTTCAAGAAAGGCATTTTTACAAAGGGATTTTTCAGTCAGTAAAATCTGAAAAGAAATTGTAAATTGCTGCTCCTTTAGTGCAAAAAGCACTTAGATACAGAGAAAGATACCTGAAGGAACGAGGCAGGAATATAATATCTAAGATGTTGTGAGCATTAAATAACATTTAAAATGATACTTTTTTTTGCATTCATTACCTGAAGTACATTTTGGCTTTGATGGTTTATTACAAATGTGTCTGCTATCATTTCTATTTTTTAATCAAATCCTACTGTTTTTATATTGGGGGGTTTTGTCTGACATTTCTGGCTTACAGTCATTTTACTGCCCTTGATTTGCACAGCAGTCATACACAGAGGGAAGCGGATAGCCTTAAGACAGAAAGATGGCAACATGAGGAAACGTTTCTTCTTTTTCTTATAAACAATTACAACGGGAGCTCTAAAGAAGTCTGGATAGCATTATTTAATGGGCGAATACTTTTCAAAATGTTCTATTATAACACATATCTGTGGTTTAACCTACTTGACCTCCTTTAATTGTTTTCTGTCTCGGGCCTTGATCCTGTATCCCTGGGCACCTGGGATCCCTCACAGATGGATGTGAATAGTTTGCAAAAACAACGATCAAGCTTTCTATTTACTAATTTCCTTACTGGACATTAATATGTTCATTTAAACCCAAATTCAGACATTTCCCCTCATCTACAAAGTTAAATCTCAATCTAGACTCTTCCTAAAGGCTCCCCTAGTCAACTTAGTTGTCAGACTAGGAAGTCAATGGTGGTCAGATGCAGCATCACTTACATCATACTCTGGTGAGCTCATGGTTACTGAAAGTGATGCACCTTGATCATGCTATGCAGACCCAGCTGCTCCTTGTGGAAAGAAAAGTCTAGAGAAACAAATTATCTATATCCTGCCAAACCTTTTCCCAACACACCATAAAGCAAGAATTCAACATCCTGCAGGGGCTTTACAACTGCGTGTATTTTGTAAAGTACTTAAAGGACAGAAAAGAATGAAAGAATGAGTGTGCAGTTGGTGAAATCAACAGAAAATTACATGAAATGACATGGACAGGCCATGGAAGACAATAGGGAAAATAGCAAGCATCACACTAGCCTATTGAAAGCATTTCCCCAATTGTTTTCTTCTTCCTCCACCTCAAAATCAACCTCTAATTATTCAAAATCCACTTAATTCTATATTATTACTGACTTCTCATGTTTTTTAATAAACATGGGACATCTACATATGCATTTACTCCAGCCTAGATTTACTTTGGTGTAAAATATGCCAGAGTTAGGGATTTTGGGCAGGCATCTATACATGAGGAAATTAGGGAGCAGTTTTGCACCCAGTTCCCTAGAGCCCTGCAATAGTCCGTTAGCACTACCAGGGAGAGCTCCAGGTTCTGCTTGGGTGCTAGCCCAGGGGCTGGCAGGGAGCACTGGGTGAGAAGACAGTGGTCTCCTGGCCCCAGAGGGCTGTGTGCTGCTGGGACAGGGACAATGTCCCCCTGCCCTGGCAGCAGGGAGCTCCTGGGCCTCACTTCCCGATCAGGGGCACAGGGCTTGAAAAGAGCTGCAGGGGAGGGGCAGGCCCTGAGCTAGCTGCTAGCTGCCCCACTGGCACATCGGGGCAGGGGGCTGGGTTCTACCCCACCCTTGCAGCTCTTTCCAAGACCCGTGCCTTGATCACCCAATTGGGGCACTGGGTTGGAACCTGTCCCTGACCAGGACAGGTCCCAGCCAGCCCTGGGCTGTGTGGGAAAGTCTGCATGGGCAGCCTGGAGATGGCTGGGGACTGCCCAAAACAGCGGAGTCCTAGCCATCTCCAGGCTGCATGAGCTTCCCTGTGCAGCCTGGGGCTGGCTGGGAACTTTCCCAAAAGATCCCAGTCAGCTCCAGGTGGGTGGGGAACTGTCCCCATGCAAGGAGCTCCCAGCCTTGCTCCATGCTTGCAACTGGGGAGCATGGGCTGGAAGCTCCCTGTTGCCAGGACAGGGGGACATTGTCCCCACTCGAGCATGTAGTGAGGGGCTTGGGGAGCTTTTTCCCTGCCCAGGTCTGTGAGTGCAGAGCTGGAGGGGGGAACAAGCTCCCCAGCCTGTTCCCCCTCCAGCTCCATGCTCAAGCCCCCACCAGCAGGGAGCTCCCAGCACCATCTCTGTGACCACAGAACCGGTGCTAGGAGATCCTTATCTCCCAGCCTGAGTTCTTCAGTCAGGGGGCTTGGGCTGACTGACCCTTCTCTCTCAGTAATGTCTCCATGACTGCAGGGTAAGTGCTGGGAGAGCCTTATCTCCCACCCTGAGCCCCATGGCTGTGGAGCTCAGGGTGGGAGATAAGAGCCTCCCAACCTGAGCCCCATGGTTGCAAAGCTGGCACAGGCAGATGAGGGTTTCCCAGCCCAAGCTGGCACTGGGAGATAAGAGTCTCCCAGCACTTGCCACATGGCTGTGGAGCTGGCACTGGGAGGTAAGGGTCCCCCAGCCCGAGCCCCATGAACATGGAGCACAGGCTGGGAGATAAGGTCTTCCAGCCCCCCACCTCCTGATTGCAACGCTGGAGCAGGGGCTGAGAAATAAGGATCTCCCAGCCTCTGCTCCCCAATCACAATCTCAGAGCAGGGGGCTTGGAGCTCCCTGTTGCCAGGGAAGGGGGACATAGTCCCCACCCAGGCTCCTGCCGCAGCACCAAACAGCTCCCAGAGTCAGGGAGGTATCTCCCACCCCCTGGGGGACAGCTGACTGGGAGCAGATTTTCCTCCTGGTCAGACATCTACATGAGTGCTATGGTGCCATTACTAATCCGGAATAAATTTGCTACTTGCATTTGCAGGTAGCAAATTTACTCAGGATTAGGGAGGTTTACTGTAAAGTAAGCAAGTGCATGTGTAGATGCACATGGTTACTTCACAGTAAACTAGGCTAATATGAAGTTAAGCATCTCATGTAGATGTGTCCTCAGTGTGATAAGCACTAGCAAAAGTAAATGCGTCCTTTCTAAGGCACGAGGCCTCAGCAGCATCCAAAACATGTCTGTTATTCTACTAACCACAAGTCCTTTAAAACCGTGAGGCTTAAATCTAGTCATTTAATTTATTCCAAATTTGAAAGTTTTGTATGATCTCTTTTTAATTCATTTTTAATCCCTTTATACATTTTTAATTACATTATTAGAGTGCTTGTTTCAAAATTCACCTAGAGTGCTGCACAGAGATAATTAGTAAATGTATAACTAGAAATCCTATTGTATTGGGCACAGCTGAGGATTACTGGAATTCAAAATATTCTGGCTTTTTAACTTTAAGATCCTATGCTATGTATTGTCCATATGTGTATTTCTATACACAATATTAATCTGGTAAATTAGAACAGAAAAATACAAAAGCTAAGCATAACACTCATCTACTTTTCTGCTTGCCATATAATGTTCAGTATTTGACCTGAACCAGCAGTGATGCTGTATCTGAATCTTGATGCAAAAAAGCTAATTGCTGGGTGAGTATGAAAAAATATGAATAAAGCAAATGTGTAAAGGCTTTCACAGAGAAGGAATTAACTGAGGCACAATGAATTCATAAATCTAGCAATGTAGCAGAGATTTAAGAAGTCTTAACAACCTGACAGTTAGTGCAGAAAATCCAGAATGCTGGGTAATAATCTCAAATAAAGCTCTGGTATAACTGCAGCTAAACTAGAGGCCTTTCTATTTTAAAACAGTAAGAGCTGAACTGTATTTTCATTTGCATGCATGCAGTCGACAACAATGGTGTGTCATAGGTGAGAATGACAGTAGAATTGCAGAAGTTACCTTGAACAGTTTATCCCCTTTTTAATTTACAAATGCATCTCTTCTATATTTAGCCATTAAGGTTGAAATTCAGCTTAAATACACATGTTGATGGAAAAATAGTGTTTTAGGAAGCTGCATATTGCTTGCCTTATGATACTGCCTGGACATCCCAGCTGAGATCAGCTGCCGTTTTGCTGGGTCTGTACAAGCATAGAGTAAGCAACACTGCCTGCTCTGAAGAATTTAGTCTTGTAACCCTTCTGCTTGGCACTGGCTGGCAGCAACAAGGGCCAGGTGCAATTTTGGGGATAATACATATTTTTCCTTGGCCCCACTCAGAAATCTGGGAAAACTAAATTAACTAGTAGGGAGTCCTGCAAAAACAAAAACCCGCTCCTCACAAGCAGTGTAACCAAAAAACAGATTATTTAATACAGAAAACAGAAGAAAACACCAAATGCAATGTGAAATACTACTAACCACATGACAGTCTATAGGTTGCACTGCGCTAGGGGAAGCAGCTAGAGAGTGCAGGTCCTTCAGCAGTGCAAGGGGCCCCTCCATGCTCTTGTAGGGATAGTGATGTGGCGATTTTTGCTCCCACAGAGAGGCTGTATATATGTGTGCGGGGAGTGACTGCGGTTCCAGACAGCATGCACACACCCTGCACTTCTGGGCTGGATTATATGGCCTGCTGAAATGAAAACTGCAAGAAAAACTCCAAAGGAACCAGGTTGATAAATGGCTATAGCCTGCCCAAACACACAGCTGACTAAAACAAAAGACTACCAAAAGAAAGGGTAAAGACCAAGCTTACCCTCCCAGTCTGGGCAGCAGGTGATTTGGGCCACGGCTCCACTGGGCGCAGAAACTTGCAAACCACAATCCCATCCCCAAACTGGCAGGATTAGAAATCCCCAGGTTTTAACCCTGTTTCAAAAAAGGGGGGATGTATATATGATTGGGGGGAAGGCAGTGATATGCTTGTGCCCTGTCTCCTAAGCCACAGCCACCCAGCCCTGCTGCTGCCTCTCACTCCTGACCTGAAGCCCCCTGCCCCCCAGCCCTGCTGCCCACGCAGCTCATGCACATGTGTGCACACACTCTCTCTGTCTCTGTCTCTCTTACCTGCCGGGCTCCACGCGCAGAGCATGCGATTTCCCGATAGCCAATCACCCTGCCCTCAGCTCCAAGCAACCAAGCTGGAAGTGTCTGGGAAAAGCACAGGAAATGTGCCTGGGGAAAGCCAGAGGCATAGCAAAAACCCAGACATTTGCTTGGATTTTAAAAACAGGAGGACAGGGGGCCAAAAAATATTAATCAAGACAACCTGGACATATGGTGACTCCTTCTCTCTAAGGGGACAATTCACTCTTCAGCAGCCCCTGCAGCTTCTTCTCCTCGAGCCCAGCCCAGCTCCCCTTATGTCCCCCAGCATGACATGACCCTGGCCTTGTCCAGTCCGGGAGTGCCACACATCCATTCCTCTTCCAACCAATCAACCTAAAGAATCCTCTGCTTCCGCTGGCCCATGTGGCTAGAGAGTTTTACATATTGTCTCCGGACACCAGCCCCAGCTTGCCATCTTGTCCACATAAAAAAGAACACACTCAAGAAAACACATTATACAACCCAAATGTGTGTGGGTGTTACCGTCTAAATCCGAAACGTTGGCAGTGGGGGAGTGATGTCAGGTAATTACTCCTCTGTATACTAGATTGGGCACACGGGGAAGATCTGGGTGGGATGGGGTGGCACGGGGCTGAGTAGGATCACAGGAGGTGGTGGGGGACTGATTGAGGTGGTAGGGGTGGTACGGAGCTGACTGGGCAGCACAAGGCTGATAAGAGTATCATGGGGTTGGGCAGAGGTGTCTGAGTTTGCTGGCTGAATCAGGGCCCGCATGCCAGGATTGGGTCCTGCACCACACATCCAGCCTGCAGGGCCAAAAGTTTGAGCACCACTGGTCTAAATAGACAAAACAGGTACATGTGGGAAGGGGGAACAGATGTAAAGTGACTTGTCTCAGCAGAGGACAGGAGCTCAGAATAAAGCAGTAAGTTGCAGCCCTGTCCCAAGCCCTACCTCCCAGCCAAAGTTGTGATAGAGGCTTTTTTTCTGCCAATTTAAGGAATCAAACATTTTATGGCAAGTTTCTTTAAGGAAAGGTTAGGCATAATTTTAATTTACATTTACATAATTTACATTAATTTAAATCATGTTAAGTATAGCTAGAAAATGTTTGTATCTCTTTGGGATCTGCTACCTTTAAGAATATAATTATTCTTTTAACCTTTTGGTGCTACAGTGAATGTACATCATCAGTTTTTAACTGAACATACCATGAGTTAAAAAATGCATAAATTAGAAGTTTAGCTATTGATCCTTCCCTTTCCAGGCAAGGAATTTGTTCAGTTGTCTTGTGTACAAGGTCCTGTTCTACTTGCAGCAAAATGCAAACTTTGGGGAATAAGACAGCACTAACAGCAAAAGAGAGGATGAAATCTTAAAATCGTGTTACAACTATTTTTGAGGCAGCTTCATATGCTAAAATAAAACACAACAGAAACATCTAGAGAGATCCTCAGAAAAAAACCGCTTCTGGCATAACATCAAACCCATGTATTTAGTCAAAACTCCATATATTTGGATTAACTTGCTGTGATGTTTCACTGTAGTTATAATTCACACACTTCACATTCCTGTTTTCTTCTATAAGTCAGCTCCCTCATGCTACACTGAGTAAATCATTCCCATTTTTGGTGAAGGGAGATGGTGTATCATGGGAGATGAGGTTTGGTTGCAACACCACTCCATGGAAAGAGATGCTGTCACAAGGCAACCAAAATTATAAGTCCCATTTATCAATTGTACCTCAGACTAAACAACAGTATTTCATATGTGGGCTTTTTTTAATGGAAAATATATATTAAAATTTCCCTATAAGATAGATAGGCTTTGGGGGAAAAAACCCACGTAAAAATTAGTTTTTAATGAAAGACAGACATAATGCAAAAGTTTTGCAACAGCCCACAGTACATCTATAATATTTATAGCTGAACAGCATGTTTCAAAGTTTCACTAATTCTCCCATTTTGTAGTGAGATAGAAACAGCATCTTTCATAGATTTTTCATAACAAACAAGTACAAGAAAGGAGCTAGGATAGCCATCAGCTAGAGCACTCACCAGCGATATGGGTGAAAAGCAGTGACATGAACTAGGTTTCTCAAGAGAGTGTTTAATTATTTATCAAAGTAGAAAAGCTG
Organism: Alligator mississippiensis; assembly: GCF_030867095.1. Taxonomy (NCBI): domain Eukaryota; kingdom Metazoa; phylum Chordata; order Crocodylia; family Alligatoridae; genus Alligator; species Alligator mississippiensis. Next base: position 72,107,880 of record NC_081830.1, read on the forward strand.
CAACAGGAGTATCTCAGCAAAAAATGGGACATCTAGGTAGCCTGGCCACACATCTGAGAATCAGTTGGTCTGCATCAGACAAAGCCAGAAGTAGCACTAGTCTCTATCCTATAGAAGTTATCTGTCCAGGACACTAGACCAGCATTTCTTAACCTGTGGGTCATGATCCAAAAGTGGGTCGCAAGAATATATGACTAGGTCATGAACAAACTTTAAAACTGGAGTCTCCTTTAAAGGAGAAAAAAATGGGAAACTGTCTTTTCCCTTGTAGGCTGGTAGAGATCCAGCCTGTGGGGGGCTGCCTGGGGACTGGGGCAGTGCGAAACGGCAGCGTCCAACTTTGACTTCGTCTCCATTCTGTTTCATTGAAACGGTTTCACTGTTTCAACGCTGTTTCATTGTTTCACCCATAGGCTATAATGAGGAAGCACAAAACAGCCTGTAACTTTGTCATTTCATCCCTCATTTGGAATAAACTTTCAGGGTTGATAGCCTCTTCTGAGGGCATGAAGCCTGCCAAGTTTCAAGGAGATAGGTGCAGGAGTTTCTAGGAAACTGCACCTCAAGCTGCTGACAGGCAGGATCCAGGGAGCAGGAGCAGCGTCCTGTGATCCAGCAGGCAGATCAGGGGCCGTACCCCTGGGAGGAGTTTGGCAGAGTCCCTGCAGCCCTCCCAGGGGTGTGGGTGGGCCCTTGATCTGCCTGCCAGATGACAGGAGGCTGCTCCTGCTGCCTGGGACCCAGTGCTGAGCAACTAAGCGCGGCTGGGGGAAGCGCCTTCCGCCACCAGGTTCAGTTCCGAGCAGTTTGCAGCGCTGGGAGGCACTTCCCACAGCCAGGCTCCATTCCCAGTGCTGAGAAACACAGCCCATATGGGGGAGATGCAGCCAGGCTGAGTTTCCCAGCACTGGGAACGGAGCCCAGCGATGGGAGGCACTTCCCCCCACCGGGCTCAGCTCCCAGTGGCTCGCAGCCCCGTGGGACTCAGTCCAGTGACAGGAGGCGTAGTGCAGCCCTGGCTCTCCCTGCCTTCCGCCACCAGGCTGGGCTCCATGGGGTGGTGGAGTCGATCAGAGCACAGCCCGGCGTCAGGAGGTGGGCAGAGCTGGCTGCGCTCCTATCAGCTCTGCCAGCCCCATGGGGTGCAGCCCAGTGGCAGAAGGCAGGGAGAGCCAGGGCTGCGCTCCCCACCATGCTGAGTTGTGTGGGGCTACAGAGTTGCTTGGAGCACAGCCCTGGCTCTCCCCTGCCTCCCACCACCTGGCTGCTGCTTCAAAACTCAAAATATTTTGAACATTTTGAACTGTTTCAACTGGCCTTGTTTCGTTTCAAAGCTGTTTCAAAGCCCTTCATTTCATTTCATTTCATTTCGATTTCACTGTTTCGAACTCAAAATGAGTTGAAACAGCATCGAAATGAAAGAGCCAGTGAAGCTTCACACAGCCCCAGTGCTCATGTTCCTGTCACATTTGATTTTAAACAACTGCTTGAACTGCAGAGTGATGCAGCTGTTGGAGCTCTGCAAGAAGTTAATAGCAATATGCCGGAAGGAAGTTCAATCCATGCTCCTTCCATAACAAGCTTGAGGACACAAGCACGAAGAATCATAGCCCAAAGAGTCACAAAGCAATGGGGCTGGAAGGGACCTCCAGAGGCCATGTAGTCCAACTTGCTGCCTGAGGCAGGATCATCCCTATCCAAACCATCCCATACAACCATAATCTAAACTCTACCTAAGACTACCCTCCTCAACCCTGATGCAACATAGACCTAGCATCCTAACTTGCCACAAGTGAAGCAGGGGAACCACAGCAGCCAGTGTCCTGCTTCTATTAGATGTTGCCACTATACAGTTAAGAGGTCCTGGGTAGGGACCATATCCCCCACTATAGAGAAAGGCAAAACCCCTACAATCCATACCAATCTGACCATGGGGGAAAATTCCTTCCTGGACCCAAAAAGGATGTGGCATGGCAGACCATCAGTGGAGCACAAGAAAGATAATTTCTAATTCAGTCCCAGGAGCATGTAGGTCATCATACACACTATGTCTGGAGAATGTATTTTAAGCAATGAAATAGCCTAATCAGCCCATGTGGTGCATGCTACACTACTACAGCAGCCAGAATAAAGCATGCATCTTCATGGAAAGCTTGTGACCTGCGTCCTCTCGCATCTTCCCTCAGAGGATGGAAAAATACTTTGGCAACACTGAGCCTCACAATTGGAGCCAAAGGAAATCTTCTCAGCATCACAGCATCTGTCTATCTCACCCACATGAAGTCACAGCTGCAAGGACTGATGTCTTTGCAGTATCTCAGCCGTAAATCATTTTAATTTGGTGAGCACGAGATGAAGGGTTTCCACTGAAGACCCCTCATTATCAGCCCTCTTTTTCCACTGACACAACAGAGAATCACCATAGAGACTTCTAGGAAGATGAAGAAAGTAGGTTCCAGGACTTCTGTGCAGGGGATGGGGTTCAAAGCTTTTGTAAGTAGCTGTTGAATATCTAAGTTGGTCAAATCTCCAGTTACATCTGCAGCGAACGTGCAGTTTACTTCCAGCCAGCTCCAGTAAACAAGACCTCTAGTCTGAGCACAACCCTACCCCCAGCACCTTGCATGAGTAAACTGAGGCACCGGGTGAGAAATAGAGGAGTGTTACATCTTGGGACTATCCAAGCTTGTTATGCCTCAAACCCCTAATCTGTTAAAAATGTATATCCCTGCTGAAATGTGGTGTACTGACAATATGGTTGGGAAGGACATGGATGATACACATTTCCAGGGAATTTATAAACCCAAGGAAAAGGATGACACAGTACAGTTAGAAAACAATTCAGTGTTTATTGGAAACAATGGAAAGCCACACATAATACATTGGTTTAGGTCTAGTAGAGCCAGTCTCTCATGTTCATCACTGGGAATATTTAATAAAACTGTCTTTTTTACAGGGGAAAAAAGATTCCATTTTTCATGCTGCACCACAGGTAATTTCAAGAAGTAACATGAGATTTGACAAACACTTGAGCAGAATCCATTGAGTTACCTGGAAGTGCCAAGAACATGGAGAGCAAGAAGAAGAACAACCACCATGACAGAGAACAGCATTACTCTTGCTATGTGGTTTCCTGGATACTTGCTTCAGAAAATGCCAAAGCCAAAGGAGTGGGTGAGCAGAAAGCATTTAAGAATCACCCAAAATTTAAGGTATGCTTATCAGTATCTTTCTACTGGAACATATACTGCAAAGGATTTTTTTGTTTATTTTGTTGCTGCAGTGACTAAGTTGCTACTATGCCCCCGCACTTGTCTTTCAGCAGTGCAGCGTAGCCTGGAAAGTATGTCTCAGTATTGGGTGCCACTGTTGAAATGGGAAGAATATCCAGAGTTTCCCTTGCCTGAAGAAGGGTGTTTGTGCCTGAAAACCTGTAAAGAACAATTTTTCCAACAACTTAGTTGGTCTAATAAAAGATATCACATCTACCCAAAGAACCTGCCAGCTCTTATCCACACAGTTGAGTATTTACTCACTCAAGTAGTCCCATCCATTTCAACCACCAGTGCCTGCATTTGGGTAGTTTCTCTGTCAGAATTGGCCTGCTGTGCTATGGACCATTCAGTGGAAGTTGCCCCAAGTTTCACCTTGTAGCAAAATTCACTTCCACTGGGGGAATTTCCTTTAAGGATCCCTTCTCTCCCTGTCTTCAGCCAGAAAAGGCCTGCTGGTCCCTGTGGATGGCTCTCTAAGACCCTACAGGCTCCAACACCAGCTTTCAAAACCATCCCTTTTCTGCACCTTTTCGTTCCTCCCAAATGTCTACTTGTATTTCTCCCTGCTGAGGCTGCACATCCCAGCTGGTTACCAGAAGTGATGAATACTGATCATAGGCAGGCTTAAACCTATGGAATTTAGATGGTAGCAGTCAGGTATCTGTCTCCCTCCAGCTGACACACTTGCTGCACCACTGGAGTCCAGTCAAATGCCTCCAGTCAAATGCCTCATTCTTCAGCCACTTCAGCATCTCCTGGCAACTCTGGTCTGTATAATCTGAAGCCATGATCTCCTTAAAGAACTCACAGGAAGAAAGCAGCTGGTAAATGGTGGGTCCATTGCAAATATCAATCAAGGTGTGGCCTTTCACAGCACCTGGAGGGGGTAAAGAATGGTTTAAGATGATCACCTCTCATGCATGCTGTATGCCCTTCAGCACAGGCACAAGATACATTACACAACCCCCCTAAAGCTGCAACCTTTCCTGATTCTTACTCTATTTTACTGGTGCTCCTTCCCTTGCAGGGGCTGCAGAAATGAATGGACAAAGAGCCAAAACGAGGCATTGCAATGCTTGAGTTTCAGCAGTTTCTCTTCCCTGCTCCCCCTGTACTCAGCCCCTTTCTGTTCATGAACAATATCCAAAAACGTGATTTCTTTCCACCTAAGGAAGTATTTTAATTCAGCTTCAGCTCTTTCACAAAGCCAAGTGCCTCCAATCCCATTGCTGCACCGTGACTCTTGCAACCCCCTTTGCAAATGCTATGAAAAAGGCCAATCTCTAGGGTAACCCTACCTGCCTCTGGGCTCGCAACACTTGATAATAATAAAACAGTGGCATGTGTCTGGACAAAGCTGGCACTTGCAGTCCCACAGGCATATCCCACCATATCAGATCCCTTCAAAACCCCTTTAGTTCAGGGGATGGCTTCATGAGAGACTAAAGGGAAGGGAGAATCTGCTATATAACAATCTGCTCCAGGGCAGCGAGGGCACTGAATAATCTCTCCTCTCTGCTCACAGATCACCCAGCACTTTGGGCAGGGCAGGAGTTCACAAAATCACCCCATGCTTAAGAGATGAAGACCAGGGGGCCACAGAGAACTGACACAACTGCTCCAGAGTCCAACAGGAGGTTGGTGGTGTGGATGCGGGGCATTGTTTTCCTGAGAAAAGTCCAGTGCCCGATTCTTTGCAGGCACTGTATGAGAGGAGGGTGGGAGAAGTTCTCCAGTGCCCTGCACCCTGTTCAGAGGCTAAATATCAACAGTTGGCATTTTTGCCATTCTTTCCAGCTGGAAAGCCCTTGGGAAGGTACTCGCACAAATGCTTGTGGGCAGCAGGACAAACTTGGTGAACTTGTCACACAAGTGTTTGTCACACAGCTGACACACTTGTCTCTAGCAACCGCAGGCCACAAGCATGTTGCAGAGACAGTGCAACTCCCTAACCCCATCCAAAGAGTCCCTTTCTGGGTGCCTGGCTTGTTGTGCCACTGTCCAGCCAAGAAAAGACAAGAGTCCCTAGGGTTTTGGGAAGGACCTACCAGAAGTGAAGGATGTCTTGTAGTGTTCTAGGATGAATCTGAGGAGCTTGTACCATAGGGTGCCTTCTTCAAACCTGAAGTGTTGCAGGTACGCTATGGGATTGAACTCAGCCATATAGACATCCCCTCCCATGAAGAAAGCCATGGTTCTGCAGCAGGGTTTGCTCTTGCTTTGCTCTTGCCTGAATCTCCTCCCCAGCTGATATCATCCCATCTGCGCTCAGACTTTTAACCCCTTCATGCCCCTGACAGTGAAAAGCTCCTTGAACTTGTCTCCACCTTGGAGGGTGATCTTAGGGTTGCAGCCAGCTATTAACAATCCCTCCTTGCTCTTCGAGCCAAAGGGGAAGGACACCCCACGGCCCATCCTTGTGGAACCCAAGGCTGCAGTGGTCACAGGGTGATGTGAATAGTTAATGACCCAAAACCAGCTGGTCAACCTCCCACTTAGCAGCATCATAGGGTATGCAGAGAAAGTATGTGCACAGCTGCACAGCGAGGGACTTCTGATCCTTGCCCAGTTCCCATCACGGCTATTAGAGCAATAAGGAGAGAGAGCAAGTTCATACAAAGACCAACATCAGCAGCACAAAAGCTCTCTTATGCCTCACTGCAGCATGTGTGTGCTGCATCTGGGCCAGGGAATTCATTCACCTTTTCAGTGCATGTTAAATAAGGACTGTCAGAACCACAGATTGCACCCAAGCCACACTACATTCAGGAGCATATTCCCCAGTGACCTTGCTTCTGTTACACTGTCACACTCATGTTGTGTTAGGGCCGTGTTGTGTATCTCTGTTCTGCATACCCTCATTCCTATGTGTGTTGGGAGGCTGAGGCCGCTGGCGCTGGGTTTTGCTGCTTGCGGATAAATCATGAAGGTGTAAATGGCCAGGTGGGTCAGACCTCTGTGTCCACAGTTTAGAGCCACACATGTGTTGCAAATGCCAAGTTACACAAAAGTCTCCAAGGGGGCAACATGCCCTGTGAGCTGTGCATGGGTCTGCGGTGCAATGTGCAAGAAGGGCTGGAGACTCCACACAGCTGTTGCTCCCTGGTCAGCCTTGTGGGCATCAAATCCTCAAAAGGAAAGTGTTCGTGAGCACAAATCTCTTTAATGGGTTCATGTATAAACCTGCTACACACCATTTCTAAGAGAAGAGTGTGCAGGGCAGGTTATGAAAGTGCAGGTGTAATATAAGCACCCTGAAGAGTAGCAGTGGCCCTCAGTGATGCCAAGGAACAGCAATCCTCAGCAGCAGAGTGGAGGCAAACTTCGGGGCATGTCCCCCCTACCTAGCACTTGCCACCTGATGGCAGCTCTGAGCCAGTCTCTCTTCCCACAGACTGGGTGAGCTGGTAGCTTCCTTGGACTGGTCTGGCAGTAGCTGAGACAGACTTAACTGGGGTTTCTGCTAATACTCAAGAGAGGAGGTTTTTCCGTAGGGTATTTGTCTCCTTTTCCCCTTTCATAATCCCAATTATAGGTGAATCGTGCTCAGGGTGGGGAAGGTTGTTCCCCTTGGAACGCCCACCTGGCATTTATTGTCCCAGGTTTCTCAGGGGAGGCTTGAGCTGCAATAAAAAACTTCGTGTAAAACCCCTTGTGACAGGGTGTTTAATGTGTGCCCATCACTTTAAGAAGGGACCAGGCTGCAGTGAGGGCTCAGGTGGCCATCTGGAGAGTCAGCTGACCAGAAGAGGCGGGGCTTGAAGCATATAAACCCGGGGCCCAAGCAGGTCAGGGAGTCTAGCGCTGAAAGCCATGGGGAGAGGTGCTTTTGGACAGTAGGACTGCAGCCAGGGTCCTGGTTAATAGCCGAGCTGGGATAAGCAGCACTGGCAGCTTGTGGAAGAGACTAAGGGGTAGAGGTCCCAGCTGGCCTAAACAGAGAGGGCCAAAGACCTGGGCGCAAGGTGTGGGGAATTAATGTCAGAGAAAGGCTGCTGGTCTTGGTCTAGTGGAGTGAAAGAAGAGTGAAATGCAGAAAGGGAAGCCTGTGTGCATGGATACATATTGACTATGTTGATTTTTATCACCTGATGATCTGGCTTTCAATATTTATTGCATATACTTTTATAAATGCAAACATGGAAACCTAAATATATCTTTTTATCTGCTTTTTCTTAGCCCTGGTTCATGACTGATTCAACTTCCATCCATTCAATGGAATTACATTTGTAAGAATTTGGATTGTCTTCTTTTTGTCTTTCTCTCCTTGAATAAACACATATAGGAAAAGGAATAGTTGTTTTCAGCTGTATAATAGAATATCTTACACAAGGCTATAACATGCTTGGAGCAAGGAACCACTTCTCCTTTGGGGACAAAGGAACATTTTTGAGAAAGAAGGAAGTTTCTGGCTCCTGAGGGGGCTTGTTAGTTTCTAGTAGTCTTACTTTTTTTAAGCTAACTTTCTCTGTGTAGTCTTGTTAGATATACAGTGTTGCTCTTGGAGTGGCTGTGGAATTTGAGAGTGGATTTTCATCCAATGCATGACAAACATATGAAAAAGGTATTAAACAAACGCTCCATGCCTTCAATACCTTAACCATTATTAGAAAACACTTAAGCACTATTTTTACTTAAATATCGATGGTTGACAATAAATAAATAAAAACAAAGCATTTTTGCTACAATCCATCCCATTGTTTTACTGAAAAACTGAAATTTAGAAATTTCTACCAGCCCTGCTCAATATCTTGATATCTTTTAACTAACACTTCTGCCAATGTACTTATTGACCATGCTTATGACACACACAGGTCATGCATGTAACATACTAAAAGCATAATTTAACATTCCTTTGTAAACTATGAGCATATTTTTTTGATGATTTATGACCCAAGCTTGAAACTTGTAGGGATGTCCGATGGTGGTCAGAGCTGAAGGCCTTAGTTCTCTTTCTCACAAGATTGTCTTCAGTGAAAACTTCTCTAAAAATTGATACCACTTTAGAAAAAAATCATTTTTTCTTTATTTTGACTTGCTCATTTATTCACAAAATTATTAAGCTTGGAGACAACCATTTTGGTCAGTTCTTGGGCTCTTGGGCAGAGGACTGGACCCGATGATCTTGCAAGCTCCTTTCACACCTTTCTTCAAGACTGACTATAGGAGAGAACAGTTTAGCCCTACATTATTGATGTCACAGCTCTGCTTTTGATTTCATTTCCAAGAACAGTTCAGTTCAGTAACTCAGTAACTCCAGTGTGAAACAAATGGTGAGATTACCATTAGGTTTATAGTACCAGCAAAGAAAAGATGGTTGTGCAGTCTTTTAATTGCCAGAAGGCTGAAGAGAAACAGGTAGCATGATAGCAACAGATGGAAAAACATGTTAGAGTTCAATCTGGATTCCTTTGAAGGAAATGTCAAAATTCCCTTAACACAGCCAGAAATGTAGGATACAATAGTTCAAATGTTTATCTAAGCCATTTGGATGGATGACCTTGGGCTAGAAACTTTTCTGTGAGATTTCTAGTGCTTATTGTTTGTGCCAAATATACCATAAGAAAAGCTTTCACTAGTGTTTTGTCTGTTTCATTTCCCAGCAGGAACCAAGAAGGGCACAGACATACAAAAATAAGAATAATGGAATATAATGCAAAACGAACTTACCAAAACCTCTAAGGGGATTTGGCTCCGAGTCAGTAGTATGTATTCTGTTTAAGGCTTTCTGTGGGAAAAGGGATTTTCATATTTTACCTGTTTCCAAAAAAAAAAAAAAAAGAATGGAACTACTAGTAATTGTATTATATTCCACAGTGATCCCTGGAAGCAAGACTCAAGTAAAATTATTCTTTAATTTGCATGAAAATGTAATGAAGTAAACTCTTCCAATTGTGCTGCAGTTCGGTTTAACAACATAGACAGGACCAAAATTAAAAAACAGGACCAAAATTACTAAACCTTTTCCTTAAGCACAAAGTGAGATTGAAAATGGTAACCTAGGATGTGAACAATATTTTGTTTTATCTAATAAGTCCCTTGTCTTTCAGTTTTTGGGTTTGTTTGGTTTTGTTTTTTGTTAGTTTTTTTACCAAAACTGATGGAAGGACAGGACACTACAAGCAAGATGAGATTCTGGAAAATCAAAATGAAATGCACACACGCACACACACGCGCGCACACGCGCACACACTTTTTTAATGGTTTAACTAATCTATGTCACCAGGCATGTGAGACCTTAAAGCATGCCACTCTATAAACTCGAAGAAAGTAAAACATCAGTATATTTATCTGTCAACACTGTTTAATATATAGTCAGCAAAATCAGAAATAGGCCTACATAAAATAAAATCTGGCAAAAGCACAGGGACTGCTTTCCATCCAGCAGTTTTCAAAATGTCACAGAATGACATATTATTGTATTTTGCAGCAGAAACCACTGTCATCCAAGCACTGTGAGATTTAAACAGACGTATTTGTATTGTACCTCAGATCATACCCATCAGCTAATTAAAAATCTTTTTTTAGAAATGTGTTACAGAACTTTGGAAATCTTGATTCATTTGTCTCAGTCCCTTTATCCATGGAATACACTCTTTTAAAGGAATCTTTTTGTTTAACAACATTTTTGACCAAGCATACAAAACTATGAAAAGTATCACAGGCTTTTGAACTTCCAATCCTCTTCATTTAATAAGATTATGCATGAAGCACAGAAATTATTTCAAAACTAAACATTGTCTCCCTGTGTAACAGATGCAGAAGCATAGCCCTTTGGCATATGTTACAGCCCTCAGTATTGCTCCTTTAGATTATAAATCCTTCAAGGAAAATCCTGACAAACTTAATTATTAATAAATAAATAAATAAATAAATAAATAAGCCCTTTATACAACTTGCACATCCCAGCAATCAAATAAGAACTTCAGAGGAGCTAATCTGGTAAATCCCCTTTCTCAACCTAATTACCAAAGGATAAACTAAAGCCCATAAACTAAAGCTAAAACAAAGCCCATCCATGGTTTTGTTCACTACAAATGTGAATTCCAAGAACACAGGCTCTGTGAGCCTGATCAGAAAGCCACAAACATGATCAGACAGAATGAAATTTTAAATATTAGGACAAGACTAACAGTCTACAAACCCCAAATTAATCTCTGTGAATTGGTTCAGTATAAAAGGCTGAAGATTGTTCTTTTTATTTTCATGGCAGACATTTTATTCTTCCTCTCCTCCCTTGCATAGGACAGGGGTGACATAAAAACTGGACAGCTGGGTTGCATAGTCCTTCTTGATTTTCCAAATTATCAAAGGAATGTAATAATCTTTATCTGATGTTTCGACATTAGTTAATTCACTGTGGTGTTTCACAAATGGGATAACAGCGAACCATGACAATTCCACAGCAAAAGGCAAACTTTGAAAATAACAGTAGCTGAATTCTGCTAAGAGGCACTGTTCAGATTCTTTGATCACTTCTCTAGTAGTCACTTGGTTAAACTCTAGTGCATGAGTGTTCCTAACAACTCCAATCTCTTCACATATCACATTTCAAAATCTCGTGTGCGCGTTATTTGTGGAAACTCAGTTAGGTACTCAGAGAGGGTATTTGTGCCAGAAGTATTTGCATACTCATCTAAGCATTAGATTATCTTGCTGGGATCCTTTTTATCTTGCTGGGATCCTTTGACCCTAACTGACTTCCTGCCCCTGGGGCAGGGAGCTGGACCTGATGATCTTCAAGGTCCCTTCCAGCCCTAACATCTATGAAATCTAAGCAGAGTAGCATTTGCCTTATCTGACCAAATAGCCATTACCTTTATGAAGCAGATAACTGTTTGTTTTGTTATGTTTTTCTTACAGATGTTCTGGCTCAAATTCTGCCAATATTACTTCTAGTGAGTAGTATCTTATTCAACAATGCTAGACTCAAAGGTTAGACATCACAGATTAGGCTCCTCCAAAATCATGAGATTTTTAAATTATTTGCAGGCAGTTCTTTTACCGTAATTTTTGCTCCGATGCGCTAATGCACAGTAGAATTAGTCTACTGTGCTTTTACTATTTCATGTAGACACACCAAGTACAGGCTAAAAAGTGCTGTAGTTGTTTTTAATGAAAACTGAAATTTCACATAATTATATGACTCAAGTTAGAAAAAAAACCCAAACCACACGAAGATATGGCAAGCATGTCTGCCACAGTTATTTACATTAAAAGGAAAGTGGCAGAATCTATCCCCTGAGAAAAAGTTGAATCAGACAAATGCATTATTAACTGCAAACTATTTATTCAGTACTAATTACTAGACATCATGATGTAGTGATTTTTTTGGCTCTTTTCAATTCCATTCAATGAAAAAAGTGGATTTCTTTAGTGATTGTTTATGGCTCAATCCTACTAGTTTAAGGAATATTTTTAGGTGACAAAGGACTTGAAAAATCACTTGTCAATTCACAGAAGAATAAAACAAAACAAAGCAAAAAACTTCTAGAAAAGTGTATTATCCTAAACAGGGTGAGTAAATTACAACAGGAACATTGATATCTATCTGTACAAAGTTTTTAGATATTTTAGTGGATTCATAATTTTACAAAATATTTAATTATCATGTGACCCTACAAGGATCTACTACCCTAAATGCCTCTGTTCCATATATTAGTAAAAACAAGCATAGTTCATATATCCACATATTTTTAAGGCCAGATAGGATGATTAGATCATCTACTCTGACCACCTGCAAACATAGACCATACAATTTTATCCATTTCTCTTTGCACTGAATCCAATACCTTAAGTTGGAAAAAGCATACCTTCCAGAAAGACATCCTATATTGATCTGAAACAGTGAGAATCCACCATTCCCCTTGTTCTTAACAGGCAATCACCCTACGTAATAAAAATGTGTGCTTCATTTCTCACATTCTTTTTTCTTTAGCTTCCAGCTATTAGTTCTTGTAACACTTTTCTCCATTCTGTAAACAGGCCTTTTAGCACCTAGTATTTCTCTCCATGAAGGTGTTTATGCCTTATAATCTAGCCATACTATAAATGTGCTATAACATTAGTAGGTCCTAGGAGAGAAACTGGAGGGCTGACTGACTTAAATTCTCACAAATGGCACCATTTGGACTGAGATTAATCTCTACCATAATACCATTGACTTCAGTGGAGTTATATACGGAGCGTGAATTTAGTCCAAAAACTAGTTGGCTTCTGTGGTGATGAACTTGATGACATTGCCTGTAGTTGAGTAATAGGTTTGGAAATATTTACATATGGAAACTTGAAATTTAGTATGCAGGTTGCTTCCCCCAAAGGTGTCCAAACTCTAGAAACTTAATTCAGCTTCTGTGAGCTATATAAAAGGTGTCAAGGATAAGATTTATAAAATCACTGAATGGTGGGAAAAATTCACAAAAAATGTTCCTATTCCCAGGACAGCACTTCCAGACTAATTTGATTTCCAAAATAGGTCATTTTCTGCAGTTGTCTAGCCATAACTGACTTGCTCCCCCTTTTTGAAGAAAAACTAGAGGCTTTACATTGGGCTGCTAAGGGATATTTTTATTGGGATGTTCTTTTTAAATGGGATCTACTTCTACTCCTTCTGGCTTTTTTTATTCAGATTCTACTGAGTTCTGAATCTTTTAATTTAGGGTGAGATTATGCTCATATTTATTTGCAAACCCTCTTGGCATGCTGTACAGCCCATCTATTTTCTCCCCCTCTGTACTTGTTGAACAGGTGATGGGCTATAGTGGATGTATTTATAATGAGCCCTTTGCAGTTTATTTTACAATCTGTAATTTATGATGTAGATGGCCAGAGCGAGTTACATTTTAGAAATGTGAGGAAATAAACTGACTGGAAGTTGGTTATTCCATTTTACAGGAACTTTCTGGGTTTTAAAATCTGTTTTTATATTTATCAAATGTGCAAATGGTACTAAAAAGATTAATAACATTCTCACCAATACAGAATCCAAGGAAAGGAGAGGGGGAACAGGTCTATAAAACAAAAATACAAGAAGGTTTTTCTTTTTACTAAAGTCACTTACTTACCTTCTGATAAGAAGTTTTACACTTTTGAGGGTTCTTTGCATTGGTCACCTTTTGTTTCTGTATTCCCAGGTTGCCATTTTTTTTCACTTTAAATCATCCAACTAATTCATTTCTGTCTGTTATGGCCAAGATCATAGTTACCCATGTCTCTACAATCTCCAAACAGGAATATCACAATTTGTTTTACAGAGGCATTGCTTCTGCAGTATATAACTGTTAATCTTGATGATATCATCCTCAAGGGATATTTAAAGCAATTTTTCACAGGTTACCTCAGCTTCCTATTTCCTTCAAGTAGAATTTGAGTTGGTGACATTATCAGGTTGTGTACTACCCAAAAAACCCTCAGCCACCTACCAGAAGCAGGAGTTGAAATCACTGGAGAGCCCTAAACTATAATTCCTAGGACCCTCTTAGGATAGGGCCTTACATTTTGGATCTCATATTTCCTACATTTTGGATCTCATATTTCCTACAAGTGCATCTGAGCCTAAATCAGCTGACATATTCAGAGGATGGCGAAGATCGTTTTTTGCAGAACTTCCCTTATCCATCATGAACTATTTGTTGCATATGGTTTTAATTATACTCAGTGGTCACGTCTACATGAGACACTACTGCACACTAGCAATGAGCTGCTCACTGCTACTGCACAGTAGCACTGGGGGATGCTAACCATAATGGGATGCTACTGCGCAGTAGCTCATTGCTTATGTGCAGTAGCATCCGAAAAAAAAACAAACAATGTGTGGGGACACTACTGCACAGTAACTCCAGTTACTGTGTAGTCATTTAGCACTTGGTTATGCAAGTAAGTACTAAGTGACTGTGCAGTAACAACTGCGTAGTCTGCTGCTCATGAAGATGTAGCCAGTGACATGTTTGGTGGAATCATGTTGCCATTCATCATCATTGTGCCACCATTAACATTTTTATGGCAGCACAAAGTGAAAGCAAATAGACAACCATACCCTTGATTATGGCATGAAGGTGGTCCTGACAAAAGGTAGCAATGATTTATGCTGCTTTATTTTTGTGGACATCTATTTGCTCTATGGAGTAAGAGTGCAGGCAGCCTTGCACTTTCCAACTATCCTAGGCAGGTGCTTTCAGGGCTTCCACACTTCCAGAGATGTACCCAGGACATTGCCAGGGGCATGTCTCTGGACTTTAAGGAACCCCAACTTTCTCAGCTTCCAGAGACATGCCCCTGGAGATTGCCAGGAGTGGGTCTTTGGAAGCAGGGATCACATAATCTAGAGAGTACCCTAGTGGGTTTAGTGTTACAATTAAAAAAAAAAGATGGTGAAAGTGAAAACAACATTAGGGTAAAGCGGGGAGGTTGATGGGAACAATGTTAGTAATAAACTCTTCTGAGCAATCCTTTCTTTTATTCTTAATTACTGTTTACTAGCTAGGCCATGATCTAAAAATGCAACCCAATTATATAAAAATACCTTTTAGATCACATTTTTGGTGCTTTTATTGGTCACAAATAAGATAAACTTAGCCTTTTAACTAGAGAATAGCCTGTGACCTGAGAACTTGAATTTACCACCCATTAAAAATGAAATCTGCAGAATCTAGCGCACATCCACTTTTAGCACAACAAGGCTGCATAAAGAACAACCACATGCAAAAAACGTTGGGAAAGCACACTGCTTATGTTGCCTTGTGAATATGCTGCCTACACTTACAACCACCAATGAACCTACATACTTATAACAAATGTAAAAGAATATATTCAGCATGAAACGTTGAAGCCCAGTCATCGGTAGTGTAGTACACAATTGAACTATTAACATAACAGATTACTATTCAAGCTAACATATCCTGTTTCTCTGCCAGATTTTATATCAGCGTGCTTAACTATGCATTAAAGTACCATACACAGATACTTAATTTTGGACCTCTTTGATTTGTCACAACCATGGTACATTTATAAAGTGAATTAATGAATATTAAAAACATATGCTGCTTCTCCCAAATATGACAACATTGACACTTTAATAAAATCTAATATTATATTTTCTCTCCCTTTTTCTTCCGAGTATCTGAAAGCTGTTTACAGCTGATCACAGCTTAATTCCTGAAACTCAAACATTTTCAGATATATATTTAAGCTTCCCAGTTGAACTGAATAAAACTAACAGCCCATTCCTGGAATTGCCTAATGTTAATATTTTATACTATTATTATCATCATCACCAGAGTGCATATGTCACTCTGGGTGTATCAATGCATCGCAGTGCAGTACTGTATAGCTGCGAAGCAAGGTACAGTACCCCTGGTGGAGCACATTGCTAACATGGCTGCATTGCTTCAAGGACTTGAGTTAGCTCTGCCATTTCTGCACAGTAATGCATTGTGCCATGTAGCCCTACACTTCCTAACACACAGAAAGACAAAGACACTGCTTTTCAAACTGAGGTAAGGATCCTGTGAGGTACACCATCAGATAACATCAGAGCCCTGCTGGCTTCAGTGCAGTATGCAGTGAAGGATCCAGACCCCAGACTACTAGAGAAGGGTGGGAAAAGACAAGAATAGCAACAGAAAAAATATCAGTCTAAGTAAGCATCACAAAAGAAGGGAATCTCTTTGATTTCATCTCTGTTCCTTTTTTATACTCTTAAAAAATAATCTCTACTTTTTAAAGCCATACAGCTTTTCCTTAAAATGTGAGCTACTTTACTACCCCTTTTTGTCTTCCCCTCACTCCTAAACAAACTCAGCATTCCCTTCCTGACATCTGTGGGGGAGTTGTACAGAGGATGGGAGTGAAGAATAACCATAAAAATCCCACTATGTGTTCGGAGGAAAAGTGAGCCTTTAGAGCTCTGAGTCAAGAAGTGGGGAATGACATTTCAGCAGGCAAGAACATATTGCTAGCAGGCAGAATTTATCATTTGACTCTAACTCCCCTACCTTCTTTTGTGACACGGCAATGTTCACTGAAGCTACCTACCAGGGAGTTAACTTTCCAGGAAGGATAAAAACAAGTGAAATAATGTTAGCAGAGAGTGTGATTCTGGAGGCCTTGCTTTGGAAATGCTGCCAATTTTGCTTGAGTACAGACTGCAGGGGTGAATCCCATTTCTTTCCTCAGCTTTACTGGAAATTAGGAGGATAAAAAGACACAAAATCCTGATTCGCTGTTGACCTGCACCTTGTGATATCATTTATACTAGCGTTAAGGGAGTACAGGTTGGGTGGAAATTGCTAAGATTCAGATTTGGCAGTACTTTGCACTTTCTCTGTACTGGTATAAATTGCTCTGTGACATTCAGGGCAATGAAGAATGGCTTTTCAGTGCCTGTGCATATTTAGCAGTAAACTGAGCCTGACTAACTGTGGGTGGAAGGGCTGGTTGGAGTCAGTCATCAGCATACTCCCTCTTCATACTTCTTGCTGAGAACTACACACAATAGCAAGCTCTATGAGAATGGAAATACAAGGTTTGTTCCCCCCAGTATTTCTAGGGAAACAAAAGGTGTTCCTGTGACACAGTCCATCCTGAATCTTTACTTAGGAGCGGTCTCAGTTACCCAGACACCATTTTAGCCCTCCTTATAGTTTTCCAGAAAACTAATATCCATTCTCCCTTTAGAGCTGGAACTCGAATTTTGGAGCTGAGATTCCTGAGAATACATTTTAAAATTTTATTTGATTTATATGCTGCCCTTCCCAACAAAGGTTCAGGGTAGCTTACGATAACAAGAGCCTGACAAAAAAACAAAGCAACTTGGCAGTCAGGTGGAGGTTGGCTGAGGTCCTGGATAGTTGCAAAAGGGCAAATATAATGCACATCTTTAAGTAAAGGAAGAAGAAATATCTGGGAAATTACAGACCAGTCAGTCTGACCTCCATACCTGGAAAAGATTATGGAGCAGGTCCTCAAGGGGTTGACTGTGAAGCATCTACTCTGGTCTACTGTGAAGGTCTACTGTGAAGCCACTGGCATGACTGTCTGAGCACTCATGGTGCTCTGGCCAGGTCCCAGAGGACTGAAAAAGGGCCAATGTGGTCCATATTTGCAAGAAGGGGAGGAGGGAGGAACCAGGAAACTACAGGCCAGTTAGTCTCACCTCCATCCTTGGGAAAACTCTGGAAAAAATCATTAAGGATCACATTTGTGGGAGCTCAGCAGGGGAAATAATGCTGAAAGGAAATCAGCATGGTTCATTGCAGGTAGATCCTGCCTGACTAACCTTGTTTCTTTTTATGACCGGGTCACAAGATGCTTAGACGTAGGAGTCGAGGTAGATGTCATCTACCTTTAAGAAGGCCTCCAATACAGTATCGCATACTGTTTTTGTAAATAAACTAGCAGGCTGTGATGTAGATGACTTTATGGTCAGGTGGGTGGCAAATTGGCTTAGGGGTCGCACCCAGAGAGTGGTGGTGGATGGATTGATATAGACCTGGAAGGATGTGGGCAGTGGAGTCCCACAAGGTTCGGTCGTTGGACCAGAGCTATTCAATGTCTTCATCAGTGACTTGGACAAGGGCATAGAGATGGCCTTATCCAAATTCACAGATGATACCAAATTATGGGTCAAAATTAACATAGCAGAGGGTAGGAAGCAGATCCATGTGGATCTGGACAGGTTGGAAAAATGGGCAGAATGAAATAGGATGCGATTCAACAAAGACAAGTGCAAAGCGCTGCACTTGGGCAAAAAGAACCAGCAACACACTTACAGGCTGGAGAATGACCTTCTCAGCAGCACAGCAGTGGAAAGGGATATTGGAGTCACAGCTGACTCCAAGATGAACATGAATTGTCAATGTGACAAAGTGATCAACAAGACTAACTGCACTTTATCATGCATTATCAGACGCATGCCGAACAGGTCCAGGGAGGTGATGTTTCCCCTCTATGCGGCACTGGTCAGGCCACAGTTGGAGTACTGTGTCCAGTTTTGGGTACCGCAGTTCAAGAGGGACGCAGAGAATCTTGAGAGGGTTCAGAGGAGGCCACTAGTATGGTCAGAGGCCTGTAGGCAAGGCCCTATGTGGAGAGGCTTAGGAACCTAGATCTCTTCAGCCTTTGCAAGAGAAGGTTGAGAGGTGATTTGTATAAATTCCCTATAAATTCTTTGGGGGAGGGCATCAGGGAATAGAAGATGCTCTTTTTACTTGGGTACTCCCTGAAGTAACTAGGAATAATGGCCACAAATTGACGGAGAGCAGATTTAGGTTGGACATTAGAATGAACTTCTTCACAGTAAGGGTTGCCAGAATCTGGAATGGACTTCCAAGGGAGGTGGTGCTCTCCCCTACCCTGAGGGTCTTCAAGAAGAGACTGGACAAGCACCTAGCTGGGGTCATCTGACCCCAGCACTCTTTCTTGCCCAGGACAGAGGGTTGGACTTGATGACTTACTGAGGTCCCTTCTGACCCTAACATCTAATATCTATGAATCTAGAGGAAAACAAGGTGACTGGGAACAGCCAGAATGAATTCATCAGAAGAATTTATGCTTGACCAACCTGATTTCCTTCTATGACAGGGTGACAGTCTCTGTAGATAGGGCTGAGCAGTGGATATGATATACCTTGTCTTCAGTGAGGCTTTTGACGCTGTCTCTCACAACATTCTAATGAACAAGCCAAGGAAGTACACATTAGATGCAAGTACTGTAAGGTGGATACATGACTAGTTGGATCATTGTGCTCAATGAGTAGTCATCAATGGCTGTGTCTAGCTGAGAGGCAGTAACAAGCAGGGTTTTCCCAGAGGTCTGTCCTGGGTCTGGTACTGTACAACATCTTCATTAAGAATTTGGATTACAGGAGCAAGTGTATGCTTAGCAAACGTGTGGTGACACCAATTTAGGTAGAGTTACAAATGCTCTGGACGTAGGGCCAGGATCTAGAATGACTCAGGCAGACTGGAAAAATGTTCCAAAAAAATCAATCAGATAAAATTAAACAAGGACACAGTTAAATATTGCTCTTGGGATGGGATAATTGAATGCAGATCAACTGCAGACGGGGGAACGACTGGCTAGGCTGCAGTACAATAAAGAAGGACCTTGGGGTTGCAGTAGATCATAAATTAAATTTACTCTTGTTGCCAAAAAAGCCAATAGCATACTGGTCTGTAATAACAGGAATGTCACTTGAAAAATCAATGGAGATGATTCCTCCCTCTGTTCAGTACTGTTGAGGCCTCACCTGGAATAGCGTCCAGTTTTGGGCCCCACACTTCAAGAAACATGTGCACTGATTGGAAAGAGTCCAGCAGACAGTGACAAAACTGATCAGAAGCCTGAGAAGCATAATTTATTTGGAAAGGCTGAAAAAAGTAGAATTTGAAGAATAGATGGCTGATGGGGAATTCGATAACTGTCTTCAAATACATGAAAGGCAAGAGAGGATGGACAGAGAGGATGCACATGGGCTTTTCTCTGTGGCCATATGGGACAGGACTAGAAGCAATGAACTCAAGCTGAAGTACAGGAAGTTTAAATGGGAGACTAGGAAGAACTTTCTGACTATGAGGGTGGTCAAGCAATTGAACAGGCTACCTAGAGAAGCTGTGGGCTCTGCATCCCTGAAAATCTGCAAGAGCGGGTTAGAAAATTAACTGGGATGGTTTAGTCAGAGACAATCCTATGCTGAGCACTGGACTGAACTAGATGACCTTGTGAGATCCATTGCACCCCTGATTTTCACCTATGATCCTAGGAATTTAAAAAGGAATTAGAATATCTAAATAAAACAGGGACCAACCCCTAAATGATATCCCAGCCTAGCTTTCTTTGCTAAAAGCCTGTCCAAATAGGAAGGTCTTCCAATGTTTTTGAAAGATGTCCAAGTTTGGGCTCTGGTAGGCCCCAAGAGGAATGGTGTTACAGAACTGGGGGAAATGCTGAGAATGAACTCCCATGTATATTTGCCAAATGGACTTAGTGTAATGACGGTACATTGGAATTTCTGCCCCAGGAGCTGACACAACTTCTAGTTTTACAAGTACTTCGTCATGTCATGCTCAGCTGCATGCTCAGCAGCACATTAGGTTATGTTTGTTGTATGCTCTTGGCACTTCTTTATAACAACATGCTGATCTATGAAATCTGAAAACCTGCAGTTTGCTAATGAACAAAGCTAAAAACATGTTTCTTTCCTCCAAGTAAAAACATTCTAAATAAATGTAAATTTAGAATCTGGATTCCAGCCAGGTTCCCGCAATTTGATTCTCTTCTCAGGAAGTACTGTAAAGGGTACAATAAAGCTTGCTTAAATTTTGTTTCCCAACTATTTAAGTTGGCCTAATAAAAGATATCAGATTCATCCAAAGAACCTTGTCTGCCAAGGGCACAATAAGATTTTCATGGGCAGCTTTTTGTAAATTTTTATTCCCTTCATGTTCATCATACCTGAATCACTTGCAGGTAGTTTGGCACTACAGAGAATGTACTCAAATGGTTTTATATACCTGTCATGTACTGGAAGCCTGATCCAAAGCTTATAGGAGTCTTCAAACGATTTAGTGGGATTTGGCTCAAAATCTATTGACATCACACTGTTTTCAAAGATGTACTTCTACTTGTGTTTTCTGTTGGCCAGATGCAACCTTATAATACACAGGAAGTTGGGAAGTACTAAGTCCTTTTTCCACACATGGAGCTAGCAGGAACAAGGGATGTCTGTGCCTATGATTTCTGGCTAACAACTAGATGCCACTCAATCCAATATGCATCCCAGCTGTCATTGAGTCAGGGACTCCCTCCACTAGAATGTCAAGGAGAGACTAACAACTGCAAAGTCACATCTTGGGCCTAATGGCCTGATGTAGAGAGGGGTACCCCTATTGTTTCTGCAATCAATAATATTGGACCACCTGAACTGCATTATCTGGATGGATCACAGATATGCTGAGAAGTTCATAACACACAAAAAAATATGAATGAGGACTTGGGTTTTTATGTTCATTTTGTAAGTGGTTGACCTGATATTTAAATGCAAATGTGTACTGTAGGATACCAGACACTGAAGTGGCATGTCCGGTCTTGTTTATTATAACTAATGAAGAAGCATCTCAAAATTATTGGCAGTTCTATTATGTTGAACATGGATTATTACTGTGGAGCATGGATGAACTTTTTTAGATACTCTTTTTATTTCAAATGGGGTGGAAGATCTTATATCAAAGTTCCTTGAAGTATTTAAGAACTTCCATTTATGGGTCAGGCTAGACCCTAGAAGTGGAGAATCATGGAGATAAAAGAAAGAAAAAGAATATAAATGTGAGGAAAATAGTATCTTAATTATATTGAAGCTTCAGGAAGTTCTGTTTAGAGACACGAGTAAGGCTCGGTGAAATAACAGGTTTGTGTGCTCACATGTGCAAACGAAACTAGTGTTTTAATCCAAGAGCATGGACAGACATATTCTGGTGTACTTTATATCAGTTTATATACCAATGTAGATTGTATTGGGACAGTACACCCTGAACAGTATATTCAACAAGTATATTAAGAAGGCATTGTTCTGATATAATAGGAAGGGGCTACTGTGTGTCCCAAAAGATTATACCGGGACAAATAGACCAAACAGTAAGGAGCTGTTGTGGTGCCTCAGAGGAAGGTTATAGCCACTTGCCTTAAGCAAACAGCTACCCCAAATTGGATGCAGTCAGATTAAATCTACACTGATAGCATTTTGCCCTAGGTTCTTTCATCTGAAATTGTCCTTTAAAGTAGACAAGGTTATTCTGGTTTAGGCATTTGTCTCATCTCTCTGCTAGTTTTTTACATTGATGTAAAGATTAAATCGATATCCAAAGATGATAGCTCCATTCGCACATATTACACACAATGAACTATTACAAGCAATTTCAGACAGTGCTAGGAGATCTTCTTACTATCAGCACTTCTTAGTGAAGGAACTGAGACACATTATATAATACTTTTATTATATAATGTTTTACTCTCTAATCCCTAGTACCATACAAAAGGACGGGGAGAAAAAAAGAAACATGTTGAGTACTTTGCTTCCACAAGGTTGTAAAATCAGTTTAATAAACGCAGTCTAGAGAAACAGATTGTTTGAAAATATGGGATGATTTTCCACTTATTTTGACAAGTTGTACATTGCTTTAACTCCTTCAAATTTTATGTGGCTTCTCTTTATTTATATGATTGTGAGAGCCAGGCAGGACCAGGAGGGTTTCAAATGAGCTTTCCTTCTTGCCTTAAGAGACTGAAGACAGTTACATTTTAAGAGGGCATAAGCAATCTCATTGATTTGTCTGTTTTACTGGAGGTCTAGAATATCGTATGCTAGCATTTCACTTTACATCTTTTGTGAACTGCTGGCATTTAAATCTTTATTGTCATTACTGTTATTTCTGTCAACCCTTTAAAACTGCCTTTTCCAGAGAAATCCGCCCTTCTGGAAAGTAAATTCTAAAACTGGCAGGGCTAAAACAGTTTCCAGACAGGACACACATACTAGATCCTGGCAAACCTCACTAGACTGAGACACTGTGTAACTATAACTATTTTTATTGTTCCACTTGGAAAATTTTGTCTTAAACGTTTTCCTTTTATAGTAACAAAAGCCTCTGATAGATGTTAGAACAAGATGGCCCATCAGCTACAAGGCACAAAGGGCTGTTCATATGGGCCACATCCTAGTTTTCAGAAACATAAAAACGAACGTATCCTCACCCTTCTACTTTTATTTTCCAGTGGCAGCCCACAAGTGGCAAAACAAAATGTAAATACCCTCAGACTGGAGCTTGTCTTTTGTTACGAACAACATAGGTGTTTCTCCTCCCTTCCTGAACTAGCTATCCTTTTTTAGAACTATTTACTTCACATATAGCACCTAGATATTTAACTGAAGTTAAATAAGGAATAAAAAGGGAGAAAAGGTGTTAGATCCTGAATAGGCTGAATTCTTTGGAACGTCACTGAAATTAGGTTCAGATTGTGTATGCATAATTTTCAAAGAAAATAAATTTCTACCCCGCCCCCAACAGGTTCTATAAAAAGCTCTATCTAATACACGCCATCAGAGAAAATAGTCTGCTTGTTTTGTTTTACTTCCCCTGCTACTTCTTTCTCAGGAAATAATCTGAATAATTCTATACCAAATTGTTTTTGAATTTGCATTGGTATGCAATTGATTTGGATGAAGAGAATGCAAGAATTTTGTCCCTTTTTCTGGGGTGTCTTCACAATCCTGACCCTTGTTTCCCCATTGCACAAGACTTTGGAAACTCTAGTGGTGTTGTGTTATTAAACATCCCACTGATTCAGGCATCAAGGGCTGCTCGTATCCTGCTGATGCTCCCTCTCCAATATCTAAATACAGGGATGGTGGGGTTAATATTATTTCCTGTAACAGAAAAGTTCCTTATTTTGCTAGATCACCTCAGACAGACATAACTAATCCTTGGGTTTGGAGTTGAACTGAAAATGAGGCAATTAAAATAAAAATTCAGGGGAGGATATCCTGTTCCTTCTCATGATATCTTCACAACAGGCTTTTTCTTTTGTATTAGTTGAATACTGCTACATTATCAATATTTTTCAGGAATTGTTTTATGTGTAGTAATATGTTTCAATAGTCATGCATACTTATCAGAATTATATGTGTGTATCATCTATATTCATATCCATTTGTTCAAACTGACATGAGATTGATATGCAAGTTATTGCTTCCTGCCTTAATTAGGGCTATAAGACATCAGTTTATTTAATTTTTTCTGCACACAGAACTCTGACAAATAAGGAGGAACATTTGTATGGGAGCCTTTGTTAAAATATTTGTAGCAAATCTCTGTTACCAAATGAGGCATTCAAGATCAAGGTCAAACCATTAGGCAATGGACTAATCATTTGCATGGATATAAATCCTGACAATTATCAGAAAAGTGGATAGGGTGATTCTCAAAGAGAGAATTGAGCAATGCTGGAAAGAAGATGGCCTAAGAAAAAAAAATAAAACCAAAAGGAAGATAGAAGACAGGAGCTGGAGCAATAAGTGGTAGGTCTGTGAGAAGCTTTGGTCCCTTATTTGATTTGGTAGAGATTCGGCCCAATTCAGTAGCCAAATCTCTGAATCCGGATTGAATCAGGAGACCCTTTAATCTCTCCAAATCAAATTGGAACCATCCAAATCAATTTAGAGAGATTCAGAAAGATTCAGTGATTCAGACATAGACACAGCTTTAAATGTTTTTTCAACTTACCTCAAGTTACCAGGCGGCTCATGAATGTCGTGATGCTGGGGCAGGTGGAGCATTCCACAGGAGTGCAGGGGGCTCCCCAGGGCACTCAGCAGCAGATCCGGAAATGAACCACAAGCTCTTCTGGTCCGTTTCTAGGTCTGTCGCAGAGTGTGTGGGGGACCCCCATCCCCACCCCCCGGCTCGGCGGCTGGTGACTCCTGGGTCTGGAGGCCACCTGGGGTTCCCCCCCCATGGCTGATTGATGAACTAAGGGGGCATGGAGGGGGGTTCCAGAAGTACTCCCAGTCCACTTGCGGGTTCACTTCTGGAGTACTTCTGGTCCACTTCCAGGTCTGCCGCTAAGCACAGCTAGCATGATTCATGGTTGTGGGGAGGGCTGGTGTGACATGTGGGTGGGGTGGGCAGGGCCGTCATGATTGCATGTGGAGTGGGACAGCATGACCCATGGCTGGGGTGGGCAGGGCAGGTGTAAGCCATGGGTGGGGTGGCAGAGAGCAGGTGCAGTCGCCGCCAAAGAATCTGCATCCCCCATCCATCCTGCCCCTCCCCACATCAGGACTTACTTGCTTAGCTCCAGCAGCAGTAAACACTGATAAAAGTAGCTGTACCCCAAGTGGCTTACGGGATGGGGCTTGATAGGGCTGGCTGGTCAGAGGGTAGGAGCAAGCAGCCAGTGGGGCAAAAAATAGCTCAGTTCGGGAGGGAGGGTGAAAAGACCAGTCTCAGGGCTGAGGCCAGTGGTTGGGTTTTCCTAGCCCTGGGGCTGCACAGGAGAAGGGAACAGAAGTTCCATGCACCAGTTTGACCTAAATCAAATAAGCCTGATACTACATAGATCCAGATTTATCTTAAACCAGGGTCTGCAATTTTTTACTGTTTTTTGTGCAGGTTTAGACTGATTGCTGGTCATTGAGACCAGGTCTGTAAGTGACAAGTCAGCGATTTTTAACCCAATTTTACCTCCCTGAATGTCTGCATTTAGCCCTAGTGTCCAGTTAAAGAAGGTTCCCTTTGAAACACCACCTCTTTTTTTCCAATTTCTCTCATCATACTATAGACACATCAGAAAGTGTAAAGAGAAGCAGGCCACAGAGACAGACTGATAGCTGAAGAAAGTTGAATGCAGGCCCACTGACATTCCAACAGAGAGTAATCTAACATAGGAGGAGGAAAGTAGAGGAAAAGATTATGATGGCCTACCAATAAGACTGTCTTGAATTGAGACTGAACCATTGGATATTCGGTCATGTTTGAACTTTTCCTACTAGGTCGTGGTTGGTCAACTACCACATTCACATGATACACGTTTTGAAGCGTCCCTAATATACATGTGTTCTCTTGTTTTGCACTAATTTTATTCTAAGAAATTCCATAACATTGAAGGTGTAAAGCCAATAGACTGAACTGTTTGCACCAGTGTCCACCACATAGTGTTTAGGGATTGTTAAAGCACAATTAACCCTTAAATGGAACACAAAATATGAATGAAGGCAATTCAGTGTCCTAAGATCAAGGTTTCACTTAAATTCAGATAACTCAGTCTCTTAAAATCAAAGTCTCGGACAACTCGTGTCCTAAAATCAGTCTAACTTTATTAGTACAGCAAGTATTATCTTAGCAGTTTCTATATTCAGAGAGAGAAAAACGTTCAGTACAATAAACTAACAAAGTGGCAACACATAGGGGGAGCACGGGGGTGCACATGCACCCCCTGAGAGGGCTGGTACACCCCCTGACAGCATGTGCACCTCCCTGCTTAGGCAATGGGCAGAGGGGGCAGGTGGGAGCATCAGTGCCCTCCCTTTGAGCGCCGGCTGAGGAGTGGGGGCTCCAGGTGTAGTGCTGCTGGCACTTCCGGGAGCACTGCAGCCACTTCTGGGAGCACCGCAGCCGCTTCCCGGTTGGCGCAATCGCCTGTGGAAGGATTCCCCCCACCGCCGGTCAGTAAGATTGGCCACTAACTGTCTGCTGGTGGGGGGGAGACGTGCCCCCCCAACTCAGGTGGCACCAGTTGCCCATGAACTTACCCAATTCCAGATGTTACTTTGCACAACAAAAAAGATGGCCACTCCTTTCCTGGAAGCAAAGGGTACATCACGGGCTGGGACAGTCCAAACAGGTGTTGAAGGCTCTTGATGATGACAATAATGAACTTTCTTGCTCCCTGCTTTTATGTTTTTCTTCAGCTTCACTCCTTTGATGACTCTTCACTTTCAGATTGGTCTCTCTACGGTCAGCATGCTGTCCATTTTTTATCCCATCAGCATATTCCTTTGTCTAAAAGACCCATTACAAGCATACCTCTTAATTTGGCCTTTTTCTGGTGTCTTACTTTAGGCATTATCCATTGGTCTCCCTTATCACCTTTCATTAATAAATCCAATTCTTTCATCCCTCTGATTCAGCTGATTCATGCTAAGTTACTTGGAGCTAGTAACAAGGCCATTGCTATGTTATGTTAAAAGAAGTTCTCACAGTGATAAAAAAAGAAAAGACATAATATAATGAGCACCTATGAGCTCTACAAAAACAACTCAAAGCTAGCTAATAACAAAAAAGTTAATAAAGACAAAACTTAAACAATGATTAAATAAGTCTACATATAAACAAATGGTATAAGCAGGTGCAACTTCAAAGAATTAAACATAGCAAGGTACCCTAACAGAAGCTCTTCTGCCTTTTCTGAATTCCTTCTCAGAATAGGTAACTGCTCACATTTTTCCTAATCTAGAAAGGACTCCTAGTTGAGAAAGTCACAGTAAGCCGAATGGTCAATACTGACCCTTTGAAACTCAAGCAGAGTTGTGGTTCTCCCATATCCCACTTCTCCTAATTAAAGAGTGCAAGGAGTCTGAAAGTAAGGACACAGAGGAGATTCTTCTGGAGTTACGAGGAACCAAGTAGTGCAGTGTCACCCAAATTCCTGGAGTGCATGGACGAAGAATTCAGTTTGCTTGAAAGAGCTGATGTTGCTGTGGCAAAAAACAGGCCCCAATTGTAAAGGTTTTAAAAACACAGGGGGGCGGTGGGGGGTTCTTGTTTCATTGTGAACCGTGTTTTAGTGTATGCTTTTCAACAATCTGAGTACTCTTTGTGTTTGTCCTGTTGGCATCATAATTCTTATCCCAAAAGAGGATTCCCCCCTTTTACTGGGTGTTCCTGGTTGTTTGAGAGAAAGAACCCCGTTCTAAGTTCTGCCACAGTTTGACAATTCCTAGGCTTTATGAGCCAGTTTGCTTATCCCACCTTGTTTTGAAGAGTAAATGTCAAATATGCCAAAACTAACATTGCCGTGGTGTATTTTTCTTTTAAAAGAGGTTTTCTAAGAGATTCTAAACAAGACACTAAATAGTTTAAGAAAATGTCCATTCCCAGATAGCAGCTGCAATGCATATAATAAAAGTCACATTGTGAGTGTCCTAATAATTAAAATCCATTCTAATTTACAAAGTAGATCAATGGGAGAATTCTACAGAATTGATACAGGCTTCTGAGCCTAATTTGCTTCCTTTGCTTCCTTTTCCCATGTGTGCATGTTTTTGTATACAGTTGTTTTCTTTATTTTTCTGTAGCTTTTGTTATTCCCTCTGGTAACATGTATAATGTAGTTTTCGTAATTCTTTCGGATATCTTTATAATGTAATTATACTGCTTTGTTTTCCAATATACTTGTTGGCACCAAAGCATGTTTGTTGGGAATATTCAGAGAAAGGTAGTATAACCTTATACTGAATTTCTTCAGTGTTTTCATAGAATTTAGATATTTTTCCACAATATTCCACAGATGTTCCTTTCACACAGGCATGTTTAACAAAGAATACGACATGGCTCTCACACCTTAACAGTTACAGCAAGTGAAGAAATTGCTGAGTCCTTGTTAGTATTACCATCCAGTAGTATTACTATGCAGCCTGTGGAGAAATTTTTAACAAGTCAAGGAGTTAATGTCAAGCAGTTGGTATTACCTTGCCTGAACATTCTTAAGCTGACTTGAAGGCTGTACGTGTCCAGGCTAGCAGTGATGGACTAAGCAGAACATTACTACAGAAACATAGCCCCCTGTTGATGTCAGTAGCTTTTATTGTGCTCAGTCTGAAAAGAAAATGTAACTACTTTTTGTACATTTGAAGAAATTCTGCTTCTTGCCTGCACCAAACTTTTAAAAAATAACGACACTTTATTAATGATAAAAGTTTGGATCGCGTACTTTTGAGTTCAAATACGTTCTCCAGTTTAAACCACGTACATCTTGAAGCAAAACAATTTCTAAGCAAGTGCTTATTTAGTGTTCTAGGTATTCCCTATTAGTTTAAATGGAGACACAGATTCCAAAATGGGACTCAATAACTTTTATTAATACAGATTTGAGAAGCTTGAACAGTGGTGATCAATTTATTATTAGAGAATGTTAACTACAGTTTAAAATAGAATGAGCGTGCTAGTTGAAAATTGAAATATATATATAAATCTTTTTTTTTTTTTTTTTGGCCATAGTGAAAGATATACTCATTCAGTAGTAAACATGGATACATTTTTATGAAAAATTCCTAAACGACTTTGAAGCCTAAGCTCAATTTTTAAAAATGAGTTTGCTTTCTAAGGGTATGTATAGATGTTTCTGGGACCCAATCTATGATGTTTAGCTAAATCTAGACCTTGTTGTCCAGAAGAGATTAAAGATACTTGATCAAAAGTCCTGACATTTCATAGAGAAAAACAGAGACATCATCAGCTATCTAATTCTTATAGACTTATGCACACACTTATAAAATAATCAATGTAGGTATCTTTTTGCTATTTTTTTTATAGGGATACTAAGGCAAAAATTCAAACTTTCAAGGTCTTAAAAAATACTATACCCAGTAGGGGTGTAGGTTGTAGCTGTGCTGGTCTAAGGAAATAGGCAGACAAGGTTCTTTGGGTGAATCTGATATCTTTTATTAGACCAACTTAAATAGTTGGAAAACAGTTATTAAGCAAGCTTTCGGGTTCAAGCTTCAAAGTTTTTGAACCCAAAAGCTTGCTTAATAATTGTTTTCCAACTGTTTAAGTTGGTCTAATAAAAGATATCAGATTCACCCAAAGAACCTTGTATACCCAGTAGGGTTTTTTATGAACATAACCACAGTGGCCCTTAAAGTCCATGTATATTTTTGGAATGCCTGAATTTCTACTGAGAGTAGCCTGCTTCCAAAAAGAATACCTTTTCTTTAAAAACAAAGCAAAACTATTAGTACACATGCATAGGAACTGTATACTTTGGTTAAAAATAAAAAGTGAATAAAGTGTTAAAAACAGAGAATTTAATGGCATAGCATCACTTCACTCCATACAAGCTTCAGTGAAGAAAGCTGAAGCTGTTGAGAGCTCTTTTTTGTTTATGATGCCTTCATGGAACAATTAATCTTTTCTTAAAATATATTAATGATATTTCCCAAATAGAAGGATTCATCATCTCTGATTATAAGAACCTGCTAGAAAATAAATGGAGCCAATTAGCAGTAAAAAGAGTACTCTAAAGTAATGTTGAAGCAAGACTATCCATTACAAATATGAACCTAAGGCAGCTAATGGCAAATATAGATTGCAAAGGTTTCTAAAGGTTGGGTGGGATGCACCACTAAAAAATCCAATAAATATATGAGCTCAGATAAGACTTTTGCTTGAACCAGTTCTGCTGTGTCTGAGGTTGTTGTATAACACTGTTTACAGCTACTGAGACAGATTATGACTTGCTTTAGTCCGTAAGTTTTGCCAGTGAAATTCATGGGTGAAATCCTTGCTTCACAGAATCCAATGGCAAAATGCCCCTCTACTTCAAAAGGCTTACTCAGGATGTATAAGAATGGAAAAATCTGGCCCATCGTATGCGTTCAGTTTGGTCTGTTGTACACAGAGATCGACCAGTCACAGATGAGTCAAAAATTACTTTGCTGCTCAACAAAAACAACAGAACAGAAGGAAAGATGAGTAAGTTTTGAATGAGAAAAGAAACAAGACAAACATATTAAAAATATACAGTATTTGGGGGATCTTCAACTACTGTATCCCCATATGATATGCCAAGGGCCTAATTTTCAGAGCCCACACCAGAGGCCCACCATATCAAAATGACCTCAAGTGCTTAGCATGCCCAAAATTAATGTCCCACACTGAGCATATGTGGGACTCCATGACACACGTCAGGGATGGTTTAGCCAGGGATGATCCTATTCTGAGCAGGGTGTGGGACCAGGTGACTTCCTGTGCCTCTTTCCAGCCTTATGTTTCATCTGTGGTTCTGTGACCAAACATGTCTCTTTTAGGACTGTCTTTATCTGAATACTAAATGTCAGCCTCTCCATTAAAGCTACAAAGCAGAGAAAACTAGTACCAAGGAGTAGGGTCAAAGTTAGCAGTGCCCAGAAAATTAATTGCTGTACTAGAACACAGGAGAAAAAAAGGCATAAAATAAGTAAAGTTCTGTAAATTAAAGGAATGGGGTATCGAGGATGATAATACATTGTTAGAACTTGAATTGATAAATGAAAGAATCAAAGCAAGTAGGAAAAAATATTGTGGCAGGGCTAATATTTCCCCTTTTAAAAATAGAGCCACTTGCTTAAATAATATAGGGGTAGAATAGAAAGGAAGGGGATTTGTGCGTGATAAGTAGATGCCATCCAGGCCCTCAGCACTGGTAACATGAGATACACTGCTAAAATTTGCAGATGCTAAACTGATGTCTCAGTCTTTTTTAAGCCTTCCTGTTGTGAAGGGGAAAGAGATAGTCAACAAGCATAGCTGTTCTTAGGCATGTGTGACATGTCATGCATTCCTCCTTGTTGTCATAAGTCAATTCTTTAACGCCTGCTTTCCAGCCAAAGTGCTGCCCATTCACACAGTTCTTGGAAGGTCCGTTGAAAGTCAAAGGACGGGCTCTGTTGACAAGTCAGGATTTGATCCTGAGCACACAGGATTGAACTGACAGACTGTCATTAACTTCAGTGGCCTTTGGATCAGCCTTCTACTGCGGAGAACTGAACTTCTTTGAAACAAATACTGTTGGGCAAAGGAAAAATATCCTTTTCCTCAGACCTTTGAGGACATCTTGCTAAGTGGTGGTGGGAGTTTGGGGATGAAATCTTGGGAAAGAATGATTGGCAAGATGTGCTAGCCAGACGCTTTTTATAGTTTTAAACGATTTGGAGTAGTAGGGAGGGATAAACATTTTTTAAGAGATGAACTGCAGCTGAAACCCTGTGTATAGGAACACACAGATTGGCAACCATTATGGAAAACTACATTTCCTCCCCACCACCCCCACCTTTTGTTTTTTTCTGGATTAGTAATGACAAAGGAAAGAGAGAGTTAGGCAAGCACTACCAAAATGCTGATTAACAGTGTAGGAAAGAGTAGAAAGATAAATCAAAAAGAGCTGTAGTAAGAATGACAAAAATCAAATAGCTACTATTCCAGTGCTAGAGGCATACATGATAATAAGGCTGCTGAATAGGAGCAACGTGTTTTCAAAAATTAATATCCTATTGGAATAGCAGAGTTATGGCACAAAAGCATGAAAATGAACAAGGAACTAAAATGCCAGGTGGAATTTACTGGGGGGATATGCATGGAGACACAAGAGGTTGTTAGCTATCATGGAAGGATGATATTTAATTTTCAGACAGAAATGATAGAAATGTTTTGCTGAGACAGTTTGGATAGAAATTTAAGGAGAGTAAAAGGCTCACAACCAAGTGATCCCTAGATGCTACTAGGGACCCTCTGGGGCAATTGGAAATAGCGAAATTCGAAATGTATTTAAATTGACAAAGCCAAGTCTTGCCACTTGCTGAATTTTAATTACAAAAGTATTGATTGGAATAAATATTGTGCAATAACTAAAGCAGGAAATGTGCCTAGAGGCAGTGTAATGTCTTTTCCATACATAGCTTGTTGACTAATCAGTATGGTCAGAGACTATTTTAGGTTGCAACTTAGGCAGCAAGCCAATGATCAAACTGAAGTTGGGGAGTACTTCTAGTTTCATGGTCAGTCACCTGGTTACTCACTTTTCTGGACTGTATGATTGCAAAGGAAGCAACAAAAAGTTTTCCAGCTGTAGTACAGCTGATATTGGTGCAAACAGACAGAGTCAGCTATTTTGATCGTATTTCTGGTTATGTTTGGGAAATCTCAGATCTACAACAGATGTATTGAGCTGCTCTGATGTTATTGAATTACAGTCTGTCTCCAAAGCAGTTAAGATGTCTACCTAGGGAACCATAAAGTGAAGCTGAGCAGATAAGTCCCAATTCCCAAACAGCGAATGAGAAACCCTATAATTCAATAAAAATACCTTTGTAGTAATTCATGTATTTATGACAAACCACAATTCATTCCTCTACATTTTATTTTACAAATTCTCCGTTACTTGCTTCAGTTACAGTGGAATGGCCTACCATATTTCAGAGACCTTTGTTTTTCTGGATGACCTTTTTCTTCACTTTTCCCATGGTAAGAAAACTTCAGACAACTGAACAATCAGAATACTGAACAATCGTGCATACCTCACAGTACAAGGGAAATAGGAACTATTTAGACCCTAATGTTAAAAAATGAAACTTAAAATGCAACAGGTAGGTTTAAGAGTGAAAAGACAACCTGGTCACTACAATTAAAGAAGAATGGGAAGACCATAATGTTGAAATATGTTGTTTAAAAATATTCAGCAAAGCCAAGTAATTTCATAAGGGAGTTTTCAGGGCATTCTAGAGAACAGTGTCTCTTCCAGGCAACATATGTTTTGCCCTTGCATTCTTCATAGTTCACATAAATAATCTGGTAATGAAGATTTGGACACACAGAAAATGAGAAGCATGGTACATTAGGGAAGCTAAAATGATCCCTGCATATTGAAAATTGCTAAGAATATCTCAAGTAACAAAAAGGGTGTCTTTAACTATCTTTGCTGCAGAAAGGAGGTCAAAGAGAAAAAGTATTCCATAAACAGTGATAGCCATCTGATGACTATTCAGCAGCTTTTCTGAAATGAGTGGTTGTCTCAGTTCATTTCTGAGTGGACACATCACAAATTTGTCACTACAGATGCCTGGTAGTTTCAACTGACAAACCAAATGGATATGTGTACTGAAATGCCATATTAACACTAATAAAAATAAATCTTAGCGTTTGTTATGTAGCACGTTACAGATAAGATAAAATGTTCAGCATTGGCCTAACTCTGCTCCCTCTGGTAAAACTAGTGATTTTGAAAAGATGCAAAACTATCAGCTGATGAATCCTCACAATGCAGACTCTGGGAAACTGGGATGCAGGGAACTTACATGTCATACAATACAGCACAGACAGTAAGCCAATGCCAGAGACAAGATTAGAAGAAGAGTTCCCAGATCCCAATGCTATGCTTAGACAAATATGCCACCACAAACTCAACTGTACATGCAGGCTTCTTGAGGCCTCCTGGTGCACTGATCCTGTTTTTATAACGATAGAAACGTCGGTGCTCAGCCTCATCTATGTAACTAACTGGCTTTGAATTTATACATATATTGTTATGTCATTGCCAAATAGTCTTCCAAATTCTCCTTAGTGAACATCACAAATGTCCAGAGTTGGGAAGATATGAAATATGTTCACTTTTTAGGGTATGCACGTTTCTGCAGATAGATAGCTTGTGGAACCATATAGAAGAGTTTGCTGTCTCCTTTGGTGTCCGGTTAGGGTTAATTCTGAAGACAGAAGATTGGCTATTTGTGCTGAGTTGTGATTTCTCAGCAAAATGATTGATTGTATGCTGTTTGGCCATGTGTATTTCAAGACTGGTGTATAAAAGAGGCTAATTACACCTATTTTGAACTCCAGAGTCTGTCACTAAATCTTTCTTCAGGGAAAGCACTCTGCTGCCTGTTGGCTGACATGTGATACCAGGCAACATTATTATTTCTATCCAAGGACAGCTGTTTGGCCCCTAGTGAAATTTTGAACTGCTACTATCTGCATTTTATAGATCATAAATACACATAAAGATATAATGATTGGTCATATAGGAACTCTGTTTCATAGCAAGACACTGAAACACAGGCTGAGGTTTGCATCCAAGGCACTGAAACAATCCCTTCTCTTCAAAATACCAAGAACCACATAAATGGGACTAACTTCTGTACACTGCACATGAAAAGCTGATTAAAATTTGCTATTTTGTGACATATTGCATTATACTTAGAGTATGAGACATTCTAAGAGAGGATTCAGCTTGTACATTTTTTTTTTTTACCTTACCTAATATAAAACTACAGGCATATGCATTTTGTTCAGAGTTTCCAAAAAAAAAAAAAAAAAAAACAACCAAAATCATAATAGGGCTATGATTATTAAGGAAAAATAAAGGATCACCACATCTGACTGAAATTCATTAGAAGTCAGCCTTGAACTCAAGGTCTTTTGGAAAACTAATTTCAAAAGAATTCTAATAGAAATGTGAAGGTACCACTATTACAGCATCAGAGGATAATGATAAGGATAATGGTAATGACAAGGATACTGTTCAGAGGAATTATTAATATTTGCATGGAGAAAAGTGAGATGATGCATCAGAAGAAACGTATATTCTATAAAATGTGGAGTATTTAGGTGGCATAATTAATGGATCAAGTTGTATACCAAGGCATAATAATAAGCAGATTAAAGGGTAAAAAGCCAAGTGTTGAAACGAAGTGAAAGTCATATAGACAGAAAAGTTATTGACCAGCAATTGTTCTGCTTTAGGCAATATCTTTATTGTTAGAACTGTTAGTTATATTAACATGGCTTTTTAACACGTTTCTATTTTTGTTGGTTGATCTGAACACTCGTATGGTTGGACAGTTGCAAATATCTTGTACAGCTATAACATAATGGGACACTATAGGAGCTTTTGGAATATATGAATAATTTATATATACATACACACACACACACACACACACACACACCGAGAGAGAGAGAGAGAGAGAGAGAGAGAGAGAGAGAGTGTAAGGAACAAGAAGTTTTGTTGCTGATTATGATGTCTGACAGCTTTTCTTTTGAATATATTGTGCAATATTCAGTGGTTTGGCACTATGTACACTTTTCTATTGATATAAATTGTACAGCTTATCTGGGAAAGGACCTGATGATATCATGATCTAAAATGGGTGCATGAAGGTTTCTCACTCCAATGTTAAGACTGAATTCTGGAAACATCTGTAACTTCACAGTGTCTCAAAAATAGTGGATCACATATAGTGGATCACATATTTTGAGCTTGGAGCACATCCGCCTCATCAGATCAAAGGAATGGGTGTAAGGATTCACTGCCAGTGTCCAGAGGGAATCCAAGAAGTTTCAAGGTGTTCTCTGAGTATATTTTATCTTTTCTGAAGATTACTCTGGCTGATGGGGAATTATAATAGTCTGATGTTATGAGTCCTCAGGAGCTATACATGGGCTCTTCTGTTCATGGCCTTATTTGGATTTAGATGACCTGAGAATAACTCAAAAGGAAGGGAGATGGCCAAGGCACTGGTAACTGATATCTGAGTATGAGTGACTGTGGTCTAAAGATTTGTTTAACATATTTGACTTTGTTTTGTGGGAGTTTATGTTTCTTACTGCAAGAAGCTGTCAGATTATATAGTAAATATGGTGGTTTGGGACACTGTCTAAGACAAGAACTGTGTTCTGAGTTAAATATATTGAGTTCTTGGTTGAATTAAAGATAAATCCACTCTCTGAAATTCTGGAGGTAATGAAGATATGCAAGCTGTGACATGTAATAGACCCATGATCCTCTTGTCCTGTAAAGAATAGTGAATAACTTTTGGGACTGCTGTAATACCTGATTACCAATGCTTTGCTTTTTCAATGTCATTTTTGGACTCTTGCTCAAAATACAATCTCTTGATTCTATACATTTTCCAGTTTCTTACCTGTATTTTAAAACACAGCAATATTTATAGTGGTTCAAACTCAAGGTCCATTCTACACTAGTGTTCTCTCCTTTGACTTTCATGTTAGGAGGACAATGTAGTTAGGAAGAGCTGAGGGTGCTCTGTAGGTTTTGCCAAGTAGTCATAAGGAACATTTTTACTTTTGGTTTTTATTTCAGGTTCCTTTCCTCAGAAGCCTTCCTTTTATCAGAAGAATTAAACAGGAACCTATGAAATGTAAACCACCTTGAGCTTTGTTTTGTCTTTTATAACTTCAGGGGATTGCCTCTTGAAAAAAAAAAAAAAAAAGCATGTGTTTCAGATTATCCCCATATTGTCTCCCATTTGTTTCTAATAAAAGTCTATTTCCCCAGCACAAAATTAGCATGTGTGATTATTTCCCCCCATCTCCTAAATATGATATTAAGTGCCTGTCTCCTGAAAGGGAGAGTAAAGTTATTTACAAATAATGATTAAGGGTCTCTTCTTGCTCCTTTGGATGTCAGTTTCAGAGCTGTCATTAATTTAGTGGAAGGAAAATTGAACTCCAAGTGCTCTGAGAACAGGGGCCCTAAAGTCGTTCCATGAATTATGCGCTCATAAAGCACAGACAGAAGAGCAACTCCCCCATTGTAACTCATGGCACTTTGCAGGAAGCGCCATGAGTTACAACAATCCTCCAGACCCAACAGAAGTTTCCTGTTGGGTCTTGGGGAATCCAGTTGCTGTTTAGACTGGCTTTGAACCTGTAGCTGCTCTCCTCTAGCAATGCCCCTCCCCCATCCCAGCCCCAACACTGTTTTCAGAATGGAAGGGGGAAAGGGAGTGGAAGGATCCCATTCTGGGGGTTCCCAAACTGGCACTGGAGGTTGGAGTAGGTGCTTGGGGGGCCCCAATCCACCTACCCCACACTCCAGCACTGGCTGAAAAAAACCCAGGCCAAACTGCCTCCACTCCCTTGCCCCCCTCCCATTTTGAAAACAGTGCCAGGGTTGGAAGATAATGCAGACACAAGTTACTGAAGGCACTCCATTTTGGAGCATCTTCATCTGAACCCTCATACAGTAAGGATTCAGATTTTTGCAGGATTGGGCCTTTTAAAGCACTCTGTAGCCATGAATTTCTGTTTGGTCACAGCTGTAGAGCACTTTCAGGGGCCAGATCAAGTGAAAATTGTCACTTCTGTCTGTGCCTACAATCAGGCTGATCTCTTTCATTAATTTGAATATGATTTCTTTGTTTTGGTTTCTAAGAATTGTTGCTGTTACCAGAATTGTCTATCTAATGAGAACTTTATCCAAATCAAAAGTATAAGCTCAAGAGCCTTATTTTAATAAACATTAGAGATAGGAAGGACTTGAATGATTAACCATTTATTTTGCATGTGCGTGTGTTTATGTTGTAACACTACTGATAAAACAGGATGGAATGAATTCCTATTTAGCCTTCTAACCTGTTGACTTGGGAAAAAAATGGGAATAATTTTTTCCAGATCATTACATCTTTTTAGCAAGTAAATCTTTTAACTGTGCTTCATCTAATTGATCTAATATATATATATATTAAGCCATGTAAATCAATATTATTTAAGGGTTCTGAGATAAGTCCAATGATCTATATCTATAAAATGTGCAACTCTTTAATTAGTGAGTGGGAGGAAGTTTAATATTTCAGAAATATCACTTTGGATGTTTAATTCCAGCTGGTTCTCTCTCAGTCCTAAATAAAATCCACATAAATTACTTTCTAAACAATCCTCGATAATTTATCAGTCACATCTCTTGGTGCTTACTCTGGGTTAAACCTTTAATTTTTCCACAGATGGGATAATAAAATAAGATCAATCTAAGTTCTTCAGTGAAATATACATATCTGTTTTGCAAGTAACGGTGCTACATGGCCTGTAATCGAGAGAAGATGATGAGGTGCCCTGAAGTGATTAGACATGCTGCAAGAGTGAATTTAATTTGGAAGATTGAGAGGTGTGGAGATAACTGCTTTCTGCCTACACACTTTTACCACTAACTCAGTATAACTGAGACTTATAAATACTTTATAAATTAAAGAAATTAACCACAGCACTCCCAAACTGCAAGAACCACCTACACCATTTGTACATCATTCTATTAATAGTGGCTAAAGTATTTGCTGCTGAAACCCTGGAATAAATTAAAATGGAAACAGATCTTGAAGAGCCTGCATTCTCTTGAATACGTGTATGATAATGAGGAAGGACAATATAAGGGACTGAATCTGATATGATCATTTTAACTAAGACCCAGAATTCTGTCCTATTTTTCAGTATTTTAAAGGAAAAGATACTGTGCTCCTCGGAGATACTATACTAGAAAAGAGTCATCGCCATTAGGCCCTCTCAAAATTATGCATAGGAAAGAGACAACTGTTGTGATATTTTCTAACCCTGTCAGGGAGTAGAAATGAATTAATATCATCTTCCTTTCATTCCATTGGTTAGTAAAGTGTGTTTCTTCAGGTTCCAGAACCAATAGGTTTTTTTTGCCTTGCCTCACCATTCTCTGCCCTGTCTATCATTTCCCTTGCACTCTTGTTTCCAATTAGACTCCACTGATGTGTACACCTTGACTTGAGCTCCATATCACTGTATTGTAGTCATTAACCCTATGAATTGAAATGTTTATAAGTGTATCTAACCTCGTTTACAAAAAACATTTGTAGGCTTACATGTCACGATAGAATTAGAAAGTATACATACTTCAGGATGCATCAGTGGTCAGGAAGGAATTATCTCCCTTTCTGAAACATTAAAAAGGGCTAATCAAATTACAGCCTAAGATATATTCCTAAATTGAATCCTAATTGAATTATGTGAAAAAGCTCTTGAACTTTTAACTCGCTGAGTGACTAATAGACCTGCTTTGTACATTATATCAGAAAGTCATGTGACCATAATTAGGATTTGGAGTTACTAACTCTGGCATATGTGTGGAGTATGTATGAATAGAATCAATGTATCAATATTTTACACGTTGAGGCTTCAGAACTCAAAACAGTATTTTTTACAAAATTTAGAACTACAGTGGTGAGATTATATTTGCTCAGGACAAATCTATGAACAAGGAACATTTGCAATCAGCTGGTCAAACCTAGTTTTCTGTCTGTGGTTACGGCTCAAAGAAAATGAAGCAATTCATAAGGTACCTAGCCAATTTTTAAATGCTCAGTATACAAGGACATACTTTCCTGATCCTTGTAGCAGTCAGCTTGTACCCTTAAGCTTGACTTTGGATTACTCTCATCTTTTCATGAATAACAAACAACAAATGGTTTTCTTGCTCATAAAATTATCTTCTCATAAAAAAAAAAATTGCTATGCAATTGGATGTTACAAACCCCTGTGAAGGAATTCCCTCTACAGAGTCTAGGGGCAAAAGAATAAACTGGACTGGACTGTGAATGAGATATTCTTAAATTGCAGCAGGCTTAAAAAAAGGAACACAAGCAATTAATTTGAAAGTAAAATGCCCTGTACAAAAATGGAAAGAGAATGTTAAATTGGGCAGAATAGAAAAAGGTTAATAGAATGTTGTAAATAAAGAGTAAACCTGGCTGAGTTCAAGGCTGCTAAAAGAAAACCAGAGGCACAGGAATGGGCACAAGGGAGAAACTGGTGTAATTTGGAAAGTTGAAAAATCCAGAGCATCTGAATTCTGTGTGAGTAAAGAGTAAAGGAGCTATACTTATGAAACTAGAATAGAAAAGCCGATTCTATCAATTGATAGGAGAACAGTAGTCCTAAAAACAAGTTTAAAGAAAACTTGGTTTTGAAAAATCAGAAGAGATTAGTCACGGAAAAAATAAAAACACTAATAATAATCTTTCTAGAGGTTTTCCAGTATCAAAATTCAAAAAAGAAAGCTCTATATTGAAAATTCTAGTGTAGCACATTGTTTAATGTATTTGTGAAATCAGGTTTCTTTACAATTTGGCTGTACTAACTTTATCAGGCTACATAATTAATAAAAAGGGAGTCTCTCCGTCACTGCTAGAGTCCAAAAGTTACACAGTTAAATATCCTGGTTCTTTCCTAATATATGACAAAGGTCTTGCAAGTGTGTGTGTGCGTGTGTGTGATCCCAGGTCATTACATTAATGATATATTGCCAGATATATTTTTTCACTTGTGTTCCTATGAAGCTTTAGGGCCACATCCAGACATACATGGATGTCACACATTGTGCTGCTGCTAATTGTCCCTGGAGAAAGCCTGTGCCACACATCCTCTGGCATGTGGCAAGTTACCCCAGGTGGGGTAAGGGAAGCTGGGGCCAGCCCAGTTGCCTTACCTGAGGTCCTGGAGGATGCCCGGGGTTGCAGCTGCATTGTTTCTGCCATGTGGAGCCTGGCTGGCACTGGAATGTGGCTGTGGCTGGCCAGGCTCCAGCTTTAGGTGGTGCACGCTGCCCCCACATGCACCACTCCACTTCTCCTCCTCCCCCCTGCCTGGATTTCCAGGGGTCAAACAACCCCTCACCCTTGCAGCATGGAGAACACCTGAACGTATGGCATGTGTCTGAGGCACCACATACCACACAGCCACGCTCATCTGGACGCAGCCTAGGAGTCTAAAGAGCTTAACACAAAAAAGTAGAAACTCTTTTAAAAGGGTTGTCTTA
Source organism: Alligator mississippiensis (assembly GCF_030867095.1). Taxonomy (NCBI): domain Eukaryota; kingdom Metazoa; phylum Chordata; order Crocodylia; family Alligatoridae; genus Alligator; species Alligator mississippiensis. The sequence goes on from NC_081830.1 coordinate 72,149,033, forward strand.
AAGACATCCCATATGGCTCATTTTTGCTCCTTACTTTCCTGGAAGTCCTTTTCAGAAGTCACAAAGTCTGCATATGAATAAATTATATCGTATAAATTATAGATCAGCTCAGGTCTGAAAACTCACTATTATAGGGAAAATATGAATAACTTAATGCCAGGTAAATAACCTAACCTGTCAACATTACAGGACTCCAGACATTTGGGTCAGACTGAAAAAGCTGCTATATGTTTCCTATATCCGTCTACTGAGGTTTATATATAGAACCATTAAAGTTTATATCAGTTCTCTCTGCTGGCTGATTTAGTAAAATGGTTCTCTGAGCTCACCGGATAGAAAGACTAAGTAAGAGTCAAAGACTATTAAATTCCCCTACATTCTTCCTACTAATCCTAACCTCATATGGAATAGATGCTTTCTATACTGTCTATTGACTACTAGAATGTGATATTCAAATAGTGAAAAACTTGCTGCCAGAGCTTAGATCAAATGTTTGATCATCGGCATCTAGCAACAATTACACAGCAGCAAGAATCCCACCTAGAAACATAAGTGACTGAGATAAAAAGAGAGCTGTGAGAAAGAGAGAAATGCTTGTTAATTATGCCAGGGACATTCTCTAATGGATTCTTGCTCCCAATCTAGCCAGAGTAAATCAACTGGCATGTGGCATGTACTACAGATGGATCAGCAGTGGTAAACATATACAGCTGCACATATCTGTTACACAGGTGCTTGGTTTTGCAACTGCAAGTGAGCCAAAAGTAGACAGACTTTTTGGCAAATGCCCATGGTTGCACTGAGATGGAAAGAAAAAGACAGGGCGAAAGTAGTCAGCTGGCACTGCCTCCTCCGCGATAGGCTCCACACTTAAAAGCCAAAGCTGCTGCTCTCATATCTCACCCATATTCTGAATCACTGTCAAATTCCTAACCTTTTTTCTTCAGCTTAGTGGGGGAATGTTTTGGCTGGAATAAGCAGAGCAGAGCTAGCACAATGCTTAGTGCATCCACATATACTGTTTTCTATGGGCCCTGTAACTCTTGTTAACACTGGAGCAAGTCTTGGTCTTTTATCTGTTTTTTTATTGGAGGGGAAGGGAAAGCCAGGGGGCTTTCTACTGTTTTCAGCCTGGCATTTGATACTGACACCACATGCTGTTCTTTAATAAAGTTGGACATACTGCAGGCATAACAGAAGTATTATGCTGTTTATTCTGTCCCTATAAATCGGCTGTTGCTGATGTTATGGAACTCATGTGGAGCCAGGGTGTGTGTATGAACCATAACAATGACTGAGATGAAGGCAACTTTCTTATTATACACACATGCCTGGGTATACATTTTTAATATTACATTTTCAGACAGTGGGCTGGAAAGCCTTGATGCTATGATACGTACTTAGAGCCCCTACCACAATTTTGATAAGCTGAAAAGTACATTATGAAATATGAAAAAAGATATCGTTCTACCAGTATGTCCTGTACAACAGGAGCAGTAAGGAAGTCTAATAGTACAGACATCAAATTGAACCCATATATTGGTCTTGTAAGGGCTATTTTCTGTCAACTGTATCAATTTCTCCACAATTTTAGATTTCATTTTTCTCTATCCCATACCCTGCCACCTCCCTCCTCCAAAAAAAAACAAAGGATTTATTTCCATAATGTTACATAGATGTCTCCAAATGAGAACTTATACAAGGGTGCTTTACTGAGTTGGGTGACAGACAGAAACAATGAATTGATCCTGCCTGATTGTCTTTTCATCTATTCGTTTATATAGTAAATTATCACTATAGTAGATTGGCTTGTAGCAAGCAGAGCTGGCTGAAAAACAGGAAGTTTGTTCTTTCCAAAGTTAGTTTTGCTACTAATCCGAGCAAAAAGAGCAGCTTCAGGGGTCCCAGGATTGCTGGCTACGAGGCAGATGTATCATTGATAAAGGCCATGGCATCCCACTGTAGTGTCTATGTTTGGGGAATGGGATGCTTTGGTGGTTCTCAGTGCTTTCATGCCTGGAGCTGAAAGCCAAACTCTGCACAAAGACAGTGCTCTAAGGGCTTTCCGCCCCGAGTTCCTGGAGATGTGGCATCTAGGAATCCTAGGTCATTGCCAGGAAGATCGGTCCCAGCACTGTACTCTGGAGCCCCATCAGACAATCAGTGCCAGAGCCAGTAACCCTGGAAGACCAGGCTCCTGGACTCTGGGAGAATCCACAGGGCTCTATGGGAGTGCTGCCTTAGATGCAGCAGAAGTCTGACCAGTCCAAGATGTTCTGAACAAGATATTACAGGTTCAACAAACCAGCACCTTCTCCTGAAACAATTTTTCATTTGAGGGCTCCAGCTCTCTTAGGAACTCTATCATGATGCTACATGAGTGTTTCTGAGCTAGGTGTGAAATGTTACCACTGGAATCAGTATAACTCATAAACCTACTAACAACTATTTAAACGCTAGCACTATTATTGGAAGTGCATATCATTATAATAGAAACTTCCAGCTACTCTATGATTGCATGAGGATTTGGGATTCTGGCACAGAGCATGAGTACAGTATTAACACATGAGTAGAGTACACACATATTCTGTAACAGATATTTTCACTTTTAACCTCTGGATGCTTGCCCCTTTTGAGGTAAAAGAAGTGTCATTAAACATATCCCTCCAATTGCCATTTATTGTTTTATATAACTAAACTACTCTCATGCAATTTGCATATGATTTTATTTGATCTCTAATCATAAACCAGCAACAATGAGTGACTCATTATTTTTCTGTTCCCATCATTAGTCATGTAAGACAGATTTTATTGTATTTGCATAAGCATTGCATAGGGGCATATGACCAAATGAAATCAGCACAGCATGTCAATGATGCCGTTGTGGTACTCAGAGAAATCCTTTTTCTGTGTGAGAAAAGAGAGTCCCACAATATTTTCAATCCAAAAAAGCCAACACTTCAAATGAGTGAGTTTATATTTTATTTTATTCTGTTTTTCTTCCCTCTCCCTGCCCACAACCATACTTTCAGGTTGCCTATTACAGTGATTAACTACAAACTGTAGAAAGAGAATCATTCCTTACATATGCCTTACCAATCCTGATTTAAGAAACACAGAGGAAAACAAATCTCTCTTAAACTGCCTAAAAATGAAAAGTTACCTGTATATTTAGCTATCCCTGCTTTTTGGTGTTTCTTGTTTGTCTCAAAAATAAACTGAAATGGCAAGAAGGATAAAAACAAAATGAGAGAGCAATATTCAAAAGTGCTTAGAGATGCACTGCTCCCACTAAAGTTCACCGTTGGCAGAGTTGGTTAACACTAAGCACTTTTGAAATTACACCTATTAAGTGAATAGAAAAAATAATCCACTAAACTAAGCAAATCAGCTGGCCGATGCACAACGGCTCGGCCTTATATCAAGATCCCTAAAGGTCTGATTAGCAATCTGTCAGTCGTATGCAGAGAACACATGTTAAATAAATGGCACTCTGTAGATTGTCAAAATTTCCCATGCTATTAATATCATCAATAAAATATTAACTTGAATAAGTGCATGGTTTCTGATAAGGACATTCAATATGTCGAGTTTAGGGACACCCCAGACAATAACTCAACCTCCCCAAATGGTTGACTGGCTGTTGGTTGTATTCTAGGAAGCTAATCTTCATAAAAATTGTGATAATTCTGGAATTGACTTCCAGCAGGGTATATAGGAAACAATTACATTCCCTCAGCTATAACTGGAAGGATGAAATCTTTTAGCAATTAAAGTGCTTACTGCAAAGAAAATCATCAGTCCTTTTGTCCAGAGGTTTCATGTTGCCAAGTGACTATCAGAAATCTGCCTGTTCATCCTTTCCAATCTCTTCAGTCTACCAAGTTGGACATGGAATTTCTCCCAAACCTGTGAACACAGGAGAATGCTGGTGCTAATTCCTTCCAACTGGATCAACTAGAAGAAAACTTCTTAAAGTACTTTCCTTCCAGCCAAACATCAGGAACTGCAGAAGTAAGAAACAGCAACCCAAACTTTTCTTTTGACACTGCAAAAATATTAAGTTAAAGTTTACAGAAAAGGGGAAGATTTTTATTTGAGACAATGTGGGCCCTTTATTACAGACTAAAACAGCCCAATTTTGTGAGTAGTGAGGAGATTTAGCTCCTAATGGCATCATTGATTATTACTGAATAATCATATTGCCATAGAAAGATAGGGCTGGAAGGGGCCACAGGGCAGGGTTATCCCTGTACGCAAGTGTTTATCTAACCTGCACTTTAAAACTTTCAGTGACGGAGAGTCTACAACATTTCTTGGTAAACTCTTCATGTGCTCGGCATTATAAAACTGACCAAACACTGGAGGATAGAGTCTGTTTCAGTGACTGTAATCTTTCTACCTAATCAAGAAAACTAGGGCTATATGTCTGATATCCAACACGCTGGCATTTTGTTGAGTCAAGTCTTTCAGGTTGCAGAGGGTTCCTCACATAATGAATCTGGGCTCTTTCCGCTATGCTGGCCAGGACAGGATTATTGAGGAGGCATGCCCAGTGGGTATGTGTCTACCCTATTCAGAACCTCGCTGCATCAGGGGGTCTTGCACAGGGTAACGTTGGAAGCATCGGGGAGCAGATCCATACATGGAGTGGCACCAGTTTTGAACCTATTACTTTCAGGATCTTTTACCTCATGAGAATGAGGTGACAGGCAGCAAAGAGGCTACACTGACTGGTTTGCATGGATGCTCTGTAATGCAGGGGAGAGAAAGGCATTATTTCTTAGCCCTTTGGGAATACTAGGTATGTCTACTTGAGCTGTGTGCTGATTTTCTGGGACTGGGCCTTGCAAGAGCAATGCTTTAGGCATTAACTTTCCTAAGTCCCTTTTGATTTGACAAGCAAATAACATTCATTGTGTTCAGTGAAGTTATTTTTCCTTTACGTTTATGTTAACTAAATTGTACGTGGAGCAAGATTTTAAATGCTGTAGCATTGCAGTTAAGGTCTAAACCAATTGTGCTTTGCATGGCAATACTAAAATACTGATATTTCTAAACAAATGCCATCTTTCTGTAACAGATTACATTGTTTCTTTCAAGTGAGACTTTAAGCAGCTAGTGTTTATGATAATATGTACATCATTAATCTTCAGGCGTTAATCTCTATAGTCCTGTTTAACGCACTCCGAAGCTTCAAAGGGTAGGAATGCCTTATACTGTTTATTGAGATATGAGTTAAAATATAAATGAATGATCTGGGGAATCAATATTATATCCATGACATTTTGTTTAATCTGTACAACAAACTTTATTGCAAGACATGTTAGATAGCTACCTGTAAGTTTGACTTGATCAAGGGTAATATGGACATTCTGGAAAGGGTAAACCTATTAATTAGAGACTTCCACAGCTTTCTTTCTTGCTAGTGTAATCATTAAATTGATTTTTCCAGTCCATCATGTAATTGTTCCAGCGATGGAATCCTGCTTTCCACTCTTGTTCTGCTTCATCAATATTTCCTGTAAAATACAAAATGGGCTGTTTTAATCTACATTGGAATCTCTTCATACATTAATTGAAAAGTAAGTTTGATTATCAGTGGGTGTGTCCACACAAGCAAATGCTGCAAGGTGGGTTTACTCTAGAGTAATTTACTGTATTTACTCTAGAGTAAACCCACGTGGGGCAGGTACCTACAGGTGCAGGGGTGAGAGAACAGATCTGCTGCTGGGTGTAGCCCAGGGGCTGGCAGGGAGCATGGGGCCAAGAGACAGATGTGCCCAGCAGTGCAGGGCCAGAACACAGATTGCTTCCTGCCCCCGGGGGGTTGGATGCTTGACATGGTGAGCTCCACCACCAGAGCCCAGATAAGGACAATATCCCCCTGACCCAGCAGCAGACAGCTCCTGGCCCTAGCTCCCCATTTGGGGTCAGGGGACTTGGGAAGAACTGCAAGGGAGGGGCAGGTCCCAGCCCTCAGCCTCAATCTGCCAGGGGGAGAGCAAATCCCTGCCCAGCCAGGGATTCGTGACTAACTGCCCACTGGTGGATCAGGGCAAGGGGCTGGGACCTGCCCCTCCCCTGAAGAACTTTCCAAGCCCCATACCTCGATTGCCTGATTGCGACAAGGGGCTGGGACTTGCTGCTAAGTGAGATGGTTCCCAGCCCCCACTCTGCAGTCATGGAGCAGGGCAGTGAACAGGCTTTCCAGGTTGTTCTCTAGTCTGTTGCCTGCCCAGCTCCCAGTCATGGAGCTGATAGTGAGCAAGCTCCCAAGCCTGTTCCCCACCCAGCTCCATGATTGCAATCATGGAACTGCAGCTGGGAACAGTCTCCTCAGCCCCTGCTCTCTAATCGAGATTGGGGAGTGGGGGCTGCGAGCTTCCTGCTGCCGGGGCATGGGGACATTGTCCCTCCCTGGGCTTTGGTGCCTGGGCCCTAGGCAGATCCCAGGGCAGGGAGCAATCTCCTGCCCCGTGCTGTTCAGCTGACCGGGATCAAGTTTGCTCCCAGTTGGCCATCTACACATGCCATATGATACATTAAGTACTCACAAGCTGTATGATACAGTAACTAATCATGATGACAGCAAATTACTGCATAGTAAGCGTCTGCACATATAGATGGTGATGCTTACTGTGCAGTAATTTGATCTAATCTTGAGCAAAGAGTCTTGTGTAGATGTACCCAGTGTCATTTTTTCTGAAGACATTGCACAATAATCTTCCCTTTCTGCTTTGAACTCCTCCTAAACTATTAGTAATTCTGTGGTATAGTAACATTTTATTTTGGGAACAGGAAATGCTTAATGCCAAATAATTGTCCTTCAAACTATCTCAGCGATAAAATATTTATCAAGATGGATTTGATGCTTTTACAATAGTTTTAAATATATACTCATTTATATATATATATATATATATATATATATATATATATATATACACACACAAGCATAGTATTTTTAATCTCATACTTTAAAAACAACCTTTATTTTTTCAAAATATAATTATCCAATCTATATTTTGCACTACAGCCTAGAAGTTGCAATGGGAGCAGTGAATTGCCGTGTTGCTGCTATATGAACACTTATTAAAGTATAGGGTGAAATTACACATCAAGCCAGCTGTAATACTCCCACATATTTAAATAGCACTAGATTTCAGCCATGGCCCTGGTCATTCAGGTTGGGGAGTCAAAGGGGCTGGATATGATGTTAACAACAGCACTTCCTTGTGCACTGTTTGGTAGGCACATTGGTGTACCTTAACTTCACCAGCCCGAAGGAACATTTGGGCACAGGCAAACCTATGAGCTTGGTTTGGTTCTATTGGGAATCACAATAGAGATAGTGGCTGAAAAGAGACCATTTTACTGTGGGTTTCATCTTGAACAATCCCTAAGTGTTCTGCAGGCTGTATAGGCATACAGGTTCACTTCATGCAGTGTTAAAGTGTAGGGAGGAACACAGCAACAATTTAAACACAGCCTGCAGGGGGTGTCACGGCCATGCCTAGGACCCCAACGTGTTACAATATATTTTAAAGGATCAGGATTCCCTGAACTCTAGTAAGGGATCCGAGTTCTAAGGACCCAGACTTATAACCTTAAATTCATTATATTTATTTGAAATCAAAAACATCCTTTCTGGGTTTTCCATATTCACAAAGCCTCCAGAAATGTGTGGGGACCATGGCCACATAGAGGTTATTCTGTGATATAACTGTGAGCATTGCGAATGAATCTAGTTATGTGAAAGCAAAATGTATTCGTCTGTGTTACACACCCCTATAGAAAGAGTGATTCTGGAAACAGGGTTAACTGGTTCCAAAATTTCATTTGGAGAAGCATCCAAAAATGTGGATATTTATCTGCAGTTCAGTTCAAATCTATTTTTCAAATCTGTTGGGTCTGGAAATCAGTTGGACAATTTAATGAGAAGAGACATCTAAGTGAGATTTTCATTACTTCTTGATTTCAGTGAGATCAAAAATACTTCCAGGCTGCTTAGCTTGGGTTAATTCAGTATTTCTGTCTCTAGTTCAGAGCAAAACCAAAAAAAGCAAAGATAAGCATAGAATTAAAAAAAAAAATGCAAACAAACTTTCTCCTCTTTCCTTGCCCTTTCCCTAAGCTCCGTAAAAGGTAAGACTTGGTCACATGTTTGTGTGGAGAGAAGTTCAGATGACTTCCTTATTTTCTCTTAGCCTGTTTTATCATTACCAAAAAGGACAAAGCTTGTGCTTTTGCAAATGTTGGCAACATTTAAAACCACTAAATTATGCAGATATGATTCACAAGACTCATAGGGAATGAATGGACACAATATTAAGGGGTTTGTTTTACAGTTATTTTTCTGATCATATGTACTTCTCTTTGCATATTTCTTAATTTAAACAAGAAATGAGTCCCTCAGACTAAGCCTACATATTTGCACCCATGTCAAATGGATAGGTAATTTAGCATCTGGACGTTACTAGTACTATTAAAACAAACAAGCAAAAAGCACCTAGATCTTACTGCTTTTCACAGATTTGATTGTGGATAGGCAGTCTCATTTATACATGCAGTGCAACTCACTTATTGATTGAAACAACTGTTTCATTTCTTCCTGAATAATTCAGGTTAGAATGTTACTGAAGTCTTAATATTTGGAACATATTCCTGGTCAAATACTTTAGAAACTTGAATTGAGCCCCTATCCACACATATCAAATGAGACTTCATTGATCTAGATGATACAGTGTGAGACATGTGAGTGCTAGCATACAAACATAAAAAGAAGCAAAAGAAAGCTATAGAAAATGGGCAATGAGAAATTTAAACCAGCTACCCTTATGAATCCAAAAGAGAAAGGGGAAAGGTAAATACTGGAAAAAGAACTTGGATTCCCATTTATTTGCTTTCTTTTCAGTGATAAATTCCAAATTGAAGTCACAAGTCAGTGCATCTCATTATCACCCATATCATCAATCTCTTTGAAGCAACCACCTGTGACTTAGATGAGCTGACAGCTAGAAGGCAACAACAATTAGAGAATTCAACTTGACCAATAATTACAATTGGAGCCCTGGATTACTACAATCCCCTACAATGCTAAAAATGGTGAGTCAATACAATAGTTAATATATTCCTATATATGCAATAGTATATATGCAGTCTATATGGCTCAATCATCTCCTATTTGCAAATACAGTAAGATGATATAGTTTATTATCTAATAAGACATGTATAATATGGCAATAAATAATTTCAATAATAAATAAATAATACTTGAGCCAAGCCAGAGCCCAATAAAGTTCATGGAGGTCTTTGATTTAAGTCAGTTGTGGATACCTCTCTTAGTGTTCAGGAAAGGGACCAGTTTGACAAAACAAGAAAATGAAGTGTTCTGCATATCCAGAGAACAGTATCAGCACAGGCAGTTGGCAGCACACCCCTTCCCACGTTGCCTCGGCAATGTCAAACAATTCTAATTTTAGTGACATTACACCGGAGAAAAACTTGTCTATGTGTCCTCATTTGCTCTTTTGTTAAATTTTCCAAGAGGATGCCCACTGTGAATGTGTTTTTCTAGTATGGGCATATAGGACCTGGATAAAAGCCACAATATGTTACAATCCTGTATAATTTCTAAGGAAACATTAGATGAGAGTAACATTCCAACTTGCTTAGCTGTTCTTAGGTACTGTACCTCAAAGTATCTTCCTGAATCATAACTATAACAAGTAATAAAGATGATAGCCTGATCCTGCACTGCGAAGTGTCGGGGAAAAAAGATTTAAAACAGCAGTTCTTGGTACAGAACTATAACCTACGTGTTAAGGTCTCCTCTCAGAGTCCTTTCATCCAGTTTCTAGGTATCTGCGCAATATCGTAGTGGGTTTCACTTCCATTACTAGGTGGATTGCAGGAAATGAAGCTAGAAAGAAAAATTACAGAGAGGGCCATGCCTGCTGCATTATGGTATTGTTACATGTTACTCTTGGCACATGCTAACTGCATTTACGCACTAGTGTCAGAGCATTCAAGCAGTAAAGCATGTGTTAAGTGTCATCACAGTGTAGTAAAGTTAGACCTTTTCCAGAGTATCTGCATACAGTATTACCTAACACATGGTGAACCAACATCAAACTGCTCCATAAAGGTAAGAAAATCAGAGCACTCCAGTGTAGTGGTGGTGGTGAGGAGAACCTGACAAAGGTGTTTGTTGGGCCCCCAGATTCCTTATAACACCGGAGTTTTAAACCAGCAAGGCTCCAATGTGGTTAGGCAGGTGGGAGTCTGCTAAACAGCCCCAAAACCAGCTGTTTGTTGGGCTTCCTCTTTCACTCCCATGCTGGAACCTTGCCAGCTCAAGGCTCTCGTGTGATTAGGAGGCTGGATGCCTGACAGCTTTGTAAGGCTTCCACCTTCACCCCACACTGCGTTAAGGCCTTGCCAATTTAAGGCTCTGAAGCAGTGCTGGGGATGGGACTGGCTCATGTCACGGTCACCCCCCACACCAGAGCTTAAACCTGGTTCCCATTATATGCAGGAGCTGGGCGTTGGTGTTGCTCTCAGCCTCCTCACTGCCCTGGAGCCTTGAACTGGCTTTGGTGTGATCTCCGAGCTGAGACTGAAAATCAGCTGTTTTTAAGTCTCAGGCCTGGGACCATACCAAGTCCATTCAAGACTCCAGTGCAGGACTACGGTCTTTATTTAGATCATCATAAGCATTAACATGATACTGCTCAGAAAACTTCCTAAGTCATATTAATGCTTTCAATGATCTAAATATAGCATGTGCTAAGTGTAACATGTAACAATGCACTGATGCTGTGTGGGCGCATCTACATATGCACTTTACTGCAGAGTTGACTAATTAGTTCCACAATAAAGTGTCACCATCTACACGTGCGCCTGTAGTAGGGTGCAGTACATTAATTAACTCCGCCATAGGATAGTACTGTTTGGAACAAGTACTGTCTAACGACGGAATAATTTACACCCCCTTAACGCACAAGTAGATGGTGACTGGGGTTGGCTAGGGCACAAGGGTGCTAAAGTGTGGAAGAACTTACAGGCTGCTCCACCCCAACTCTAACTGCAGTGGTCCTGGACATGTGTATATGCTGTGTCCAGGAGCTGCTGACTCCAGCACAAAATGTGCTTACTAATTGCATATGTAGATACACCCTGTAAGCAGTTCCATTGGCATTGATGGAGCTTGATTTAAGACACTGTAATAAGGGCATTATCTGATTTGGTAACTAAATTCAGATGCTATCCTTTCCAACTACCTGCATTTTCAGTGGTCTGCATACAACTATTTGTCAACATAGGATTTCTACGTCATTGAGAATAATAATGTGTAATGATCTTGGATACTTCTAGGTACATATTGGATATTAATATTTAACTTTAATTTCTCTTTTCATTCTCCGCTCTCCAAGATATTTCTAAGGCTCTCAAACCTTCATTACATAGACTGATATAACTATTCCTGAAGCTTTCTCTTTCTTTGCTTCTTCATACATGATATGTAGTGATAGAAAATCAATTTAAATTGAAGTATAATATATACTTCAAAAAGAACAAATAATGGTAACACAAATTGAGTTGTGCAGCCTATAGTAAGCTCAAGGGGAAATGCACAGTTAGTTAGGGCCCTGAATGCATAAGGAATGTTGGACTCTTGGAAGGAAGGGAAGTCTTATTTTGACACACAATATTTTGGTATCTAACATATGTTTGAACTAAAGGGTACTACAAAGTTACTTGCTCCTTTAGAAGAATTTTTTATTCTGCTGATTTCTGTTCCTCACTTGTTGTTCCAAATCTGATAACTTTTTGAAAATGTCATCCTTCTGCTTTTGAATACCTTCAGCCTTTTTACCAGCAGTGCAAGTTGTGGGTATTTTTAGTCATTTGCTAGATCCCTTAAGCTCTTTCCAGGACATCAAACCTATGTAGCAAGAGCCCAGTCTGTCTGAGAGTACAGATACAATTCATTAGACTAATTATTTTGCCAGAACAAAAAAATGACATATCGTGGTTAGGGTCCTAACCTCTAAAGAAAAGCCAGCAGGATATTCTGTCAAACTGTACAAATGCTAAAAACTCTAGATATGTTCAGAGAGCAGCATTTCATTTGTATCTGCTTCTGCAGTCTGGGTGAGCAAGATTTGTTTTTCTCCTCTTAGTTTTCTAAATTTGTAGGTATGATATAAACTTTGCTGGCTGTAGGCATTTTGTTACCCTAGGAAACTGGAATACATCCACCCTTGCAGCCTACAGTTACTAAACATTTTGCTGTCTCTCATATTTTACTGCCTTAGGCAACTGCCAGTCTTACCTACTGTATAGTAGATCTGGCTGTGCTGACATGCTGGGCAAATTTGGGATTGGTCATTATGTGGCTGTGGGACCTCAAAGGAATAAATGGGCCAGCGTAGGAAATGGGCAGATGGCTTAGAAGGTGGCTCAATGCTGAATAGTAGAGGAAACTACAGCTTATCTGAAAGATGGCACCTCCACCAGTAAAGCTGAAGTTCTGACTACCTGGGATAATTAAAAATCCAACTGCAATTTCAGCAAAACCTGTCGGATCCAATGTACTGCTCAGATTCCACCCAGGATAAAGAGTTGTGATTAACTTCCCTTCTTCCTTACTTTTCAACTGGACATAAAAATAAAGATAGATAATATTTTTCTTCACTTCTGCTGTGAATTGCTATGCAGTATGAGTGTGTTGGTAAGGCAGTTATCATCGTTTACCCTAAAAGGGGCAGTATTTTAATAGTGTATCAAAAAATGTGTGGATGCCTCTGTCTCAGGCCTCCACTACACATTACAGGTATTACACAATGAACTCTTTAATTGCACAACTACCTGAGACATGCTACATGTGCTATTTACCAATCAATCTATAAATAGGTCCAGCCAGCTATAAAGTTAGAGCTTGAAAATGTGCACTAACTTTATAGCTGGTTTTGATCCAAGTTTAATTTGCACATGTAGCAAGGAATACAACCTGTGATGGCAATCTGCTGACCCTTCAGCATCCCAGGGTCTTTTCCAGTGCAAAGTTTTCTGGAAAAGAACAGAAGGAAACCCATGCCCCATTACAGAACTGAGCCCCAGGTTATTTCCTCTACCCAGCAGCACAACACACACAGGATAAATGGCCTCCCCCACCTGCCATGAGAGCGCACAGCAGGTGAGCAGGGACACTCCTGCCCAGCCTGAGCACAGCCTGGGGATTATCCCAGGCAGCAGCAAGCACAGGGAAGGGGATGAAATCCCTGCCCCACTTCCCCCAGGTGAACAGGGAACATGAGACATGCTGCTTGGCCAGAATGGAGCCCATGGCCTCATTCTGCTCAGGGAGCAGGAGCAGAGTGTGGGGGTCTCCCAGGTAGCAGCAAGACTAGAGGGAGGGGCAATCTCCCCCCACTTCTGTGCTTGCTGCTGCTTAGGACACCTTGGGCTTTTTCCTGCTGGGAAGAGTGTCCCCTGCTCCTTGCATGCATGGGGGGAGGTATGGGAGGACATCTCGATGTTTTCATCGTGCAAGAAAAGCTATGCTATGACTGAAGTGTCTAGATCTGCCCTAAAAGGTGTATAAACAGCTTTGAGTGTCTTTGGACTCATGAAGAGCTAAAGCAATGCAAATCATTGCATTAAACTCCTTGTTTTGTTTTACAATGAAAGTAAATTACAGGAAATGTATAAGTGGAAACTAATGGAGGTTTTTTTGTCATACCTAGAAGAGGAATGACTCAGAGTTATATACCAAAGCACTGCCACTTACTAAAAACAGTTCATCTACTTCCTAGGCTAGGGTCCAGATAGAGGTCTTTACTTTTGTCATGAATATGTTAAAGAATTATTTTGGAAAATAATTTTAATACACATATCAAATCACTGATGACAATATTTTAAAGTAAAATCAAGTGATGTGCTTTTGTGTCTTTTGGCAGATCAAGAGTGACACTTCACTGTGTTTCACATTTCAGAAACATGTAAAGTAATTCTTTTGGCCCACCACAATATGCTAAAGAAATGTGTCTATTGATATACATTATATCACAGAACATTTGGTTACAAAGAGTATTTTTATATGTCAATATCATCACCCAGACAGATGGAGTATACAATTATAATTTTCTGAGTACTGCCTGATGATCAAAAATCACATTTAAACACACTACATGTTCATATGAAATATTCACTTCTTTCCTAAAACTGACCCAAATTCACAAAAAAATCACTATTTTGTATAATCTCCCACACAGCTTACAAATAACAGTGTGTCATGATAAAAGAAACAGTGAAGTGTCACCCAAACAACAGACAATGCATTTTTTTCACTTAATAAAATGGGATGTGTTCCTTTCAGCTACTGAACATCTACAAAATGCTAGTGAACTCAATCTGTTATCATTGAAGCCAATGGGAATGATGCACTCAGATAAAAAAGCAATGAGTGTGTTATAAGATACTCAGAAGTATATAGTAGATTAAATTGGAAGAGCCCAGATTTATGGATTTTTAGTGTGCCCGTCACCCTCAAGCCCATAACCTTTAATGGGAATGGAAACTATCCAGCGCCCTTTTCTAGAGAGACACAATATCAGGTACAATAAATTCAAACTATAGGAAGACTCTGTAAAAATCAATGAGTATGAGGTGTACAAGTTCTCAGAGACAGGTCCAAGGCAAAATTAGATAAATATGTCAAACTTTGTGAAATTATTTTTGCGTAAGAATAGTTAAAAAAAAAGGCATTGTAATCTTTATAAAAGTAAACAGGTAAAAGTATTGTAATAGCTAGTGTTGGAATAGCTGTCTCAAGGTCCAGCCTTAACATTTGAGATTCTGTAGTCTCAATCTTAGTAAACTGTGATTGCGATCTTGAGAGACTATAAATATTTTAGCTTGATTTGGCTCCCGTTGGAGTACTTAGGGAAAAAATGGATTGACTTTTAGTGGGAGTAGGACCACAGCAAATCTATGGACACAAAATAGGAATCAATAAACTATCTCAGAAAAAGATAGATCACTATCTTTCAAAACCGTTTTCATATCCACATACTTTTTTTCCTTCCACACTTTGGCCAAGGTTAGAAGTATAGAAATCCTATTATAAAGAACTCTCCAGAAACACATAACCTTATTCTATACTGTGAGCTCCATAAGGAAGCAAATGCTACCAAAACACTCAGAAGAAAATCTGTTCTTGAGAGAAATGGAGTCCGATGGTGCAGATTAAATGGCTTCAGAGTTTCAGCCAAGTTTCAGATAAATGTACAAAATTCTGGGCCACCATTGCTGAACCCAGAAACAAGTATCCAGCAATTATAAAAAGTTATGAGCAGTGATTTAGACAAAACCTGAAAGAGCACTATACAGACAACAAATTGTAACCCTGAGAGATTTTCCATGGGTCAAACCTTGAGGTCTCTTCTCTCTTTTGTTTTTATTTTTTACTCATTCTTTATGCCATTTGGTTGTCACTAGGGACTCGGCGCTGAAACTTCATAAATAAAGTGCAAATCTCTAGAGTTTCAAACAAATTACCCAGCTGGCAGCTGTAGCAGCGTCATATCCTCTGTGGATTAGGCACGAAGGGGGGTACATAACATGCATTGGACACAACGAGCTCATGCCAAGCATCTGTGGCCTTTGGCACTTTTAATACCAGACAAGCTCCCATTTTTGCAGTGGCCTTCATGTCATGTTACATGACATGTTCATGTCCCATGTTTGCAGTGGCCTTCATGTCACTGGGGACTGAATTTGGACTCTACCCTAAAAGCCTTCTCCTCTACAATTTGAGCAAAAGTGCTTGCTTATCAGTTCTCTCTTGATCTAGCATGGAGAGATTTGCATAGCATACTGCTACATGTTCTCAAGAAAAGTCATTTTCACATGAATAAGCCTTTGTCTGTCTTAAGACCTCAGGATCTGATCCTCTTGAAATATTTTTACAAAGATAAGTTTTGAATCTAAAATTTTAATATAATGCTAACATCAGGAATGTGAGCCTATACTAAACCATTTACTCTACAAATAAATATTTACAAAAACAGTATTACCTGTCATCTCCAGGACTTTGGGAAAAAATATATTCCAGAATCGACACTGCTGAGCACGTAACTTTGTATGTATCTTTGAAGGTTCAGTATTTAAAGTTAAGTATTTTTGTTCGGAGATAGTGAAGATTGGCCATTTTGTTCCATTAATCAGAGTCCCATTTGGAGTTCTAAATGATGAAAGAGAAACATTTCATTTCTCACAGGAAATTACCTGTGCACATCAAGAAAGCAAAATTATTCTATTGAAAAGTTATTTTATTTCAAACATTAGTATGGGAGTTAGACATTACTTATGTTTCCTTTTATACGTGATAGAGGGGGGAAAAGAAACCCTAAAAACAACCAGTAAAACTTTATTTTTTTTACATTGTCAGAGTTTGATTAATGAAACTAAATCAACATATATTCGAATTTCCCTCTTCCCCCCTTTGCTTTTTTTCCCCTTTGAATCAAAAGAAAAGTTAATAAAAACAGCCTAAAGAATTTGCATGACTTGAATTCAGAAGGTCTGATAAACAATGTAAGCTGTTATGAGTGGCTTCAGAGCTATACATTCAGGACACTGAATTACTACCTTTTAATATCGATACAAATATCTGCTTCTAATAGTCACATGCATTGGATTAAATTATTCAGGTTGAAATGAGGTACACATGAAGTAAATGTCAAAAAAGGCTCATCTCTCAGTAGATGACTAATGTAGAAGTTACTTTTCCTGCTAGGAAAAAAAACACCCGTAACTGCAACTGTGCTGAACATTTGTGGTATGCTACAAAGCATGAAAAATTTCACCTCTCAGTTCCAAAAATCAATAAGAATTAAAGGGGTAATTTGCATCTAATAGGATGAGTTGAGCAGCCTACAGGATCACAACCATAATTAGTATTAGCAATGATAAATAATTATATTTTGATAGAACCTAAATGATGAGCTGAGTTTAAGGTAGAGAACATCTGCTTAGTGACAGACATGTTTTATCCATTTTTTTCTCTTTCAGGGGCATTGCTTTTACAGGCACGAATAGAGAAAAAAAATGAATCTAGTTCAGGAAGCAGACAAGGCAGTAGTGTAACCAGGGGTGGGCAAAAGGGACACCTGCCCTGGGCGCCAAGTTAGGAGGGGTGCTGGACCGCCATCCCTGTGAAGGCCCCCCGCCTGCCCTGGGATGCCACGTCTCCCACAACCCACATGTTCCCTACTCCCGGCTGTCAGAACTGCATCCCCTCCCCGCACTTCCTCCCCCCCACCCCTTTCCCCATGCCTTCCCCCACTCTCCTATAGGGTTTACCACACATGGCAACTCTGCTTGTTATGCCACTGAGACAAGATACAACTCCAGACCACTTCACATTGCATAAAGTCTTATTCTATCTATAAAATAGAATCCCATGAAGTCTGGATGATATGTGACTATTAAAAATTAAAAGCTAGGGTATCACAGAGAAAGCTAAGAGGGCAATTATGAGCACCTACACATGTGCTCCAGGCTGGGAGGGGGGTTGCATTTTAATCAGAGTGGTTCTCGGGAGTCATGCTAATTAAATACCTACAGCATCTCGTGTATTCAGTGTCCTACATTTCACTATATGTTTGACGACAAAGTGAAATGAGGCTTATTTGATGAGCTTTAGTTAAAGTGCCATTTTGAAATGTGGGGATTTTGAATACATGAGACGCTGCCCCACGCTGGAGCCTTCCGATTAGAATCAATTTCCAATGCTTTCTAATCAGAAAGCATTGGAGCATGTATAAAAGTGCCTTATGATCCCACTTCAGTGCTAACATAATAGAACATGTCATCTCCTTGCTTGATCTGCTGCCTCAGAGCCTAGGCTACCTTTCAGCCTAAGTAAGGAATGGCCAGAAGATGATTCTGGGCTTTCTGCCTTGTTCTTGTGCACCAAAATATTTCCTCTATGATATGAGGGGAAAGTCAATCAAGGGAACTTTCTAAGGAGCTGTACAGATGGAGATATGCAAAATGGAAAGTAAATAAGATGGATTCAAGCCTTAAAGATTGCCTCTTACAAACCAGAGGAAAGACTGTAATGGCTATGGAATTCCAATGCAGTTTTGGGTGCCACACTTCAAGAGGGATGTGGATAACCTGGAGAGGGTCCAGAGAAGGGCCACTCGTATGGTTAAGGGCTTGCAGGCCAAGCCCTACGAGGAGAGACTAGGGCACCTGGACCTCTTCAGCCTCTTCAAGAGAAGGTTGAGAGGCAACCTTGTGGCTGCCTATAAGTTCATCATGGGGGCACAGAAGGGAATTGGTGAGGATTTACTCACCAAGGCGCCCCTGGGAGTTACAAGAAATAATGGCCATAGATTCATAGATACTAGAGTCGGAAGGGACCTCAATAGATCATCAAGTCCAACCCGCTGCATAGGCAGGAAAGAATGCTGGGTCTAGATGACCCCAGCTAGATGCCTATCTAACCTCCTCTTGAAGACCCCCAAGGCCATAAGGTAGCAGAGAGCAGATTTAGACTGGACATTAGGAAGAACTTCTTCACAGTTAGAGTGGCCAAGGTCTGGAATGGGCTCCCAAGGGAGGTGGTGCTCTCCCTTACCCTGGGGGTCTTCAAGAGGAGGTTAGATAGGCATCTAGCTGGGGTCATCGAAACCCAGCACTCTTTCCTGCCTATGCAGGGGGTCAGACTCGATGATCTATTGAGGTCCCTTCCGACCCTAACATCTATGAATCTATGAATCTATGAAATGGGTGTTAATTTCTGGAAGGGGTAGAAGGTGCCAGCACTAGAGGCAAGAACTAATAATCATGCTTAGCAGTTCAATTATTACTAAAATACCAGGAGCATTCTAAATATTCTGAATTTATCTAGTTGAGGACCCTTCTCTAATGTCACTCTAAAGCTCCAGGCACTAGCTGCTTGGGGAGAGCATGTTAGAGAAAAAGATCTGATCTGGCATAGCAATTCCTATGTTCCTAAATTGCTCACTTCTTTACTAATTCTACTCTGATTAACTTATGGCACCCTTTTAACTGCACATTTATTCGTGACTCAAGTGAATGGTGACTTAAACAAAGCTGACTGGTATTTCAGTTCAAGATCAGAACGCTAATAGTGCTGTCACTATTCATTTAACAACCTTTATCCTATGAAATAAATCATGACATTCCACATTATAATTTACAGGTAGTAAGGAGCTTTATGACTATGGATGCAGGTATACTTTACCAAAAAAAGATTGAAAACATGATCAGATTAATATAGTATATTGCTATACAAGAACCTGCTGATTATAACACACTTTGTACATTGGTGAAACACCTATTTCTTAAAAAGGAAATTTATAGTAACTCCCTCTGTGTCACTGAAAATTCCCACAGCTAAAGAAACAACTACTAGGTGTTGCTATACAAAGAGACCATAGAATTACGACCTTATATGTATAATATTGTGACATTTATTACACCTTTTTTTCATTCTTTCTTTTAAATTTTGTAACTAAATTAAAAACTGCAACTCCCAGAGTAATCTGTAGAATTCCATGGTTTTGTAGAATAATGGCCTCAATAGTCTATGCTATTGGTATACAAATTAGGTGTATTATGAAAATGTCATGATTTTTTGTCCATGAAATCATAACACTGGTAACACTGCACGCACATTCTTAACATAGTCTCTGGTGGGCATATGCTATCCTACATAACTGACGGGAAACCACTGCTATGGAAGTGCTCGTTGTTTCCCAGAGGAACCTGATCTCAGCTTCAGTGTTAGTCTAACCTTGAAATCTTCACTCTGCTATCTCTTTTAAGTGTCCATTCCTCAATCGCCTCCAATTCCTGATACTACATATCTGCCTCTTCCCAGGGAAACTCTATGGTTGCTTAAGCACTAATGAGAATAGGCAAAGGGAAATTACTCCTGTGCTCAGATATGCACCTAGTATTCTACAGAGGAGCTTCTACTTATCTTCATAACAAGCCTTTATCAACCACTAGGCATCTGCTATCTACTCCTATTTCGGCCCACATGTTTTGGGAAGCCTCCAATTTAATGTTAGGTGGAGTAAACAAGAGGGTTTTTTTGTTGTTATTGTTGGGGGGGGGAGGTGTTTATAATTGCACACCTCTTATACCTTCCTAATGTTCACAGTATCTAATCACTGAATATTGGTGAAAGTAGAATTAAGCAAGACATTTCAAACTTTTGCCTTGAAATATATTTCTTCTCCAAGAAAATACCCTTAAGTCAAAAGTTTCCCCAGCTTCTGATGGTAGCACATCAGCCAGTCATTAGTGGATTCTCATTTATTTCATGATGCTAAACTTTTAAGGCAGCCAAACTTGTTTCCTGACCTAGTCAACATTATGTGGTGAATGGGGAGTTGCTTCTTAAATTTGCTCGCCATCTTGAATTACAGAACAGGAGCCAAGTAATTCACATGTTTCAGCCAATTTAGTAGGATCAGTTACAGACAAAGATAGTACCAAAATCTCATCAACATGGTGTATCCACAATCCACTGTGGATTCAAACAACACATCTGAACTAGACTGCTATTAGTCAAATTCCCATATTTAATATATCTGCTGTCTTTAAACATTATGTGTGCGTGTGCATAAAAGCCTCCATTGACGTTTACGGGACCCATTTTAATCTCTTTAATTGAAGTAATATCATATATTTAGGATAGCGGAACTGGTGTGGAATTAGTATAACTGGGATCAGAATCTGACCTTTGGGCATCATGTATCCATAACTGACAGCAGCATTTGCTAGTAAGGGTTCATTCATAATAAAACATGATAGATTTTGCTCTAAGAGGAAAATAATTCAGAAATTACAGTTTTAAAAGGGTTCTTTATTAACTTCTTTATATTCTATGCTCTTGTTTAGTGATTCTTTAGTATCCTAAATTGAAGTTAGGTATGGGATGTTGGCATCCTGGCACATAGGCAGCGTTGTTAATCAGAATAAAAAATGTTTGCTACATGTTTTGTTTTGTTTTTAATAATGTGATCAACATAATGTGAGAACACAACATCCATTCAATGTTATTAATATCTCCTTAGCATTGTTTTAATGGATGATTTATTGATCATATGTACACAACATTACATCCAGCTAATGTAAACACTGATGAATAGGACTGATCATTTTGCAACAACTTTGGGGTTTTTTTTAACAAGCATTCAGGATATGAATTCTCCAAGCCCTGTAAAATAGTGCATTTTATTTCAGTGAAAGAGCTTTAAGTGGCTTTCTGCTCTGCCCTTTAAGCACTCTTCAACATAAATGTGCTGTACTTCATTCTGAAATGCTCCAGAAGGTAGAGTGTTCCATGATACATTTTACAACTTAAATGGATCATTCCAGTTCAAAGTGCTTAGTCATCCTGTACTTTTCTGGTACTTCTACTAAATGCTTTGAGCGCTACTAGTAGCACATAACATAGATTTCCATCACTTATACAAACAACTATATGGCTGCTTTAGTTTTTTGGTAGTCTGATCTGTGTTGGTGTTTAGAAGTATAATAAAGAGAAACTTCTCTATATGTGAAATACAGGAGGATTCTATCAGTATCTAGTTTTATGAGGTTCATACCAAAGCAAATTTCTAATCCTAGACCTGACCTGTCTTCCTTCACTCAGTCAGCATTACAATCATTATTCAGTTAAATTGGGTGGTTGGTTTTTCAATGCACAATATGCTTCAAAGGAGACATAACAATAATGGTAGTGATAATGCTAGTAAATACTCTAATAACACAGTAGAATAATTTCTTTTATTCTTTAACATACAATACTGTATGCAAGTCACTATTACCCCAGAGTTATTATTGTGTGGCTTGCTAATTTAAGGGAATGTTCCTTCGATGAATGGTACCGTAGACCCATGACAACAGATAGCAAGAATGGCTATGAGATTAATTTAACAGTCTACCTGTTTAACATTTCTACCAGTTACTTTACAAAGTCTGTGAGAGTTGTGGAAGGAGGCAAAAGCTGCAATAAATTCACCAATGAATGAGGGAACATTACAAAATGCTCTATCTAAGGGACAGTTCTGGGAAGCAATTGCAAGTAAGTCTATACTGCAATGCAAAAGCATGACATTCCTTGTGTAAATATAGCCAAATTAGTTTTAAACTAACTAGATTAAATACAGATAACAGCATAGTCACATTGCCTTATGCCTCCATCACTGATTTAAGTATTCGAGGGTTCCAGATGCAATTTCTGTTCTAAGCTTGCCATAGGAGTGGAGTAAATTACTGCATTTCTTATCTCAAAAGAGACTCCTCTGTTCTGACCCACTTTCTTTCAGGAAAGAGGGACTTCACTCTGCACAGCATTCAGATTTGAGATCCATGTAGGAGGGCAAGGGGATGACAGCTCATACATACCCTTTCAGTTATGTAAGAGAAAATTACATAGGGCCACATACAGATAGTATAGGAACTACGACCTATTTGATTTGAATAAAGGCAACAGAATATGGTTCCTTAGAAATGAGGAACTAGAGGCATAATTGCACCATAAAGAGATGTAGTCTCTGCAGTTTAATCTAGCTAGCAATGGTAAAAATAATAATGGGATGTTTTGGATATGGACCTCAGCATGGGCTGTTATATGTGAGCATACCTGGGACTAGAGTTATGCACTCAGGTGGCATCCTGCAGTGTCATCCCCTCTATTAGTATTTGTCTTAGTTAGATTAAAGCTAGCAAGGACAACTTCTATCAAGAAACCAGATTATAGACATCCCCCAAGTTATGCCTAGCTGTAACTAACTTTATGTACCACTGATTTAAATGCAGTAAGAAAGTACTCAGTGCAAATGACACTGCAGTTTGAAGAATGAACTGAGGAGAAAGAGCTCAGGATCCTACCAACATTTCTGTTTTGTTCTAGGTTAATAATTAAGTCACAAAATCATCTTTCTTAACCATATGAAGGTAACAAACTAGCTAAATAAAATATCCTTAAGACCTTGACTCAGCTTTTGAGCGGCAAGGATGAATAGTGCTTTTTATGGTCTGGGAGAGATAATTTTGTTGTTCTTTCCCTCTTCCATTTGGACAGAAGGGCACTCTTAATTAGCTGGAGAGCTCAAGAGGCACACCAGGCATGTTTATGCTGTTCCAGTCCTTCAAAACATAGCTAGCAGTGTTAGGCACTAGATCATTGCAGAGAGTGGCAGGAAGTGTTTGTTGTATTAGTCAGGCAAATGTATCCAGATGTCTCACATAATTTCGAAAGGCCATGATGCATGATATTTATACCTATTTTCATTTTCTAGTCACAACATAACAACTGCAAAGCTAATAACAATTCTGGGCTGTGGTGTAATTCCCAGAGGGACTACAAACGATTGACAATAAACTTTTTCCTTTTGCATTCAGAGCAACAACTCCAGACTTTTTCTGGAGTTGGAAGATGAGATTGGGAGTTAAAATGATACTTAGCAGCTCAGGTCTGTCTGAAGGAATAGCAGATTTACCATATGCTTTGGTTAAATATCCCTAAACTCAGAAACCAGTTGACCTGGCTCATTTTTTTCTAAACCTAGCTATCAATTTAATCTACTTGTTATTAAGGAGGCAATGAAGACTGCCATAAGGTCAATGACTTCAGGGCCCTAGTTTGAGAAGTCATCCCCTTCAGTGTCAAAAGAAAAATATGCAATTCTGGGAACCCTGCTTAGAAAAGTCAGCATAGAAAGATTAGATAAATACCTTGAGATACTTGGGAAAATAAACGGAAAAATATCCCCAGAAGCTCAAATTATCATATAAACTTCTCACTCAAAGAAAGGAGTCTGTAAATACTGAAAGGCTTTCATGGCATGAATACGTAGATTGTGTCTGATGCCAGTATTACTACCAACTGGGGCCATCTATGTGTGGTTCAGTATAATGAGTTTACTCTCCAGATTTTTTAAATTCAGACAGTTATCCAGAATATATTCCCAAATCAACTAATCATTCATCTTCTAATAAAATTATTTGATGGCCTCCATGGGTAAATTCTTTATACCATATAAAATTATTTCATGAGAAAATGATCTTTTCAGAACTCGCTCTCATAACTAATTCCAAAAGAAAAGACAAGAGGACAGAGCCAGCATGTTCTCTGTCCTGGTATTCCAAAGGTTGAAATAATAAAGGCTAAATGAGATAATACCCCTTGATGGGTAAATGAGAGGTTGACATGCTTTCAAATCACAAATGCATCGATTATACTTGATATCACTATTACTGCTAATTGAGGCTTCTGAGACATGAATCAGTACAATGGGCTTACTTGCCAGATTTTTCTTTAATTCAGATGCTTCTTCAGAATATTCCCCAACATCAACACATTATTTACCATCTGAGCAAATGATCTGATGCACTCCCTGTGCAAATGCATTGCCATGACTAATACTTTACTCAAAATTATTCTCTTCAGGGTTTCTAGTTGTATAAGACTGAATTCACAGACAGGATAATAGAAGTATTTTACCATCTAGTCCAGTGGGGGCCAACCTTTTGGGCAGGCATGCCACAAATTAAGCTCCGTGCCCTCCCCAAATGCCACTCCAGTCTTCTTCCTCTGCCTGATCTGCTATTCTTCTTGTTGCTTCCTTCCCCCCGCTCTGCTTTGTGCTCCCTGCCCTATTTGTTACTGTGCTCCATCCTCCGTTCCTTATTTGTTCCATTCCACAGCCTTTGCTACTTATGGCACTCATGCCACAGGTTGGCCACCCATGATCTAGTCTATTCTCCAAAATGTGTGATCAGTACCATTCAGAACAATAAATAAAATAAATGAAAATAAATAAATGGGGGAGGTGTCATTATCCATCAAAATACTCTCTTGTCACTGGAAAAGAATCATTAAGTAAATCCTTCTCTTTTTGCTCCCTTACAGACTTGAATAAACTGCTGGCAATCATCCAGAATCTGACTCCATGTTCCTATAGTACATCCATAAAAGCTGGTATAAATAATAACAACCCAGATAATCTTTAAAGACATTTATTTAGTTAACTTATTGGAATAGCCATCCTTCTGCATGGGATTAAACAATATTTTAAATTCTGCAATAAATATGTATTAGCTACAAATTGTTCTTCAAGTGAATTTATATAAAATCATTCAAAATGCTCTCACTTTCTTAGGTCCCAATTTTGTAACCTTTACACTGAGTTCTACTTTACTGCATATTTCCAATGCAGTGAATAGAATAATACATGCGAGCGAGCACTACTCAATTTGAACAAGGTCTGAAGAATCAATTATTCCCCATATTCACTAGATATTTATTTTGTTTCCTGTTGTGCCCAATCCACCCCTGCTTTCCAAGACTTTATCATCGAGTCCTGAAGAAGCGCTCCCTTGTGTCCTATCCTAAGGAGGTTGCTATGGAAGTGAGAGAGTAATACTAAAAGCCAACATTATTTTATCTGCTGATCTATGAAGAATCCTATACCATCCAGCTAGCTTATTATTTAACTCCCCGAAACTGGAGAATAATTTTGTCCAGCTAGGTTTTCTAACACCTTCACTTGCTAGATAAAGCTCAAGATATTTCTTCCATATTCTTCTTTGGCGACAACAGCGATGCATAAAGATATCTGAAGCCATAAATTATTGTGGCATACAGTATTAAAATTGACATTGTTGGCAAGAAAAACATAACATTCTGATGATTGTTTTCTGGTCTTATTCTTCCCTTCCCTACAACAGGCTTATAAAGTGCAAGCACCTGTGTACATCGGGTGTACACAGCTGTGTACATCAAGCATTCTTGATGTGAAGATATGACTATGCCTACCTGCAAATAATGGCACTAGAGCCCTGGATTCACTGTCCCAACCCTTTCGTGTGAATGGCTTCATCCTTATTTGTTAACTTCTTTCATATATCAAGGCCCTGAAGGGCTCTTTTCAACGTTTGGATATAAAACCAGTAGTGTACTGGATGGAATGAGAAGTTAAAGTGTTATGTCATCTTTGGACATATGTAGATGGAACAGGAGCCCTAAATTGAAGCGGTGGGTTTTTAAAAACACTGTTTCAATTTAGGTCCCTTTAATCTCCCGTGTTGTGCACACACCCGAACTTACCTGCCTCTCCGGTGGCAAGGAGGGCAGGACAAGCTGCCGGCAGGTGGAGCGGTCCCTGGGCTGTGGCAGGGAGCGGGGGGCTGGTGCTTCCCTCTGTGGCAGCAGCGGCCCCCACCCAGGTGGCACCTGCCTGCAGGCACCTGGCTCAGGTGGTCCTGGGGGGCACGGCAGTTGCAGAGGGAAGCATCAGGCCCCCATTCAGTTCAGGAAGCCAGGCAGGTTCCAGGGGAAAAAAAAAAGATCAGGCTCACTACTTTTCTTGGGAAGAGCCTGCTTTCCTGGGCTGCTGCCAGGCTGCCTGCATGGGCTTCCTGTAGAGCCCCTGAGCTGCACGGAGCCCGGTGCTTCTCTCCACAGCTGTAGGACAGCAAACTAAAACTCCTCAGAGGAGCTTTAGTTTGCTGCACCCCAAGTCATTTCAGAGTATTACACTGCCGAATTTACTACAGTGGATGTAATTACTGCACAATACGCTGCCAACTCATGCAAACACCAACACCATTAAAGTGGTGCAAAAACATTTAACCCTCTTTGAAGTGTCATGAACACAGGCCCCTTGTTTCGTCTACACATGGCCTTAGCTCTTAAAAAACATGCCCTAACAGATCTGACCAATCCCCCACAGTCTGGTATCCAATGTCAAATACTTCAAAAAGACTACTAACCAATTAAAACAGCCTGGACTGTAGCCTTTTCCATGAGAGGGACAAGGAAGTCTTCCCATTGTATAAGAAAAGGAAAGAGAAGTGGAGGTATGAAGGGAGATAATATTGGCATGGCAGACTAGAGAAAACAGAATAGGATGGAACAACTGCAAATATTTTGAAGTTTGTCTATTGCTCTTAAAAAAACAAACAAACCCTACAAGTAAATTTTTCTCTTTTTGGTACACTTTAGCTGTGCTGAGGGGCTTTCGTGTGGGCATGGGTGACTGGCTTTCGTGTGGACATGGCCTCTTGAGTCAGGGGAGACATGTGCCCCCCCTTGACACTAGTCAGCGGCTGGCGAGAGGTCCCCCAGCAGCCGAGCACGCTGACCGGGGTGGGGGGGCATCCCCTGCAGCTGATCTCACTCACAAAAAAGTGGCCATGCCACTTCCAGATGTCCCACAGCCACTTCTGGAAGTATTGGTGCAGCTCCTTTTGCTGGCAGCCCCGCTCCCCGGCCAGCGCTCGGAGTGTGGGCACTGGCGCTCCTGCCTGCCCCACTGCCTGCTGCCTAAACAGCCTGACGGCCTGACAGGGTGTGCACCGGTGCTCTCAGGGGGTACACGTGCATCACTGTGCACCCCCTACGCATCGCCAATGCATTTGGGAGCCTAATGACACAGCTATAACATACCATAGACTACAGCATTTGGTGCCTGGTTTTAGCCTTGTCAACCCACATGGTACCTTAAGGTGCTTGGACACATGAGCGGGGTTGCATTCTATGCCCCCTAAATTGAAATCATGGGTTTTTAATTGAAACCCATTTCACTTTAGGGGGTTTCCCATTACTGTTATAGTGAGGGGCCTGATCCTTTTTTAGTTTTTTTGGCCAAGGACCTTGCTACTGCCTGGCTGAGCAGTCTCTGAGCTGGGGGGTGGGGGGAGTGGGCAGGAGAAGGGCAGTCCTTCCCTTCATGGTAGCAGTGCCCCCCAGGGCTGCCTGGGTAGGCTGATAGTGGCGCGGGTGCTGTCCCAGCTCAGAGGCAGCACCCGGCCTGATCCAACTCTTCCCTGACCACAAGCTAGGGCAGTGCCTGGCCTCCTAGCAGTCCACCTAGGTGGCCCTGGGGGGTGCCACCACCATGGAGAGAAAGACCGGGGCCCCCTGAAGTTCAGGGGCTGCTCAGACTGCTGACAGCTCGGCCCCCAGCTGCGGGAGAGGTAGGCAGACTCTGCTGAAAAAATAAAAAAAAGGATCAGGCCCCTCACTGCTTCTGCCTTCAGCAGGTGTCTGGAGGAGCCTGATCCTTTTTGTTATGTGGTGCCTGCCCACCTCTCCTACGGCTGGAGAGCATGCTGACTAATAGTTACAAGGTATTGTTGCAGACTAAACTATACCAGGATATAGTTTAGTTTGCAATGATACAAACTCACTGCAAACCCCCAAAACTCCTGCACGTGCACAGTGATGCCATTAAACCACAAAAAGTGACATTTTGTCATCTATACATGATAATGGTGTCACATGTCCTTTAAGGACTCATCCAAAGTCACTTCAATCAGCAGTAGGACTCACTGATTTTGTGCAGAAATTTAGATATTTTTATAGCACACAATTTTCTTCATATGTAGATATAATTTGGTATTATTGATACATTGATATAATAACCTCTCCAGGCATCTGGTTTCCACTTCATGTATGGATAATCTCTCTTCATATTTATGAAATGTATGTATTGGCATCAAGGAGAGCACAATACATATCTTAATCTTTTAACATTAAAATGAGGGAGTGCTTCTGAGAATTGCTTTTTACAACCTAGACCCCTTTATGTTATACCAATTTTAGCTTTCAAGACCTATTTTTCAACACTGTTATTTTTATACTAAGCTGCTAACAAATACAGAAAGAACAAAATTAAAAAGAAAAGAAAAACAATAGATAAAAATAGCTTTTAGCTTTACTCATGGAAGAGATCTATATGGATGTGGCAAAAGGTGCTGGTCCCTACTGAGACTCTGAGGCAAATGGGTAGGTTGGATCATCTCCACAAATGTAAGTAAAAGAAGAAGTGAGGGGAAATAAACTTTCATTCATCCTCTCACAAGCTGTCTGACCTGCTCTGGTGACCTCACTTCTCCCTGTCATGGCCTGGAAAAATATGAAACTCATGCATTATTTCAACTCATATTGCTCCCTGGAACAAATATAAGCAGCATATGAGAAAGGGAGAGAAAAATGTTTTAACTGCTACAGAATTATTAAGAGTATCTTTTACATTTCTAGTGGCCTTGGTAAAATGCGTCAGTACCATTGGCTGTAAGCGAAGAGTAATGCTGTGCTCATATGTGTATGATTACTGTGCCTGTCTCTATTTCTCCACCGTTAGTGGAATTTACCCAGAAATTGTTAGATAAGTAGGTCTGGTACTTTCCTTATCACGGCAGACCAATACTTTTTTTTAAACAGCTTGCATGGCAGATATGGGAGGATGGTATCTGATATCTGGTTTCAATTCTACCTTTACTCATCATTATTTCTTTCCAGACAGGATAGTCCATTCAAAACAGATTGGTTCAGATTGGTTGTGCCCTTCTGGAATGTTTTACACTAGCATTTTCTTGCAATTTCCACCAGTGGTAGAAAGGCAGATGCACAAGTATAGGTCAACAACCACAAGTGTTTTAAATGCCACTCAGACCAGCCCTACTCTGAGCTTGCTTATTTGTGCAGGGTTAAGTGACTCCTGGTGTGTTTTTAGTAGTGCTATTCTTATTATTCATGGAAATGGGGCAGTAATAGGCAACCGGCAGTAGGGAAAAGCATTTTTTCCCTTGACCATTAGTAGGGTCAAAGAAAAAAAATGCTAGTGTGCAAATAACCCAAGCTGAGGCTTTCAAGTGAAGTCTTTCTTCTTCTGGAGTAAACCCATTGTGGAGACATTAGATTTGATGTCCACTAGAAAAGTGAACACAAATATCCCAATAGGAATTAAATATATTTCAA
This sequence comes from Alligator mississippiensis, assembly GCF_030867095.1. Taxonomy (NCBI): domain Eukaryota; kingdom Metazoa; phylum Chordata; order Crocodylia; family Alligatoridae; genus Alligator; species Alligator mississippiensis. The sequence goes on from NC_081830.1 coordinate 72,178,863, forward strand.
ATGTATCTTAGCACCATAAAAGTCATTTCAACTGTGCTGTTGCATGAAAGAAGGAAGAAGTTTAAATAACCTCTGTCAGCATTTTACACAGAGTTTCTGGATAGTCAAGCAAATTATACCAAGATAATAAAAACAAAAAGAGCAATAACAAAGAGAAAAACAACACCCTGTTCACCCTGTTTCATTCAGCCTGTTACCATGTGCCAGATACAGACATTACACTTTTACTAGTATAATTGGTTGGAAACTGGTCTATACCCAAAACAGAACAGAAGTTTGTCAACCACAGACTGGTTTAAAAATGGCAGGACCCAGTCTAAGATTTGCCCCCTACCCCCACCCCCCAACCTTTTCCACCAAAGGACGAATGTATGTTCTGTTCACCACCAGTCTAAGCTATGCCACTTACAGAAAACCACATCAATTCCCCGTCTGGCTTTTTTAATGTCTCTACCTAACCATAATTTAATTCCTACTTAAAAAGGGATAGAAGTAGCTATGCACAGCAGTTATTGTGAAGCACCTGACATGTATTGCTTCCCTTTCTAAGTGGTATAATTCCATACATCTGTCCATAATGAGAGAATTAAGGGGTTCCTTAACAACATCGGGTAGGCTGAGAGTAAGCATGCATGGAAAAGAAATGCCATGAGGTGACAGGCATTTTCCAAGAATCTAAATGCCACCAGATCTTAAAGAAGAATGCGTTGTTGTCATCTGTCTATACCATCTGCTTTTTTGGTAATCACAGCAGAAAGGATATATTATGGATCTAGTCATGTCTGCATAATCCATGTAATGGTCTCATTTTCTCTGTTGTGTTTTGGCTTTATAAACAATATAATGTTATATCTATGTGCTTTAATTCTAGGAAGTTCATTAGGTTGTCCCTTCACAACACCTTAGATAATCACATTTTTAATACCACTATAGTAAGCCTCATTAATGAAAACAAAAATCTGAGTACCTGAGCAGTTGTTTGTCTGTCTGGCTCCTCCCCCCCCAGTTTCCCCCTCTTACTAGAAAAATATCTTTGTTATAAGGTGGAGGAAAGAGATCTTGCAATGTTGTTCTAGTGTGATATAATAAGCAGTCGTTAAAGGTTTCGGGCTTTGCCTGAACAGACTTGAGGGCTGAGCTAGTTGGAAGAGAACATGATGACAGCTTCTAATTTTATGCCAAAACTAGGATAAAGTTTTGTGCATGCAATCAACTACAGGCACGACAAGACTGCATTTCAGCATCTAGCTTCCAAATACATGGGACCAAAAAAATAAAAATTCCACAAATCATAATGCTAGATTGCTAGCTACCATCATTTTTACCTACAATTTTGACTCGATCTGCAGCTAATGGGAACAGAATTATAGGCATGGAATTAAATGCCAGGTCAAGGTCCCTCTGAAATTCTGGCCTCAGCTAGTTTTTTCCTTACTAAAAGTAAGTGAGAGTAAAGTGAAATGTATGGGGGTGCCTATAAACATGCACCAAGGCTCCTCTGATGCACTGTACTTTCAGTGCATCAAAGCAGACTCGATTAATCAAGTCTGCTGGAGCGTGGTAATTATTGTGCTCCAGCCGACTCCAGCAGCACGTGCATCAGCATCCCCATCCTGAAAAATGGTGGTGGTAGTGCTTTAACCAGAGTTCATTCAATGAGCTTTAGTTAAAGTGCTCCTGCTGCCATTTTTCAGCATGGGGACGCTGATATACGTGAAGCTCCAGATGCTTTAATTACAGCTCCCCGCTCTCCCCCAACTGCTGGAGTACAGGTATAAATGACCTATATTTTTTATTCCTCAACTCAGCTGTGCTTGCTTCTGTTTCAAAGGCCTGAGGAAGGGGACTGTGGTACCCGGAAGCTTCACTATGTCTATACTAGCCATACAGTTGGTCCAATAAAATTCACAAGTATTTTTGCCTCTCACGTTAACATATAGATCGCTTTTCATTCCATCCAGGAAGAGCACACACCAACTGCTACAGCGTGCTTAGGCTGACGAAGGGTTTTTGAACCCGAAAGCTTGCTTAATAACTATTCTCCAACCATTTGGGTTGGTCTAATAAAAGATATCAAATTCACCCAAGGAACCTTGTCTGCCTATATCCTTAGACCAACAAGGCTACAACCTAAACCCCTGTATACATCACTTAAGCATTATCATACCTTATGTTAAATTTCCAGTTCAAAATGGTAGGATTATCTGGGGGACAGATTCCAGATTTTGAATATCACTTAAAATCAACTGCAGACTAAATTCATATCTTACTGCCTTGCCATACCAAAAAAAAAAGGGCAGGGGGCGGGAGGAGAAAAGAAAAGGAAATGTGTTGAGTTTGTTTATTTTGGAGAAGCAGTGTCTATGAAAGGAGGATTTTACCTAGATTAACACTTATTACCAGTAGGCATTTACACTAAATGGCAATCTAATTAGGCCCCAGGTGTAAAATTACTGTTATATGAAGTTATAGTTTAATTAAACTAATTGCTACCCATAGACCCATGTTTTCAAGGCTACATCTGAAAAAATGTATGGGCAACACATGTTTAAGAGCTGCATGTACTGAAGATGTTTTAATGTCTTCAACCATAAGGCATCTGCCCTGCACTATTCACCCCGAGCTCTCTCCATTTTACACTTCTGATTCTTTACCCCTCTCTTATCTCATTCCATCCATCTTTTCTCTTCCTTCCATTTCTCTCTCTTTCTCTTCATCTACACCTATCTGTATGCTCAGTCTAACTCTGCCTTTGTTATTCTTTCTCTCTTCTACATTTGTTTACTCAAAATCTCTTTTTTTCACTTTTTCTCTTGCCATACTAACTCATTTTTATCTCATCACCCCATTATAACCATTCTGGATTAGGAACGCAACATTAATATTCTCCCCTCTTTTGGGACTGATGGGCGAAGGGAGACTGTTTTGTTCTTTATATTTTCCCTACAACTCTGAGATGGAGGCCACATCACAATCTTCACCTCAATGCCTGAGCATGATTCAGGGATCTCTTCCTGCTTCACTGTGTGGGTGGCAGACTCTCTGCCAGGCTTCAGGCAGAGCGAGAAACCATCATTATGATTTCCTCATTCTCCTGCTGTGAGACTGCAATATCCTTGTAAGTTAGGGGAATACTATTATTGTCATTTTACATGTGTAGAACAGAGAGGTAACCCTCAAATCCTCAAAGGTATTTTGGTGCTTGCATCCTTTGCAAAATAACCTTTGAGAATCTAGGTCAAAGTGATTTGCTGAAAGGCTTGCAAAAACCCATAGCCAAGAACAGAACCTGCATCTCTTGAATCTAAGTCTAGTGTATTAATCACAAAACCATCTTTCTTTCTGTTTCTCTCTCCTTTCTCTCTTTGGGGAAGGAGAGATCTCTCAGCTATTGAAATGTGTGTTATATTTGTGTTACCTAGTATCATTGCATATACAGCATTGACTTGCAAAAAATCAAGACAAACTTTTAAATTATGTTTTCAGCTTCTAGTCTGTTAGCTCGTTTGCTTTTTCTTGGTGATACTCAGATTATTTCTTAAATTAAACTCTGATTTAACATTTAACGGTGTCTGAGCATTTTTAGCAATAGTTTGAACTGTCTCATATAGAAAAGAAAATATTTCAGAACTCGGTCTAAATTTCAGTGTATATGGGGAAAACTCTTCACCTTTTATTTGTGTTGGCAATAATGTTCAGCCAATGTAAACAATTTGTATCCCTGTCCCATTTCAGACAAATGGATGAACCAATATTCCTGTTTTTGATTTTGAAATTCTATGACAGCTTGTCAGCTTGCAAGCCAGAATCTCAGATGATTGCCAAATGTGCATCTCCAGTTATTGGCTTTTTTTCATGATGTACTAGATCCAAACATTCCTAAATAGCTAAATAGAGGTTTCCGTTACTTCATCCTAACGTGTGGACCTCAGTGCTGATTCTAAACTACGGAGATTTTTAAGACTCCCTAGTAAAGTGAGATCTAAGTATTTATAGTAAAAAGGGGTTGGAGGGCTGTTGGAGTTCTGATACATAGTAAACAATGTATTTGGTACATGTGGCCATTTTTTTTCAGGAACTATGAAAAAAGCATGAGTTTGATTTCCACACATTTTAGTGTCTCTAAAAATGAGTTAAGTGGAAAAAAAAAGTGGAATTTGGGATGTCCACCACAAAGATGTGCAAGGGTTAAATAACAACTTTTGTATAAATGTATATTTAAAATCCCCCCTTTTTCTTTTCTTTTTTTTTTTTTCCTGGCAGACAGCAGGGCAGGGTGGCATCTTAGTCTGGAATATATCACATGTGCTCATCCTGATAGGACATCCTTTCCTCTAATTCACTGACTGAAGATTTTCGCTGACTGAAGACTAATGTCTTGCCCAAGGTAAATTATATGGATATTTTTCCTTCTAACCTTCACAACCTCTTTTCCTAATTATAATTGGTAGCTGCATCATATCCCAGGCTCCTAAACTGATTTGTTTTAGCCCTTGCTCTTCTTCTACCTTTAGTTTTCTGTTAAGCTATGGGACTTCTTCCTGTGTATTGTCACAGTCTGCCCTTTTGTTTCTCAAATCACTGCTAGAGCTAGTTACATATTTTCTGGTGCCATATTTTGTTTTGTTTTGCTTTTTTCCCTAGTGGGAAATGCTATTTCATAGACTTTCTGCAGGAACATGTCAATTCATTTAGTAAAGAAAATGAAGGTAAATGTTTCTACAAGGTTCGATGGAACATTTGATGTTTTCCATTTCAAAATATCTTTTCATTTTGAAATGAATATAGTATAATGTATATTATAAAATGAAAGCCAAAATGAAAGAAAGAAACATTTGTGTTTTATCTAAATGGTACAGTAAATGGTACAGAAAATGTTGCTTATTGGAAATTTTTTTTTGTGGGGGGGATATTCCAAATTGATGTGAAAATAAAAGTTTGAAATGTGGCAACTTCTTACTCAGAATTACAAATGTTGAATGGTTTTGCCAATTTCTAAAAGCTTTGTCTATACCTTATAGTTGTGCCTTGAAAGAAGAACTGGAAGTCCTTGCATATTTGGAGTGCTGCATCCAGTTCTGGATGCCGCACTTCAAGAGGGATGTGGATAACCTTGAGAGGGTCCAGAGGAGGACCACTTGTATGGTTCGGGGCCTACACGTAAGGCCCTACAAGGAGAGACTGAGGGACTTGAATCTCTTCAGCCTTTGGAAGAGAAGGCAGAGAGGGGATCTTGTGGCCATTTACAAATTCATCAGTGGGGGGCAGCAAAAAATAGGAGATGCTATGTTTACCAGAGAACCCCTTGGAATAACCAGGAACAACGGCCACAAACTGACAGAGAGCAGATTTAGTTTGGACATCAGAAAGAACTTCTTTATGGTAAGGGTTGCCAGAATCTGGACCTGGCTTCCAAGGGAGGTGGACCCCCTACATTCAGGGTCTTTAAGAGGAGACTGGACAAGCACCTGGCTGGCGTCATATGACCCCAGAGCTCTTTTCTGCCCGGGGCAGGGGGTCGGACTCGATGATCTATTGAGGTTCCTTCTGACCCTAACAACAACTATGAAACCATGAACATGATGTGACTGGAAAAATAGAAACTTGGTGGGATAACTTGCATGACTAGAGTAGTGCCATGGATAGGTGCAAAATATTCAGGAAGGACAGGCGGGGCAGAGGAGGAAGAGTAGTTGCTCTTTATGTAAAAGAGCCATTTGATTGCTCAGAGCTCCAGTATGAAATTGGAGAGAGGCCTGTTAAAAGTCTCTGGGTCAGGGTCAGAGGGAAGAGCAACAAGGGTGATGTTATGGTGGGGGTCTGCTATAAGCCACCAGGACAGAAGGATTAGGTGCATGAGGCTTTCTTCAAACAACCAGCAGAAGTTTCCTGATCGCACACCCTGGTTCTCATGGGGACTTCAATCACCCTGATATCTGCTGGGAGGGCAACAAAGCAGTGCGCAGGCAATTTTTTGGAGACTGCTGGGGACAACTTCCTGGTGCAAGTGTTGAAGAGGCCAACTAGGGGCTGTGCTCTTCTTGACCTTCAAGTCATAAACAGGGAAGAACTGCTATCAACTTAGATAGCAACAGCCATGAGATGATTGAATTCAGGATCCTGAAGAAACAAAGGAAGCAGAATAAAGACCCTGGACTTCAAAAAAGCACTTTCACTCACTTTGTGAGTTGATGGGAAAGATCCCTTGGGAGGCTAGTCTGAAGGGGAAAGGAGTCCAGGAGAGTTGGTTGTATTTTAAAGAAACCTTGCTGAGAGCACAGGAACCATTCTGATGTACAGGATGACTAGTAAGTGCGGCAGAAGACCAGCTTGGCTTAGCAAGGAACACTTCAGTGAGCTAAAACACAAAAAGGAAGCTTACAAGAAGTGGAAACGTGGACAAATGACTTGGGAGAAGTATAAGAGTACTGCTCAAGCATGAAGGTATGAAATCAGGAAGGCCAGAGTGCAATTGGAGTTGCTGGAGGATAGAGCTAGAATTCAGACAGAACGAATTGGAGGATTGGACCAAAATAAATCTGATGAGGTTCAATAAGGACAGGTGCAAAGTCCTGTGCTTATAATGGAACAATTCCATGCACCGGTATAGGCTGGGGACTGACTGGCTAAGCAGGAGATGTGTAGAAAAGGACCTGGGGGTTGCAGTAGACAATAAGCTGAATAAGAACCAACTGTGTGCCCTTGCTGTGAAGAAGATTAATGGCATACTGGGCTGCATTGGTAGGATTGTTGCCAGCAGATTGAGGGAGGTGATTATTTCTCTCCATTCAGCACTGTTGAGGCCACATCTGTAGCACTGTGTCTAGTTTTGGGCCCCCCACTACAAAAAGGATGTAGGAGAGGAAACAAGGAAGACAAATTGGAGAGTTCAACAGAGGGCAAGAAAAGTGCTTAGGAGGCTAGGGAACATGACTTATGAGGAGAGGCTGAGGAACCTAGGTTTATTTAGTCTGAAGAAGAGCAGAATTAGAGGGGATTTAACAGCAGCCTTCAACTACCTGAAGGGTGGTTACAAAGAAGATGGAGCGGGACTGTTCTCAGTGGTGGCAGGTGACAGAGCAAGGAGCAATGGTCTCAAGTTGCAGCCAAGGAAGTTTAAGTTAGATACTAGGAAAAGAAATTCTCATGAGAAAGGTAATAAAGCACTGGAACAAGCTACCCAGAGGTTGTGGAATCTCTCCATCCTTGGAGGATTTTAAGACCCGGCTGGACAAAGCCTTGGCTGGGATGATATAGTTGGGGATGGTCTGCTTTGAGCAGGGGGCTGGACTAGATGACCTCCTGAGGTCCCTTACAACCCTAATTTTCTATGATTCTATGCCTTGTCTTCATTACTTTGACATTTTCATTTACATCCATAGGACATCTGGACAGCTGTGGGGGCTGGACAGTCCTAGGGTTCCTGAGACCTGGGTTATCTCAGTGGAGGTCTGACATCAAGGTTTGCAATTCAAGAATGACTCTCAGCAGGGTTGCCAACTCAAGCACTTTTTACTGACAAACTTTTTATGACATACGTTTTTAATGACAAATGTTTTGCATAATATAAATGTAACCCTTCTGCCAGACCCTGGACAAGGGCTGGGTTCAAATCATAACACCAATGATAGTAAAAAAAGTTGTTATAATTTGGTAACAAAAAAATACACCAAAAACACCCAGGCAAACCTATAATAATCAAGCAAAGTACTTTGGAGTGTTAGGGCAATCAAAGCCACAAAAAATCCCTTAAAACAATGGGAAATATTTCAAGACTTGGCTTTTTAGTACAAATTGAAAAGATTTGTTTCATTACTTGTAAAACTGGTAGTGAGACAAATTTTGCCATTTTCTTTTTAAGGGAGAATTTTTCCACAAAACCTCAAAAATATTATCCTTGTATATACCTCTACCTTCTTTCTTTGGCTTTTTGTCTCATTTGATTTGTCTGTCTCCTTGTCAGTTCTCCTTCACTCATGTCTAAAAAACTGCACTGACTAAACATAACGAATAAAGTAATGCAAAAGGCATAACCTGGCAGCTACTGATTTGGGACACCATATCTTTTTTCCATGATAAATAAAGCTTCATCTTACTAGGAGTTAGCAGAGCATTCTGCTGACTATGATTGATAGTACCAGTTAGTGTCACTCATTTACTTCCAAAAGCTTTCTGAAGAGCATCAAAAGTACAGAAGAAATATGAGACTAACATTAAAACTGTCTGTCATCATGGTCCTCATGTAAAATGAAACATGGAGGGAGAACTTCCAAGTGAAGTTCACCAAAACCTAAAATAGCATTATTTATACCTAGATCCTTGTTCAAAATTAGATATACTGATCATGATGTTAATGACCATTTTATACCAATAGAACCAGTGACACAGGACCAGCAAACAGGGGAGTTTGGGTGGGTCTCCTGCTTGGCAGATAAGCAGGAAGCTGTTGTTGCTTCGGGCCAGGGTTTGTGAGCGCTGATGAGTGATAGGCTTGTTATGAATCCTCTCTTCCAACAGTTCAGTTGTCATTTTATGCTTTACTTGTTTACAAAGCAGGAATAAAATAAGTGGAACTGTCCCCCAAACATTCAAACTTTCTTGGAATATAAACGCATATAATAATGCCTCCTCCAAATTGCACATTTCAGAGAACAGGTATCGTCAAAATTATACTTCTGAAACTAGAAAATCCCTGAATGAGCTACAGTATTTGAGTGAAGGAATCTTTGTATCAGATGAACTCCAAATTATCTTCTTAAAGGTTCAAATGACTAATGCAATAGTAGTCTACAGGTGATAGGGCAAAATATGAAGAAAGTAAGGTTTTGACTTCCACTCACTAGAATCTTATTGTCAATATAGTAATATTTACCTTTCTCTGTACTGTAAAGACTATTAGAATTTAGCCTGGTGCTGAGGCCATGTTGTTGAACCAGAAGTCATTCATAAGTATCTGAACTTTTTTGCCTCAATATATTGAATTCACTTTATTCAAGCAAAAAAAGGTAGTTGGAAAATATAACCATTAATCTGTCAGCAAACTTCTTGTAAAAGAACAGCTGATACAGTAAGCCATATAGACAAAGGCAGTGTAAAGGCCAATAACTGGCCATGTTTTCAAGAGGGGCAAAAACACTGATTATTGGAATAATCGGAGGCTCTTGCAAACAGCGTGTTGATTAGACCAATTTATCTTTTTCTAACTTTAGGGTTTCCTTATGCAGTCTTACACCATTCAATGCACCGATTGGTCTTTACTACTTTGTGAAAGGGGATTTCTTAAGGGCCAGTTTATGGCCTACTTTTCCTTTCATGTGCTCAAGGGTTTGGAAGCTACAGGAGCCATGCAGAGTTGCTTTGAAATCACGTGCCTACACAAGGCAGAAACTAGAATATTTTTCAGAAAGTGCTAAGTGAGTAAACTGTAGCAAACTTTATTCCTTTTACCTGCTCTAGAAGTAAGTAGCATATGCTTTTCTCATGTAGGACTGATTGTGGTAGTTCCTTATCTATGTTGCCAATTCAGCAGGCCTTGTTTCAGGCTGGGGAGATTCCTGCAGTACTGTACTATTCTTTCTTCCTGACACTTGTTCACTTTGTGGAAAAGGATTTTTAAGACTTCATCCTAACCCAGTATATAAGACAAAAACAAGCAGGATTTTGATTTTAAGCATCAAGCAAAGATTTCTATGAAAAAAGCACAGCAACAGAGACAATATCAGCAAAGCGAGGTAGTTCTATGATCGTGGTAGTAAAGAATAATCTAGATTTTGAAACATTTTCTACTCCCATAAAATAGTGTCATTTTAGCAAGAGAGGTTTAATGCCAAACCCTACTGTATTTTCTGTCCATGCATACAACTACCTCCTTTGTTGTTGCATGGAAGGAACAAGAATGATATCTAATCTAACAACAAGTGAAGAGGCCACTTTGTTAAATGTGGACATTGGTACAGAATGATCTTTTCTGTTTGAACTGTCATAATGAGGCATCATAAATGTAGACAGTCATTTCTATTTTCACATGAAGCAATTACCAGATGTGCACTGAATTCATAATGTTTAATTCAAGCTGCATTTTTTTCTGGCTAACGATATAGTAAATACATTTTTTCTAAACACAATGTAACTCTTATTTTTAGCAAAGCTGGGTTAAAGAGTCAAGATTAAGATGACATCTAGATTTTGATCAGGTTAAGATTTGAGATTCAGCCTGGAAATCTGTGTGTTACAGTTTAGACAGCCTGAATATGATTTCCAGGAGAGTTTTCCTCAAAAGGAAAAAAAAATGTACAAAAATCAACTGTTTTCATTTTTCTCATTGCTTTGGGTCATGATATACCATGATATAAATGATATACCCTATAGATGCACCTACATGTGCAATTAATGAGAAGCAATAAACTCTGGAGCAATTTGAGCTGGAGTAAACTGCTCCTGGATGCACCATCTACACATACGTCTGGGACAGCAGCAATTTGAGCAGGCTCCCAGTGGATTAGGCTGACTGGGTGCAATTTACACCCCTGGTCACCCTCTACAAGTGTGTTTCAGCACGATAAAGTACTCTGCCATAAAATAATACCGTCCCTGACAATACTATTTTAATATTATCTTGCAGCAGAGTTAGTTTACTGTGCCTTAATATCAGTACACATGTAGACGGTGATGCTTTACTGCAGCACTAATTAGCCTAATCTGAAGTAAAGTGCATGTATAGATGCAGCTTGTGTTTTTAATGGATGTGATGAGTAGTTATCAATGGGCAGGGATTCACAAAAGATTATTCCGAGGGGGTGCCTTTGTTGACAGATTCATGAAAGAAACCATGTATTAAATTAGCATTTTTTCTCTTTTCAAAAGAAGGGTGAAGCATGCTAGTACAAAAATATTGGGAAGCCTGCAATAGTGCTGTTTACATTGCATCCTTGGCTAAACAACAAATGTAAGTTTCTAGGTTAGGAAATCTAGTAACATTCAAAAGCATCAGGACAACAGTATCTAATTACTGAGAAAAATGTGGGGTATTTCTGTAATATTGCATGATAATTATATAAACCTCAGTCTGCCCACATTCTGTTACACTGTGACCTATTGTGAACTAACAAATTAATTTATTCCCTGAGACAGGAGAGTCAGAGTTAAGGGTTGATCATATTAGGTTGGCGTGGATAAATTATCAGTTACTGTTCACATATGAGTGGAGTTGCTTTAAAGAAGCAATGAATGGACATTACTTTTCAATGGTGGACAGCCAGGGAGGAGCTAGGAACAGAAGTTACATATAAATCAATTTAAGTGATCAGAAACTGACTGCCCCACATAGTTGGTGGCAGTTCTGCCTGTCCTGCTCCTGCCCACAGCACACCCCCCCTGCCAGGAAGAGGCTGGCACTCCTGGGAAACCATGACAGGGGCTGCTACCCCATGAGAGTCACTTCCCCCCTCGCTGCTCCAATGGCAGAAGCGGGGGTGCAGCCAGAGGTCAGCTGGCATAGATCCCTTAGGTGAAGGAGGCATGGAGGGGTCTTATTCTGCTGCTCGCCCCACACAAGCAGCAATTGGCAGAGGTAGCGGTTGGGACTGGATATCCTGGCTGCTGTCCTCTGGGGGCGGAGGGAGGAAAGAAATCTCCTCCCTGCCCCCTTTGCCTTAGGGGGCCATGCCAGCTGGCATCTGGCCATGCCCCTGCCCCTGCAGCAGTATGGGGGGAGTGCCAGGCAGACCTTGGCTCAGGTCCGTGCCAGTAGGACAGGGAAATTAAACCCCCTCCCTGTCAAGTTCACTTCAGGCTACTGCCAGGGCTGGCCATGCCCCACTCCTCAGCACAACTTCTATATAGCCGATGGCATGCCCCTTGGCTTCTGGCCTGAGCCACTGCAGGCATGACTTAAAAGTGAATGTCTATTCAGTTGCAAATTGGTTTAATTGAGGCAGGTTAGACTAACCTGCAAAGACTGAATCAGTTCAGGCTCTAGCTTTCTGAATGTCTGTCCATAGCCAGGAAGAATACGTGCAAAAAGTGTGAGTGCTTCTAGAAATAATGAACAATGGACACAGGACAAAGTGAAAAATATTCTGCGGTGAACTTCTGTGCATATTGGGCCAGAAGGGCAAATAATGATGCCAACATCAGTGCATGTAGTCTTGTAAACTTTGCTTTCTATCCACCATAAAGATATCTACAACCTTTTGCTAATACCACATCTCCCAAAGTGGAAACATATCTAAATATGATTTCAAAATCTTTTTCAATTCATTGAAAGAGACACGGTGAGAAAAAAAGCATATTGAAGTCATAATGCCCACCTGTCTCTGAATAGTGGAGCTAAGAGCTTCTCATGGATATCTATGGTATAGAGCTAAAGGGGTACATTTTCTCTTGAAATGTATAAAAGCCAGATGAACTTACAGCAACAAGTAAGATTGCTTCATTCAAATAATGTAGCTCATTCAGGTATTTTCCAGTTTCAGAAACATAATTTTGGGTATAGCTGTTTTCCCTGTGGACCCATGACAATTACCTAAAATCAGACACCTAACTCTGTAATTTGCACTGTGTTGGGACTTCAGCAGTTAACTTTGAGCTTTAAGACCAAATATACAATTTACATGTTTCTGTCCCTTGATGACTTATCCATATATCAGTGTTTTCTTTCATTTAAAAATGCCTAAATATTTTAACTGAATTCAGTTTCAAAAAATTTGAAAACTGAATCAAATTCCTCGAATGAAAGATTATCAGTCTTCAAAGCACTGGAAGCCTTCAAGACAGGTGCCAGCCCCATTTCATTCAGCAAGAAACAAAAGAATCAAGGGTTTCATATACATCACTAGAGAACATTTTGAAGTAATCATTTGTCTCTCTTACCACTTTTTTTCTTATGTAGTATCAGGGAAACAGCTCCCATAGGGTTGTGAACCTTTGATCTTTAATATGAACATACTTTTAGTGGTCATATCTGGATGAAAAATCTAGATTACTAATGTCAGAGCGTGGGCTCAGAAAGACTCCATGAGGAATGTGGAGTAATGGGCCAGAGCACTGAAGGATAAATGTAATACTCTATTCTTCTGAGGGAAGTCAAGTCATTTCAAAATGACTTCCAAGTGAAAAGGATCAAGACAAAAATATTTCCTCAGCTTTTGTTAAGGTTACCATCTCTCTACCCATGCAGGCTTCTCCCTACTCTCCCCCATTTTTTGGTACTAGCACACATTAGAATACACCCTTAATAAGAACTGTGCTGGACAGTACTTCTGATTTTCATCTTTTACCATATTTTCACCTTTGTTTTGCAGGCATCAATGGCTAAGACAATTTTTCCACAGATACTAACCTTTTGATTGCCCTTGGATTTACTATAAAAGCTCTTACATGTCTTTATAAATCTCTACTGTATATTCAGACATGACAGAAAGAGGGTAGTTAATTCTTATTTTGACAATCAATGTGTATTTTTTCTCTACTATATATAAACTATGGAGAATATACATCTGGATATATGTCCAGTGAGTAGATTTATGCTCTTGTTTATGAAGAGAGTGGCTTTTAATCTGTTAATTTTGTAAAGTACACACTGATCTGATCATTTTGTTGATATTTAGGATCATGTGGATGTATTATCTACCATAAATAGTCATGTTTTCAATATTTGTGGCAGAAGCAGATAGTGAGTATTTGCTGTTTGCTGTGGAAACCACTTGAAATTCTACCTGTCAGCTAATCTAATTATAGTCCAAAATGATAATCAGACTAGATGACCACACAACAGACTGGCAGTCTTTCATAAACTTAAACTTGCATACACCTTATGTTATTTAATTTTAACTTGTACTATGCCCTTATCACTGCAATTTCATATTTAATCAGGTACTGGAAAACAATAGAATATAGATTGTAGTTCATGGTTAAGACCATATCCATTAAAAAAGAATAGAATGAAATATTGTACTGAAAAACCTGATTCCAAAAAGAGCTTATTTCTAGCCAAAAAAAATGTATTTATTTAAATAGGAAAGATCAACAATGTTATGATCATGGTGAAAAATACATGCTCATGGGAAGGTTTATACAGACTGCAGAATCTCAAAGATTTCCAGCTCAATCTTTCTTAATGTCTAAGGGCCGCATCTCCACCGATTGGATCTGCCCTTTCTGCATGAATGGTTCTAAGTTTTAGCTGCTTTCACTACATAGGCTTTATTTCAGAAGTCAACTGTCCAAAATGCATGGGAATAAAAAATAACATGACTAAATGCTCCAAATACAATGATCAAATGTATTCGTGTTTCTGCAATACACCTATTGCTAAAAATGTCTCATTGCAAGTGCTCCAATTTCCTAAAATACATATAGAGCACTGCCATTAAACTGCTAATAAAAAGAAAAGGATTTTTTTATACAAGGAGCCCTTATATTAATGTTTCAATAATATAAAAAGGACTAAAATACTAGAATAGCATTTGAAGACCACATTTTTCAACACATTGTATGTAACATTAATTCTTAAAATAGCCCTTAACTAGATACAAAAAAACTAAAATACATTACATACTCTATATAGTCTGAAACTATAGAGTTCTTACATATATTAATTTTTCCATTCATCAAGCTAAATTATACCTTTGACACAAACATTTGTTAATGGAATGATAGATTTAAGAATAAATTGTTAGTTCACCTCAGGACATAAGAAAACATAAAGTAAAAAGTAGGACTATTAAATGTATTTTTCCAAATCAATTACTACTGTCCTTTTAAATACTCATTGAAGGAATTATCCAGTTAAAAGAATAATATGGGAGGAGAAAGATGGGGTAAACTTCCTGAATAGAAATAGATCTCTAATTAAGCAATATGAGCAAAATCTAAGGCTCAACCAATTGTAGATGATAGAGTGGGCAAGTTGTGAAAAGAAAAGAGAACAGGTTATTGAAACAGAGCAATCTGAGTAATTGGTAAAGTGGTCATGAGCTAGCTATATGCTTCATAAAATGACCACCTGTAAATTCATATATCGAGGAACAAAGAAGGAAGGCCATACTTTCAGAATGGGGGGCTATTTTGGGAGAGTGATTCTGAAAAACTTTGGAAATTCTGGCAAGTAATCAGCTGGATTTTAGCTCAAAAAGGTCAAAAGATAATTTGATATTTGGATATATAAAAAGGGTAATATTGCATAGGAGTAGGGAGATATATTGGACTCCTGTATATAATACAGATGTGCCTTTTTGCTGGGTCTATTTTTGCTGTCCATGACAAAAAAAAGGGCACTGATAAATTGGAGACAGTGAATACAACAATATTTAAAGGACTAGATAGCATGCCTTATAGTGAAACCTCATTGATTGAGCTCCTTGAATCTTCAACAAAGAAAAGGTTAAAGGTTTATTTGAGCACAGTCTGTAAGCACTTACACAAGGAACACAATTTTTATAATGGGCTCCTCAGTCAATGAGACAGGTATCAAAAGGCTCAATGGCTGAATCTGAAACTAGACAAATTCAGCTTCCAAGTAGCTGAACACTTTTTATAGTAAAGATAATTAACATGTGGAATAACATACCAAGGGTTGTGGTAGATTATCCTTCAATGGAGATAGTCAATAGAATATTTTAAATCAGGGTCAACAGCCTTTTGCTGGTGTGGGCAGGAGCTTACAACCCAGCTGTCATCATAGGCTAGAAGTATCCATCCCTTCCCCACATTGAGTGGCTGTCTGCCAGATTCCCTGCCCCTCTGAAGCAAGGGTAAGGAGCAGGCTTCACAGCAGAAGGAAATGCTATGGAGTGGAGGGGCAGCAGAGTGGACTCAGACCTCTGCTCTCTGGAGCAGACTTCTTTGTGGGCTGGGGCTGGCCTCTGGGCTGTAAGTTGAGGACCCCTGTTTAAAATCAGTTTTAGGAGTTTTTCTAAAAGATGTATTCTATTTAGAAAATACATTCAGGGAATGCCTTATGGCCTGTATTGCACAGGAGACAACAGTAAATGATCCTTATGGATTGCTTCTCAAATTTCAATCTATGGACCTATTAATGCATGAATGAAGAACCAGTGGCATACTGTGGGTCTCCAGCACCTGGAGGCCAATATTTGCATTTGAGCCCCTCCCCCCCACAGGTGAGGGGGGGCGGATATCCCAGTGCCAGTGGTGGAAACAGAAGTCCCGGTGGCAGAGCTGGAAGTGCCACCAGGAGCAAAGTACCCCCTGGCAGGCCCAACTGGTGCCCCCCTCCTTGGCCAGCATGCAAGGGCATAGTTCCCTCTGCCCCACCCCATTGGTACACCACTGTGAAGAACAGGTGGGGGTACATACAAAGTTGATGGAAGTCAGTGGGAATCTTTTATTGACCTAATAAATTTTGTATCAGGATTTTTTTTAATTAATTGAAAGAAATGTTCATCTGAGAATTCAAATTTAACATAAGCATTCAAAAACATAAATAAAATACTTCCAAATGGGTTATAGGTTAAATGTATAACTGAATATTATCTTTATTTGCAGTATGGATTTTTTTTCTCCCTGAAGTAAAGTAAATGAGTGGAATAACCAGAAGGCAGGGCTTCATTCTCAATATTTCACTAGAATTGTAATATTAAACCTAACTCTGTATGGACCTGGTAATAGCCATGTAGCATATGTATTATAGTGTAAAGCATCCCCAGATTTGAAGGATATTTATCGGTTTCAATACAAGTCTTACATTGATACAGCAACAGAGAATCCCTACATAATAAAAGGGCTCTCTCTTCTCCTTCAGATTCCTATGAGCTTGAGTAGAAAAGGTTGGATTTCAAATGCTCAAGTCCCATTTAGTGCCCCATATTAAGTTAACATATTTGAGTTTTGTATCAGCCAAGGTAAATTTCACTCTGAGGGGAGTCCCAGTGTGTTCAACAGCCATCAACTTCAATGATCACCAGATTGCACTTATACAAGAGAAGTGAATATAGAAAAAACAGGACTGGAAGGGACCTCCCAAGTCATTGAGTGTATATCCGTGCTACTGCAGGCAAGCACATCATATAAGCCCTTTCATGAACTAATCAACCTCCATTTTAAAATGGTTTGGATTTTTTGTTCCCATTCCTAATGGAAGTCTGTTCCAGAATTGCAGATATTATTTTTTTATATTTGAAACTGTTGCCTTCACTTACATCTGCTACCACAGCAAAAATGTGTTGTGTATGCCTGGATAGGTGGCAGATGACTAACAACTTTGAAGGGTACACAGTGTTTTCTTAAGCTCAGTCTGTACAGTCAGCTACATTTCAATAATTTATTTTACTGAGACACTGTTTTTAATCAGTAATGAAATAACAGAAGTTCTGACTAACTGGACAATTAATCATAGCCTTCACTAGGATCCAAGTCATGACCAACAGGATCATCCTTTTTAGTTTAGGCATATGGAATAAAAGGAACTAGCCAAACATAAACTTACCCCGTTTTTGCAAAGCTTGTCCAGTATCTCAATATGGATCTACTCAACATTTCTTCAGCTTTGGTATAATTAACTCTTCTTTCTAGAGGCAACCCAAATACGAACTCAATCTCATAACCATGCATTGATCCCATCCACTTTGGCCAGGCAAGTTTTGAAGACTGATGTTCGAAGAAGTATAAGAAGGCATTATTTCCTAATTGAACAAACTTTTTTGTGAATTCTACTACAGGACATATGAAACTGTAATCTCCAACAACATCATCCATGGCATCACGATAATGTTCAGGCTTCTGCTCATCTTCCAGGTCTGTGTAGTGGAAAATGATTGATTCTATGGCAAGTTCACTTGCTTCTGGAAAGAACAGCCTTAAACCTGCTCGAAATTCTGTCCTATTAATCAAGCTATCATTATCTTTGCTGAAACCAGGTGTCCCATACACTAGAAAAGCTGATCCTTCATCTTTGTTAACTCCCAATAAGATCTGTGTTTGTTTAAGAATGCCACGTTGCATCAATGTTTCTGGCATATCAGTGAGAAAATCACCATCAACTGTTGGACAGAAAGATACTTTTACAATAGAATTAGGTGTTGAAATGAAAACTTCACCCTCAAGTATATCCTCAGGATCCTTGTTTTGAAGACAGAGAATTATATCTGTCTCATTGTTGGCAGAACAATGGAGAAGTTCAGCGAAGGTCAAAGTTCTGTTCCTCGCCTCAGAACATGTTATTGCACTCCATGGGGCATTAGCAGAGCCACTCTGCATGATGGCTCTTGTGAAGAGGGGATGGCTTTTAGGGGAAAGGAGATGGTAGTTGACACAAGCAGCTCCAGCACTCTCTCCAAATAAAGTCACACTTTTTGGATTGCCACCAAATGCTGCTATATTCTCTTGAACCCACTGAAGTGCTAACCTTTGATCAAATAATCCCGCATTTCCTGGAGCTTCCTCATTTCCTGGTAAAGCCAAAAATCCTAATGCGCCTACTCTGTAGTTCATTGAAACTATGATGACTCGTTCAACCCGGGCCAGAAACTTGCCATCATAGACAGGCAAAGAAGATGTCCCTGACTGAAAGCCACCTCCATAGATCCATACCATGACAGTTGCATTTTTGGGTCTGGGAGTAGGAACCCATACATTGAGGTATAAGCAGTCTTCACTAAGATTAGTTCTTGGATTCCACATTTCTGATCCAGGGAACCCAGGGAACGTTTTGTCTATATTCTGATAACAAGAATTTGCATGTTTTGTGGCATCCCAAGTCTCTGACCATTTCTCACGGGGTTCGGGTTTTTTGAATCTCAGTCTACCAATTGGTGGCTCTCCATATGGAATTCCAAGAAAGGCTGTCACAGTTCCCCCAAGTACAGGCAAGTTGATCCCTCTTATTTTTCCTTTCTTAGTAGTAACTATAATGTCATCTTCAGGCTCTGCCTTTGTGACGAACATATGCAGAAGAAAAAAACAGACTACGTATCTGGAGTAGACACCTCTTCCATTGTTCCACATCATAATTCCTGTAATAGAGAAGAGATAAACATGTAGAAGCATGCCTACTTATATTCCAATCTTGCTGCAAGCAAGAAGAATGCAAGAAGGTTTCAGTGGGAATGTAATTGGTGTGCTTCTGCTGCAGAGAGCATCCTAGCCTTTGAACAGGCTTTAGAAATAGTTGTCATTGGCCATGCTTGCTGCAAAATTCTTGCCCCATTTACTGCTACCAATTTCTAACAATCAATCATTTTAAGTGTAAAGAGTGCACTTGGATGATAATCCTGGTCTCTCCTGTATGGTCATTGCTAATTACAGTTGGGCCTCTATTGTAATTAGCATTACAATTGCCTCAGTGTTTTACTGGAAATGCTCTAAAACAGGCTTGTACAGAACAACATGAGGATTACTGAGGGTTAGATGGGATTGGTCTGATGAAGCAGTGTGTGCAGTGAGACTCTAACTATGTGAAGGATTATCCATATACCCCATGCAGCATGGGACTTGGACTAATCACTACAGTTACTAGTTACCATCATGTTCCTTCAGAGTTTACACTTGTATTCCTGAGCCAAAGAAACATGTCTGTTCCTTTCCCACACACAAATAATTCTTGGACAAAACATATTTAATCTGTATTACCACATAATATTTGGTTGTCAGGAGTTTTCCTATTTGTTTTAGTTGACAGGTACCATTAACCATTCATCCCTGGGATTATTACATAACAAAAGTGTTATGCAAGACACAATGGCTGATTACAATTTTTTTAGTCGATGGTTACTTTGGTTATTCATATAATAAAGTAAATAGAGGGAACTATTAACAATGTATCTTACAAACAGTTAAAAAAACAACCCCAAACCCCCCAAAAACCTAGTTATAAAGAAATCAAGACACTTTTACTGCTAAATCTATTGCCTGAATTCAACTCACACTCAGTTTTTTCCACAAGTAAAAGGATATTTCAAAACATTTGTTGCACTGTGTACTCAACCTTAACTGGCACCCCTGTCATTTAAACTAGATTTTACCCTAATTTTGGAGGTGACTAATTTTCAGGAATATGTTCTTTTTTTCCTGTAGGGACCTCTCTAAATGACCTGTCTATATTCTATTGTAGATATTGACCCACTGTCTATATTTGATTACGGTCTTGAAGGGGTATCCAAATGGGTTTGAAATACAATAGTTATAGGATAAAACATTATGGCTGTAAACTCAACAACGCATTGAACAGTCACACATTTCTAGTCACACTTCTTTGCTATTGGAGGTGCTTCTCATACCTACAGGCACATACTGTGCATCCACTGACATGTTTTTAACACTCATTATACCTAAATAAAAAATTCCTTGCAAGATCTTGTGTCCATGAAATTATGAATAATTGAATCTATAGCTACCATTGCCTATAAGAACGGGTGTTTTAGTTATCACTTGGAATGTACATTTATTTGGTTTAGTCTCTGCAGTGCCTGGCCTTGCAGT
This sequence comes from Alligator mississippiensis, assembly GCF_030867095.1. Taxonomy (NCBI): domain Eukaryota; kingdom Metazoa; phylum Chordata; order Crocodylia; family Alligatoridae; genus Alligator; species Alligator mississippiensis. The sequence goes on from NC_081830.1 coordinate 72,199,299, forward strand.
GGCAACCATAATAGGGCCAAATCCTTGACTGGGACCAGTCTAGGACCTCTAGACTAAATAAAAAACAATGATTGTTTTAAGAATTTAACACTTAAGAATGTGCTTAAGTTTAAGCATATGAACAGTGTCAGTGATCCTAGTCCTTATAGTAGAAAGTACTAAACTTTTCTTATAACAGTTTTTCTTCTTGACAGCAGCATATCAGAAAAAGGACAGTCTGTTTCTGTGGAGATACTCAACAAAGGTTCCTTTTTTTATTACTGTTCTGTTGTAATTAGTATACTCAGTACTGCCACTTTAAAACAGTCTATTCATTGTTAAGGAGCAGTACTTCTCTTCTTAAAAGGAGCAAGGCTAATTCCTGTGGAAAGTACAGATACGTGCCTAATCTAAGATCACTCTGCTTTTTGTTTATTGTTGGAAAGCTGGAGGAATATAGAAAAAAATAGAAAAAAATTTGCTTCAAGTAGTTCCTGTCCATGAGATAGCATTGATGGGACACAAAGAGAGAGAGAGAAATTATCAAAAGACTTCATTGTAACTGTCAAAAGCCTGAACAAGTACAACTCTATAGTATACTGATAAACTTATAAGGAAAAATATTTAAATTAATACCATCTCTTCTGATAAACTTCTAAGGGTGAATTTAAGTGTTAATGAGCTTTTACTCAATATTAGCTGAGCTGGAAGTTTTACTTGATCAGAATCAAACATGCATGCATACATACATACATACATGTACAAAGCTTTACAGAGGTGAGCAACCCTGACTGATAGGAACTATTCACATGTGCAAGTGCAGCCTATGCATAAATGTTGGCAAAATGTGAGCCCTAGTGCTCCAAGCTGCAGTCATTACTCAAGCCAAGCTCCCTGTTGCAGACCTGGATTCTAGTTTTGGCTATTACTGATTTTTTTTCACTGTAAGTAAATAATTTGATCTCTTTGTACATCAGTTTCTCTCCCACTAAATGGGTATAATGATCACTACCCAGCTTTGAAAAGCACTCCAAAGTGCTCCCTATAAAAAAATTCTACAAAAGAATGAAAGATTAAGCAAGGGTCGAACTCTGGTTCTATTGCTTTGAAATAAATTCATGCGAATCGATCAAGAGATGGCAACATTATTGGGCTAAGAAACTAACAGCATATAAAGTCAGTAATCATCTAATATACAGTAGTTCAGGGTAAGAGTGGCAATTTTAAAAACTAGTCTGAAATTGCCACTGAAAGCAAATATTGAACACAGAATTTCTAAGTGCAACCTTGGATGACTGAAAAAAAAAAAAGATTAGAATAATGATTGCAAATACTGTCAATGTAAGGAAAAGAAAACCGAGAATGTTATAAAAATGAGATGCTAATATTATTAACATCAGGAGTATGGGGTTTAAAATAGACTTTAAGAGTTACATTATTTAACGTTCTCATGTTAGTTACAATATCTACTAATGGAGCCACAAGGAGAAACAGCAAATACAAATTAGAAACCCTGAACTTCTGACCCATATTTCTAAAATACTGTAACTAGTAATGTAAATATGGAGCACATAATATAAGGAAAAATCAACATTGCACCTTTTATGTAGCTCTAAAATAATTTTTTCATCAACTCCATAAGAAATCAGAAGTCAGTCAGTCAAATTTGGGGACACGCACACGCAAAACTTTTACACTCCAAAATGTAAGCACAAAACTAGTTTCAAGTTACTGATCCAGCTAACAGCAAGAAAACTAGCAATTGACAGAAAAGTATTACTACATTTGGTATGTGTAGTAGTAGTAAAAGACTATTTCATAGGGGTTTTAATTCTGCATTAAAACAAACTCAGAGATATAAAACATATTAAGCTAAACCAACATGACTGGATTACAACTACAAGAGTAAAAAAGGTCAGAAGATTGCTTTAGCCTGTCAACCCTTACCAAATAGAGATATATAGCTTCACATATTTGTGTACTTGGAAAAGTTGCTTCTTTATTAGGTTTATCCAATAAAAGTTAAGTAAAAGCTAACTTTTGTATTCTATTTCAGTAAGGAAATGTGATTTATTTCTATTGTTTCCTCTTTCAGCAAATCTTTACCCAAACAAGAAATCTATACACAACACTATGTAACCTTTATTTAAATAGAAAAGATAGCTGAATTAATAAATGATTTCCAGCTTGGTTTAATTTACTTTAGCCTGGGTTTCCTTGAATAATGTCAGGGTCTCATACATATGCCTGCTTACTTGTTCCATCAATTCCATTTACAGAGTGCGTATACCCAACAGTGCAACAAATGGACAGAATATAACATTTTAAAAGATCACAGACCTTATATACATCAAGCTAAATGGTAACTTATACTGTCAGACAGAGACATGTAAACAGAAGCACTTACCCCAGTTTCTATTACAACAAGTATAAAGTTTTTAAGAGTCAAGATCTATGAATACTTCAGTGAGATGCAGTATGCAGCTGCTGCTTTAAGCCTGCAAATTGGACAGTACTGACATTATAATCAACTGCTTCTGACACAAAGCTCGCGAGAGTTGGTCTCAGCAACTTGATCTGTAGGCAGCCGTTCTTTAGTATCAGACATCTGTGCAAAGGCTAATGGTATAGTTGTAGAAATGCTTCAGGGTTCGCCAGGTTTGGAGCAATCAAAGATTAGGTTTTATCAGCAAGGGATAATAAAATGATCTTTAAACACAGGGCTGCAATTCTGTAACATGTTAGGCTGTAAAAATAACAACAAAATCATAAATATCTGACCTTTGCTTCTATAAGTTCTTCTGTCTTCCATAACAAGCCATTTCTACCTTCCTTTTTTGTCATTTATAATTTTCAAGATTTGTGCATGCTTCTGGGAAAAATATGTAAAATAACTTAAACGACTATTTTTCCCTGAGGTTATTTTATTATTTCTAGCTGTCATCAAAAGTAGAGAAAATGAGAGCTATGCTATGCAGATACACCATCAAGTAACAGGAATCAATTGTATGATCTGAAGTTTGATGCTTCAGTGCCAATTATGCTGGGGCATGGTGGGACAGTAGTTAAGACCTCTTACTCGGGCTCCAGTGCCGCAAGTTCGTGCCTTGTTGTGTGCTAGAAGTTGCATATGTCTTAGCTGTAAATGGCTACATGGTCATTCATGCTATGGAGGAAATGTTGACTGGATATAATGCTTACTGCATTACACTCTTGTGTAGTCAGCTATAGAAACTGGCAGGCATGGCTTAACTATGGTAGCCCAATGGCCATTTGGCTTTATTTCTTGCTATACATAGCTGTGGCTTGTATTTCCAATTGTAGGTTTTAAAATATTCACATGTATGACTTTTCTCTACATATTTCCTATTTCCTTAACTTGAAGAAATAAGAGATCATCAGTACTGGGCAGTAATTAAAATGGAGTAATGTGCTCTTTGGATGAATCTGGACTGACACCTTCTTCTTCTAATTTATGTTGTTATAGCATTCATGAAGAGTTTTCAGCTTAAATCAGAAAGAGACAAGGGGTAGAAAGAAGCAAGCATCTTATGAGGTCACTCAAGAAACCTATGTCAGTCAAGAAGTGAGCCCAGACAGACAATCACTCCAGAGCTTGCCCCACCTTCCTACCACACCAGGCTTTCTCTGGCACTACAGTGAAGGAAGACCACAAACTTTTTCCTCTCCTCATATGATCAGCCTCACCTCTCCCTACACCATGAACAGCATGAAATTTTATTTTGGCTGGGAGATGAAGCAATAAATTTCACTAGATATAATAAACTCTAGTTCAACTAACCAAATGCAATATTTATTGTTAATGTATGAAGCAAAAGGAAAGCAGAAATAAAAGGTTAAATATAAAGTGTATAGAACTTAACTTGGAAATTGGTATAAAATTCAGGAAGCTAACATATTAAATGGGGATTGGTGCAGTAAAGAAGCTTGCAGTAAAAACAGTAACATAATTTATCTTAGGATATTTAAGAGATATCCTTTAGGTTCACATGTCTGTTAGGAATTCCTTGCAACATGCCTTTGTGAGAATATGTCATTAGGCCAAATCCAAAGCCCAGTTAGAGGTCCCCATGGCTTTAGTGTGGAAGTGTCAAAAATACATACTACTTTGGGATTAAAGTTTCTTGGCCTAGATGCTGAGCTCAGTTACACAAGTACAAATCCTTAGTGATTCAATAGATTTTAACTAGAAAAATTTGTGAGCAGCCTCTAACTCCCTATTATTTAAGTATCATGAAGTATAATTGCCTACTTGAAAGTATGATTAAGTTACTGGGGGCCTGAGATTTAACTTAAACCAGGAAGGGGTCTGGGGCAGAAGTTTCATAAACTGACTTGATCCAAATCAGTTAAGCCTGATACTTCATTCAACAAGATTTATATTAAATCAGTTTCAGCCATTTTGAAACTGGTTTATGTGCACTGAACTTCTGTTCTGTTACAGGTTTAAACCAGTTTCTGATCACTTAAACCAGTTTATGTGTACCTTCTGTCCCTAGCCAAAAGGAACAAACACACCAACCTTACAGAAACTAATAATGTTGTCTGTTTTCTATTTTAACTTGAAAACAAGTCTTCTAGGTAGCCTGAAAATTACAACAAACATCCATCATGCAGACTGACTAAATTCAAGGTGTTAGGGTTTTTATGGAAGGTATTATAAAAAGTACTGGTTTGATTTGTGGATCTTTCAGCATGTCTAGGTTGTTGGGGGGCACCACTATGGTTGTCTTACTGACCTCATGTGTGCATCTTTCTATTGGCTAGCATTTGAGATATGGCACAATAAGTGGTACATTAGGATGGACGGTCCAGGATTTTTTTAAGGTATTAGTTATAGGTGCTTTTCTGTTTTGTTTTGTTCTGTTTTGTTTTGTTTTGTTCTGGTGGTTGAAGAATTTTTTAGAAATTATTCATATCTTTTGAAACAAGTGGGGGACGGGTGTCTGCTTAAAATTAACATAGAAATGAAAGTCTTATCATTGTGAACTAGGACAAAAATCCCATCTGTGTTAAAACTTAAGAGTGAATACTAGCATAAAAGTTGTAAACACCTTCAGTAAGATTAGAGAAATTGGATATGCTGGCTGTTTTTCACAGTATTCATTTAGGACTATGGAAGGAAAATATACAAAATAGCAGAGATACTGACGATGATATGCAATATCTTACAACGAGAGAGGAGCAAATGTTACAGTATAGTCACTTTCCCTTCTTCCACAATGAAACTAAAGAGTATCTTGGAAAACACAGATTGTTTGCTTGGCCTCAGTTCAAGTGAACATACATGAGAGTGTCATTAAAAATAGGTTTGTATTGCACTTGAATTAATAATCTCTGAAAGGTGCCAGAGATATATTACTACTAGTGCTACTACTACTACTAAGTAGTTATCTAAAAAATACAGAATGACTATAAGTAGGTTTTATAATTGGCTCCCTTTTGGTTAGAAAATGTTAAAATGCACACATACATACACATTTATTGGATAAATATAGTCAGAAAAAGTCCTTTTAAAATTATGCCAATATATCTGTATTATCTATTTGTTTAATGTATGGTTTGCTACAATGCCCAGCACCCATGCTTTGAATGGCAATGTATATATTAGTACAAAAATACATTCTACATTAATTTAGAAATTTGGTAGCAGAGTATTTTATAATCTAGGCCGAAAAGTAAATCTATGCCCAACTATAGGATAATTGGTTTGCTAAACACTGATGAAGCCATCTGAAGTTTACAAGGGGCTTAGAGAAAACGCTATTGAACTACAAAATATTATTATGTTTATAAGCAATTTTAGTAAATTAAACGTGTGGAGTTTTTTTGGCTTTTTTGCATGAGTAGTCTAGATTCAGTACCTATTGAGATACGTTGATGAAATCAGGAATAACCCAGAGCAGCCTGAACTCTACTGTAAGCCATTATAAGTGATAGGCCTAGTTATTTTTTAAACAGTTTGACTGACCTCCTACAACCTCAGACAGACAAGAGTATTTCACTCTCAAATAGAGTATGCTGAACTTTGAGGATCTCACTTTTATGAGCTCTTTTCCCTTCATATGGTTCCTTGACCTGAGGCTGCTTTTTGACTACTGGACATCAGTACTCTCCTCCCAGAAAGGATTCATTCTTGATCTAATCCATTGACAAACAGCCTGCTATTTGACCATCACAAAGAAAGTGAGTGAAAAAGTGCTTATGAGTGAAAAGTGCTCACATTTTATCTGACTTTTGTGTCAATATGTCTAAGACAAAACCTTAATTATAAGCAGGAATCAGCACAGCTACAGAGAGTAAAAACTTTACCACTGAAACATATTGCAGCTGTTTGACAAAGGTAACAAGATGAGAATCATTTACTAAGATTTTTCAAGCAGCCTTCAATATTGCAACCTTGTAAAGACTCCAAAAGAGCCATTTACAAAGTGCTATTTTAATAAGAGTGATGTAGATATGACAGTCCAGAAATTATGCAATAGAGAAGGATTTTTTAGGGTGATATCTTTTATTGGAACAACTAGAATTAGACAAGCTTTCAAATGCAAGACATCTGACAAAATGTTTTGCATTCAAAACCTTGTTTAACTCTACCCCAACTACCTAGATTGTCCAATAAAAGATATCATCCTAAGGTATCCTTGCCTATTTTAGTAAGAACCATGTAGGAAACTAACATTCTCTCTCTATGCTTGAAACACACAGTTAATCATAACTGATTATGTGAAAATGTGACATTCGTATGAACTAACAAACAGATCGTATTTCATTTCCTTAGGCTTTCATAATGTCTTTTGTGGTATTTGTTTGCTACCCTTACATGTTGTACTGCATTCAAGAACTCACATATAATTTAACACCTCTACATCTGCAGCAATACAAGAAAATGAAACTGCAAATAAAAATTTACTAGAAAAGAATTTAAATGTTGTAATGGTTATTGTAGTCCAGTGTTTGGACCAGTCTGAGACTGTGATTACTTTGGTCATTCATAAAAGTTATTCTTTTGCTGGTGGCGATTCCTAAAAAAAGATTAAATTGAAGAGGACAACCAGCAGTGGGGAAACAGATGGAATAACAAATAAAGTAAATTGATTGTAAATCTCAGATTAGAAAACAAAGCTTGAAAAGTTCCTTAGAGAATTATTTCTATAAACTGACTTCAGAAGCGCTCGGTGAAGATGAAGCAGTCTGTCCATGGTCAGTGGTCACAGGGTCTTCATGTCGAAGAGGACGTGACACTGACTATACGTGGTACATCCACCACACAGTAAAAATGTTTTGAATTTTCTCAAATGTTTCTGAACTGTGAATCATCCAAACATTTTTTAGATTTCTGAAAACCTGGGTATGGCAGCCAGGATGTGCAGTCAATGAGGTTTTTCTGTTTATACTGTAGCTACTCAAATACCTCACAGTAATCTACTACAATTCAAAGAGCACCCCCCAACACTGACCCCACATCCCTAATTGTCCCCTACTACCCATATTTAAACCAATAAAAAGCATCATCAAACAATTACAGCCTATACTCAAAAAGGATCATGTGTTGAAATAGTCCTCCCCCACCTGTTAGCTTTCAAACACCCCCTAACCTTCCCCAATTCATCATCAGAAGCAAATTCCCTACCAGTTAAAAGATAGAAAATGGGACATACCCATTTTAACAATAAACACAAAAGCTATGAATTAATCTCCATTGCCACCCAGAATAAAACCCTTAGAATCCACAGATCCTACACCTCTACCCCAGACTGTGGTACATCTCCTCCAGTGTACCATCTGCCCTCATAGAAACTATGTAGGTGAAATGAGACAAACTATGTACCAGGGTAAAAGAGCACAGGAAAAGGATAAAGGTCTTAGAGAAATGCATATAGATAGGACAACACTTTTCACAGAGAAACCACTTAATTTCTGATCTGAGAATCCTTACACTTAAGGAAAATTTACAATATATCTTCAGAAGGTGGACCTGGAAACAAAAAATCATAACTTTACTGGACATCAAAAACTAAGAGCTGAACATAGAATCTGAGTTTATGACTTTACAGTTTACCTGCTAATCTCTATGTACTCCGTATGTGATAAAGACCCTTTTCCTTCTTGGTCTTCCACTTATCAAGTTATTCTTTCTATTGCATTTCTCTGGTCTTTTAGCTAATCCTGATAAGATCTCCTTGATTTTTTTTCACAGCCCTGCTCCATTCCTTTAAGAGGACTACTTTTTATTAATATATGGAGTTTTACCCCAGCTGTTGTTCTGTTACACAGCTCAAGTTGTGCCTGCTTCTTTCCCATATCTGAAAAGGGTACTTTGGGCCTGAAAACTTGTCTAAAATCTCTCCCAACTATGCAGTTGGTCCAATGAAAGATATCACTCCCCAGAATGCTTGCCTCTTACGTATTTCCAGTACTACCACAACTAGAACATCACACCAACACTTTGAAACTGTTATCTATTTATAAACAATATGGAGGAACTAAAATTGGTATATCCATTAGGCATTCTTAATTTTTTCTTCTTATTTGTTTAGTTATAGGCTGCTATCATTTTCACCTTATTGCACTTATTACCCTAATTAAATACAGCTATAATTTTATCATTATTAGTACAAGTGTAGGCTATTTCACAAAAAACCCTAAACAAATAAACCCTAGGGAAATCTATGCAAATGAAAAATATACTGCTAGTTGAAAGATATATTTCTTCTTATTATTCTTCTAGTATGTTTATTTACTGTTAGTTCCCTATGGTATTCTTAAAACAATTCTATTTTTTCTGACTTATATAGGACTTGCTTCTAGAAACAGAATGTAAAAAATAATAATAATGTATACTCCAAGTTGGAGTATACATTCATATAATAATGTATACTTCAACTTGCATAATATTATATTTCCAGTTATTTGGTTTACAAGAAAACAGGCAAAATTAAGTGTCAGCGCATTTTTTAAATGTTGTGCTTATGTGTCGGAGATAAACAAATTATGCTTTAGATTCCAACGAGTTCTGCTGAATAATTAAATTCATTGGATACATGGCACAGAATGCATAGCACTCACCAAAACTATTTTGGGACCCTTTATAAATACTACAAAAAATATATGCATAAGCACCTATTAGCTATCTTTAAACTAGCTACCTTGGGTACCAGTAACTGCCTACCTATTACAGCTAGAAGCTCCAAGTGCACCTTGAGATTCTGAAGAACTGCAAATTGCCTGATTTATGTCACTGGAGTAGACTGAAGTTACTCTAATAGGCTGGGTAGCACGGCCTAGCCTTAACCCTCACCTGAAGTGGTGTAACTCTGAGATGCTCACAAGGCACTTAGCAGAAGTTAACGAGCTTTAATGTGCAGACACTTGCATTTTAAGTGTCCTTAGTATGCTTTAACTGTAACTTTTAACTTCACCCTGATTATGTTTGGTTTTACAGGAAACTGTGGCTCATTCACTATCTACAGGGAATGCAAATAATGGCAAACTATCTAGCGGTGACCAGTTAAGAGGGGCTTATTGGGGAAAGGAACAACAATGAATTAAACTAGAGAGACATTATCTCATAGGCAAATAAAGCAGTGCTTACTATAGTAGACTGAGCCTTGAGCTGAGAATCAAGAGCTCTTTCCGAGTCCTGATTCTGGTTGTCATGAGGTGCTTTTGGCCAAGTCACCTATACAACTCTCTTGTGTCTTCATTTACTCAACAGTAAAAGAATGATAACAGTTCTTAATGACCAACCTCATAGGGCTGCTGTAAGTTTTAAGCACTTAGAGCATTTACATACATGCTCTGGGAGTTGGGGGTGGGGGCGGAGAGGGAGAGGGCAGTTTAATTAGAGCAACTCCAAGAGCTTCTCTAATTAAAGCACCCAGAGCATCTCATGTATCAGCGTCCCTGAGCTGAAAAATGGCAGTGGGGGTGCTTTAACTAAACCTTGTCAAATAAGCTTTGGTTAAAGCACCCCTGCCATCTTTTTTCAGCATGGGGATGCTGATACAAATGACACTGGAGTCTGCTGGAGTTATTACCATGCTCCAACAGACTTGATTAATCAAATCTGCTCTGACACTGTAATTACAGCCTCATTGCATATGTATAAGCACCCACAGTTGCTCTACAGAACACTGAAAATGTAAAGTAAAATATAAATGTTTCATCTCCATCTACCAAGGGATCAGTTTAAGGTAAACTTCTGTACAGGTTTCAAATGATTCCTATACTGAGACAGTAGATAAACAGCATTTATCATATTTCATTGGGAAAACATATTCCTGAGTGATCTTAGATTTTTAATGGTATTGGAGAGAAATTACAAAGAGGGTGGAAATGGGCTTCTGTCTGTGACTGTAGGGGACAGGCCTAGGACCAGTGGCCTCAAGCAGCAGCAGGGGAAATTTAGGTTGGAGACAAGGAGGAACTTTTTGACTATGATGGTGGTCAAGCATTGGAGCAGACTATGTAGAAAAACTGTGAATCTCCATCTTTGGTAGTTTTCAAGAGCAGGTTACACAGACATTTGGCTGGGATAATAATGAGCAGGGGTCTGGGCTGGATGACCCCCCTGTTTTCTTCCAGCCCTACTTTCCTATGACCCTGTGATGCTTATGTACCATCTTATAGATTTAGGTAAGATCAGAAAAATGATACAACTGAATCATTTCAAAATAATCAATTATAAATGCGTGCAAGGCCTAAAGAGTAGCACCATGACCATCTGTACTCCCTGTTGTCTTCACTGTGGTGGCAGCATGCTCCATAGCCAGAACTCGCAAATACACTTTGCCAGCTCCCCTTACTTGTACACTCCAAATGCAGAAATGTGGTGATGCAGCTGCTCCAAGGTTAACCCCTGTAGCTGCTCTCAAGCATGCCAGAGATGGAGGTAATTAACTGCATGAAACAATTCAGAATGGCTTTACTGGTGCATTTTTAGGAGTGAAGGATGTGAGAAGAGGGCTGGTAAGGTATACTCAAGAGCATCCCTGCTGGAACATTGGAAGATCATGGTATAATGGTGACATACTTTTTACAGAAAAAAAGAAGATAAACTGGATCAATGCAAGATTGTCTATTCCTCTCACCTCCAACAGATAGTTCTGTAGTGACTTGTGATGACACTGACAAACTATTAAGAGATAGTATTAAACAAAATATTTATCCAAAGTCATGAAATCTGCAATGAGATCAACTAGGGCCAATTAAGTGATAAATATAAGTCTAAAATTTGATTTATATATGGTCTGGTCATTAGTGAAACTTAGGTGCTATTAAAAATAGCTCATTACTCTTATCTCAGTACTAGTTTGAAACGCTGCAAGAGGCACGTGCAGGAATGAGTAAATGTTCCCCGTGCTGCAAATTTGCAGCGTGGGGGTAAAATTAGACCCCTGGATATACAGGGGTCAAAAAATAAAAAAAAACTGTGGCGGAAAAAAGGGCCTCTGTGTTTGGCCTCTCCCAGGTACTGAAGCATGCTGCCTGCAGTGACCAGGACCTGGGCTCCACGCCAGGTAAGTGGGGCGGGGTGGGACCTGGAAGGGGGGGACGGGACTACTAAGGCTGCAAGGGACAACGGAGGGAGCAGCTTGGGAGGGGTGGGTCAACTGGCCGCACCCCTCCACATGGCTCCAGCTCCCTCCCACTCGCCCCACAGCTGGGTGCAGCCCTCCACTCACCTCCCTGCTCAGCTCCAGTCCCACACTTGGCCTGCACCTGGCTCCAGCCCTCCCGCTCTGTCTGTGGCTGGGCACAGCCCCCTGCTCACCACCCTGGTCAGCTGCAGCCTCCTCACTCAGCTCCAGCCCCTGATCAGCCCACGGCCAGCTGCATCCTCTTCACTCACCCTCCACCCCCTGCCTGGCTGTAGCCCCCCCACATGCTCCCCGCTTGGCTGCAGCCCCCTTGAGTGTCTCCCATCTGCTTACAGCTCCCCACATGCTCCCCACCCACCTACAAGCCCTCCTGCATACTCCCCACCCAGCTGCAGCCCCCCTGCATGCCCTCCACCTGGCTGCAGATCCCCACATGCTCCCTACCTGGCTCCAATCTCCCCCGCAGCTTACCAGGAACAGCAGCTGCATTGTTGGCCTTGTGGCACAGTCCCCCTGCACAGCAGGGGGCAGCGTGGCTCGGCTCCAGCCACCAGGTATCCATGTGGCCTCTGCTACAGCATGCTCCTGAAACCTATCTCAGTGCAGCACAGCGTGGAGCCATGTGCTTTCAGGCAGCTCCAGGCTGTCACTTGGGGCTCTGCACCACTTGTGGGGACTGCCAGCCACACCAGCATGGGTCCTGCATGAACAGAAGCAGCCCAGCTGGATGACACAAGTTTCATGCATGCAGGACTTGGGCCCATGTGTTCGGCAGTTCCTGCAAGTGGCACACAGCCCCGGGTGACAGTCTAAAGCTGCCTGAAAGCACATGGCCACAAGCTGCACTGAGCTGGGCCACAGCAGTGCACTGTGACAGAGGCCACGTGGATACATGGCGGCTGGGGCCAAGCCGCGCTGCCCTCCGCCCTGCAGGGGGCCTGTGTCACGAGGCCAGGACCGTGGCTATTGTTGCAGATAAGCTGCAGGGTGGGTTGGAGTTGGACAAGGGGCAAGCAAGGAGGCTGTAACTGAGCAGGGATGCGAGCAGGGGGTTGCACCTAGCTGTGGGCCAAGCAGGGGGCTGGAGCCAGGCGGGCCAAGCGGAGGACTGTAAACAAGGATGGAGGTGAGCAGGGGGCTGCACAGGGCAAGCAGGGGGGATGGAGCCATTCAAGGGGGCAGCCAGCAGACCCACTTCTCCCGAGCTGCCCCTCATGATTCCCCTGCACCCTTAGTAGTTCCCCCCCATTCCTCCACCTCCCCACGCCCCCTACTTACTGGGCACAGAGCCCAGGTCCCAGTCGCTGTGATCCTTGTGTGGGGCATGTGGCCCGCGTGGGGGGGTAGTCCCATATATATATATTTTGGTGTTCCTTATTTAAAACCTGCAAAATCTCTGAAAAAAATCCCAAATTCACTCTTTAAAATACCCCAAAATCCATGTTCCTCCACAATGATATATATATATGGTGGTCTTTTGTTTTCATTGCGGAGGAACATGGATTGTGGGGTATTTTAAAGAGTGAATTTGGGATTTTTTTCAGAGATTTTGCAGGTTTTAAATAGGGAACACCAGAATTCCTGCTAGGGAGGGAAGTGGCAGGACCCAGGCAGAAGAGCCTGCTCAGGGCTGGCATCTGGGACACAGCTGGAGGTGGCTGACCTCCTGGTCACTTGGAGCCAGGAGGAAATGCTTTGACAGTTCAAAGCAGGCCACGACATGGGAACATCTTCTGGGTGATAGCTACCCAGATGACTGGGCAGGGGCACACATGGCTGTAGTGCTGCACAAAGGCAACTGTGTAGCCACAGCCCGCTGGCAGCTGGCCCAGAGAGGCAGGTGCCTCTACTGGCTGTGTAGTCTGCATCCAGGTCTGGCAGGTGTGCAACCTTGGGGCCACATGCTGTTGCAAATGGCAAAAGTTCACAGCCAGGCACCAGCCCCCACTGTCAGACTGCTGCGGTGGGTAGAGGGTACAGGAAACTTTCAGGGCTTCTTCAGCAGTCCAGCTGGCACAAGGGGTAGTGTCCCCAGATACCAATTGGCCGATCCCCAGAAGCTCCTGAGAGTAAGCAGACCTGAGCTACTTGCCAGGGCAGCTTTTTATATTGATGGGGCCAGCACAGGGCAGCTTTTTATTGCTGGGACCAGCACAGGTGCATGCCCCGGGCACTAGCTCCCCCTGGCTGCAGATCTGGCAGGAAGCAGGCAGGGTTATTTTGCCCCAAGTGGCACAACTTGCCTCACAACAAAATGTATGTCTGGGCATGTGCATGGAGGCAAAAAGCCCTGTCTCAAATTTTCACTGCTTCTATTTGAGCTGCTGCAAGCACACACGTGTGGACATGCCCACAGTAGCCAGCCCAGTGGAGGTGATGTTTCATGAGCTTTGCCTTAATGCTGGTTATGTTAGCTACAGAGAGGATGGTTGGGGTGATGGCACAGCCCTGCTTGACACCAGTAAGGGTGGTAAATGGGTCTGTCTCTGATCTACTGCAAAGGACTGTGGCAGTCATCCCATCATAGAGTAGCCTGAGGATACTGAGGAACTTCAGTGGACAACCAAACCTAGGCTTCACAATTGATGGAGCTGAAAGCCTTGGTTAGATCAATGAATGCCATAAACAGCCCCTGGTGTTGCCCCCTGTGCTGCTGGATCTGTCATGCAACAAAAATCAGGTCAATGGTACCCTAAGGTGGTTTAAAGCCACACTGGCATTCTCAAAGGACATCGTCAGCAAGGGGGAGGAGGTAATTCAGAAGGATGTAAGAGTCTTCCTGGCAACGGAGAGAAGAACAATGCCTCGGTAGTTCCCACACATTGACCTGTCACCTTTCCTGAAGGTGGTCACAATGTTGGCATTCTTTAAGTCAGGTGGGGCTTCCTCATTAACCCATGCTTTGATGAGAACTCGGTGAAACTTTTGGCTAATGCTGTTCCACCAGCTTTAAAGACCTCTTCAGGGACGCCATCTGGCCCTGGCATCTTATTGTTCTTGGTCTAACTGATGGCACACCAGACTACCTTGAAGAATGGGGGATCAGAAAGAGGTTCTATTACTGGTTGTTGAGGGATGGACTTGATGGTAGCAGCTGAGACTTCAAATTCATGGTTGAGCAGAGTCTTGAACTGCTCCTTTCAGCATTGCTTGATGGATTCATTGTCTGTGAGAAGGATGAAGCCATTCTGGGATCACAAGGGGATTGGGCCATTGGAACATGGCCTGTGGATGGTTTTATTGCTTGAAAGAAGCTTCTCATGTCATGTTGGTCAGCAAAACTCTGGATCTCCCTGGCCTTTGCTTGCTAACTAATAAGACGCAGGGTTCATGCTGGATTTCTAACATCAGGTGAGCTTCACAAATATTCATTCATTAGGACAAGACTTATGTTTTTCTTTTTTTTAGCTCCTTTAATTTAAAACAGATTCCACTTCTCCTAAAACACACAATGCTATTTCAATGTTATAGTGTTATTAGAGGCTCTGAGATGTCCTGTTCTTTCATCTTGTTTCCGCCAATAAGAAAATAATGCTTTAACATTTTAAAGTGTTGGCAACTAAGGCTTACGTAATTGAAAGTGCTCAGATATCTGAGGATAGAGGTGCTGCAGCACACTTCTGGACCATGGTACAAAAAGCAACTTCCCAGTGTGACTGTCTTTCAAACAGAAGGCAGTATCATTCTGTGGATGTGCAAGTGGTGTGTAATCATGAACATCTTAGTATAAACATCTGTGCAAATGTCCCAGAAACACACCAGGATTCCAGCATATTGAGCAATTCATCACAGTACCATCTGTTTGAAAAACAGAGTTGTCAGAGCAGGTGGCTTATTGGTAGTGTACAATAAACTCCTTCAGGTTATTCTAGATGTCCCTATATTAAGTGCAGAACATCAAATTTAAAATGGCTGTTAAAATAATATGAAAAGAAGAATACAAATTAACCTGCTAAGGGCATTTGCATTATTGACGCAGAAAAGTCCTTAAAACGCTCATTGTTTCTAGATACTGCAACCATTTTGTGTGTAAATGGAGAGGAGAGAGCTATTCATTAGTAATTTTCATGTGGCCTGCCTTGACTATTGAAAATAGAAGTCAGCATTTGGGGTTCAGAGCTATGTTTGCCTAAAGAGGCCAAAAGCAGCAAGGAGGGGCTACTATGCAATCCACTGTAATAAGTGCTGTAGTGACAGCAAAGCCTGGAACATCAGGTCCCGAGTCAAACAGCCAAACCCTCAGTGCAAATAGGAAAAGCATGCAGGAGACTGCACCTAGATATGCCTGTGTCACAGAAACACATTGCAGTGACTAGCTTGCACTGCAGCAAGAGACAAATAGGCAATCATTTGTCAGCATTTTTACCTAGTTTATACTTCAGCAGCTCAAAAGCCTCCTGTGTGGAAATGAGTTTTGAAAAAGTGAATTTTTCAAGGCCATTTCAGACGCAAATGGGAATGGATAAGGGTTACGTTACAAAAACATTAAAGTTCTTCTAACTTTCCAGTCCATGGATAAAGCTATGCCTCTGACAGCTACCTCAGATTTGAAATGCACCATGCGAAGTGAGGAAAGGCAAATGCACCCTGCCTTTGACTCTATTGGACACAGTTGTACTTGCATCAACTGCAAATTGTTGTTCTCCATGAGAAGACATTTAATAGTATTTAGATTTACCTTTGTGAGCAGCACACTGATAACTGCCTTGAGCTTGCTGCCTCCCTTATACTTTACAGCAAGATCTTCTGATATTTAACAGACTGCTCGCAGCTTCAGGAAAAAATATAGACATCTCTTGAACATATACAAACCAGCATATTCAAAATAGTTTTACTAATAAACATTAAGAACAAGTAAAACCACCAATAAGGAAAACAATAACAGTAAAAAAAGGCAACCACTCTGTAAAAATATTATCAGGTAAGTAGTACATGAAATATGAAGGGTATGAAAAGGATTTGAGCCAAATAGGTGGCTCATAAACTTAGTATGTGTCTGGCAGCTCCCCTAAGATGAGGTTGGAGCACAGCTTCATGCACAAACGGAAATAACACAAAAGCCCATCTTTTCCAATGAACTTAGTAATTGTTCTCCGCACACTTTCTTGTTGTCGTTTTCTTGGCTTTAGTATCATTATGCAAGTGATTTAAATATTAAAGCTGACTCTGCAACAGACCACCCATCAGGGAATCCACCACTGCTAAAACCAGCCTCATAGTTTCTTCAAGGAAGAAAGAACTATTGGATAGAAAACGGGCCATCTACAAGCAACCTTAGGACAATTTAAACTATAGGAATGTTGGGCTAGGTTGGGCTAGCTACTTGGTTGAACCACCCTCTGCAAACAAACATCACTGACTTCTTCCCCTACATTGGCAAAATCTCTCCTCCAGAAAATAGGGTTTACAAGAAAGTTTCTTGCTGTTTTGGGGATCTGAAACCTGTCATGCTTCCAGACTTATCATGCTTCCACAGATCTTCCATATGACTAAGATAGACTAAGGCAATGTCTGTCTTTAAGCACCGGAGCTACCATCAAATTGGTGAAGATTACCCCTCCTACACCATGGCTTTTAAAGGATTTCTTAGTACTTCCCACCAAACCTTAGGAATTTTTCTGTGTAATTTTTAACTGTGAAAAGGCTGCTGAACAGAGGAAAAGAAGATGGAGATGAGTCTTGTCCATATGGGATCCTGATCTTGAACCACCCATTTTTTGGATAACCTAGAAAAATCATTGTAACATGTTTTCAAATAAAATAGACTCAAATTCAATATTCCTTCAAATACGGGCAAAGAATCAGACAGGGATAACAATGCCTGGAGTAAAAGTGAGCTCCTAGCACAAAAACAGCAGCTTGCATTTGTCCTGGCAACCATCGCCCTACATGCCAGGTATAACGTTCATTTGCCATTTTGTGCTGGTTCAGACACCAGCCATCTTGCTGCCCTTTGTCCCCAGAGGGCTATATTACTAAAAGGATAATTTGCAAAGTTATTATTTAATGTAACATAATCAGACGTTACTGTTTTACTGAGAGAAAAATGCCACTCCCCCAAAAAGCTCAAGCACAGTATTCTCTACTTGCTGCTTGTAGATATTTATTTATTTTCCTAGTCATGGACCAGAATGCCTTTGTGTTAGGGGCTGTACTAATATAAAAAAAAATATTGTGGTCCCTGAGCCAGAGAACTTGCTTTCTAGGACAAGATACAGTGGATGCATCTACACATGCCCCTATGAAACCATTGTTATTGTACTGTCATTTAGTACTTCCTTCTGGAAGTACTAAATGATGTCACAGTAACAGCCCATACTGTGCCATGCTGATGGCACAGTTATTGTTAGCTGCTACATCACTGTAGCAACGCGCTATACCAAGGGAGTGCATTGCTATGGCCATGTAGTGGTGGCATCATGATTTTTGCCAGAAGATGTTATGTTGCCATAGTGCATTGCTACAGCGACGTAGTATCGCATGTAAACACACCCAGTAAGTAGAAACTGATAAAGAGATGGCCTAGAGGATGGTGCAGAGTGCACGCTCAACCAATTTGCAGATGACACCAAGCTGGATGGAGTAGTAGGTATGTTGGAGAGTAGGGCTAAGATTTAGGGAAAACTAGGCTAATTGGAGAACTGGACCAAAAGAAATCTTGCGAGGTTCAACAAGGACAAGTGCAAAGTCCTGCACTTAGGATGGAACAATCCCATGCACTGGGGACCAAATTGCTAAGAAGCAGGTCTGCAAACTGCAGAAAAGGACCTGGGGGTTACAGGGTTACAGTGGACAAAACCGGTGGGCGGGAGGGGGTTCATACCAGCTTTCAGCTACCTAAAGGGTGGTTACAGAGGGGATGGAGCTAGACTGTTCTCAATGGTGGCAGATGACAGAACAAGGAGCAATAATTTCAAGTGGCAGTAATGGAAGTTTGGGTTAGTTATTAGGAAAAACTTTCTTACAGGGCATGTCTAAACGTGAACATTTACTGCACAGTAACTGAAATTGCATGTTCATGCCTGTATCTACATGTGCACACCTGTACTGTGCAGTAAATATGGTAACTTACACTGACTTGAGCACAAATTTACACCTGATTAATTACTGCTCAGTAACGCAGATATAGATGCCTTACTGTGCTGTAACACTGTGTGTGTGGACTGACTTGGGACTAACTTTAGTACCAAATCAGTCCATATGCAGTGTTAATGTGCTTTAATGTCTGCAGGTGTAGACACCGGCCTATTCCCACTTACTGCTCAGTAATTTACGGTGCAGTAAATTTAAGTTGGTGTAAATGCATGTATAGACACACCCACAAGGAGGGTAGTAAAGCACTGGAACAGGCTACCCAGAGAGGTTGTAGTATCTCTATCCTTGAAGGTTTTTAAGACCTGGCTAGATAGAGCCTTGGATGGGATGACCTAGTTGGGGATGGTCCTGCTTTGAGCAGGAGGTTGGACTCCTGAGGTCCCTTCCAACCCTACTTTTCTATGCTTCTATGATTCTTACTTGGGAGATCAAGGAAACAATGCAGCAGTATCATTCAGCATAAGCAGGTGTCCCAGTTCACTAGATGCCTTACAGTATGCAGGTACTATTGTGGCGAAGAAGGAATTTGGAGGAAGATAAGGATATAGCTTTGTGGATGTTTAGGGGGAGTTTTGTTAACATACAAAGTGAAGCACAAGGATGCTTGCATGAAAATGAATGAAGTAAGAGATGAAGGCTGGCAACACTGGCACAGGAAATCAACATCTTGCTAGCATATGAGAGATGGTAGCGTGGGGCTAGCCTGTGAAGACAAGTAGCCCATGTTTGGTTTCCAAGTGAAATCTTATCTTGACAATACCTCAAAAATGTGCTTAAATGAAACATAGTGTAGGTGACCTCAACTCCCCTACTACAAACTTTTGGCATTGTATGCCATATATCACTATATAAAATAGAGCTGTTAACACAGGGATTTTTAACAGCATGCATTGTGTCAGTAGTTACTACGGGGCTGTTAACAAGTAGGTCTTTGGAACTGTCATGATGCACGGTGCCCGTGTGTGCTATAGAATCATTAGCATGCCTATCTTTGACAGGACGCCTTTTAAGAGCTTCTTCCTAGGACAGCTGTGACAATATATCATGTCAATGCATTGCATACTATAGTGCTATTAACTAGCAGACCTTTAATGCAATACACAGTATCCTGACAATGCATGTTATTAGGCAACCCTTAATCATTGGATCCCAGATACTGATATACCAACTGTAACAGATCTGAAGTGACAATTAAGATGTATAATGTGCAAGTGTGATAACTATATTTTATCAGTATATTTTGAAGCCAATAGGCAGATATTAAAAATCTCACTAAATGAAGGGAAAATTTTGCATTATCGTAAGTCAGGTTCCATAGGATTCAATGTATGCTAAAAATCAAATGGGCTCTTGTTACTTCTGATGTATAAGCCGATTCTTATTTAAAATTTGGAATTACCACCAGTTTTCCAAAAATAAAGCAAGGGGTATTCCAATGCACATTCATGGCAAACTGCTTGCATCCATTTAACGTAGAAAGCAAAATTTGTTATTGCAGTTACAGATATGTAAATGAACCAAAGTGTCTGGTTTTTTTTCTTTTTTCAGTATGGAGAGGCCAAAATAATCTTTGTCAAAATTTGCAACAATGTGAATAAAACCTGGCTGAAAACATTCAGCAATCAGTTGAATTTCCATGATGGAACTGTTATTCCTATGAGAAAGATGTTTATTCTTCTCCTGAATTCTCTGTAAAAGCTGATGCAGTGTAAACGTTTGCAGATCTTAGATAACACAGTACCTATATGGTACCTTACATCAGCTGGTAAAGATCAGTGTCTCTCATCAGAGCATGAAAACTCATTTCACTCTTATTCACTGAGTGGGTGTTTGATGCGGAAAGTCAATTATCAACATTTGTCCTAATTGACAGATGTCCCAAAATGGTATATTAAATTATTTTTGCAGATTCATTTTACATAATGTAACAATACCAAATAATGTTGGGAAGTAGGAGGGGGAGGAGAATAGAGGATTGATCATGTCAGTGATAATGAAGGCCATACTCCTCCAGACACTGGAAGAAACGTAAGGAAGTAAGCGCTGATTGAATCATCAGGCTTAACCTGAAAGAGTTTTAAACTGTCAGCCCAATAATTAGCACTGGCATCTGGAGTATGAGAGAAGCAGAAAGCAAGGTATTTAGTAATATCTCTAGAGCACCTCTACAAGTGATGCTACATCACCGTAGCAATGCGCTATGGCGACGTAGCATTCACAGGCATCTACACATGACCAGAGGCTACTTCACTGTAGCAATGCACTCCCCTGGTATAGCATGCCACTACAGCAAAGTAGCTGCTAAAAATAATCATGTGCCATGTGTACAGTGCAGTACAGGATGTTACTGCGCCATGATTTAGTACTTCCTTTTGGAAGTACTAAATCATGGCGCAGTAACAACATCGCCATAGTGACACATGTAAATGTGCCTTTAGTGATGAATAATAACTATTTGTGTTAAAAAGGAAACCTATTAAGCCTTATCTTGGTAAACCTAAAGTCAATGTGTGCACCAGTAATTTCTACTGAGTCCACTAATGCAAAGATATTTTTTCTGGAGCTACTGACAAGTGCTAACAGATTAGAGGTACAAAAAGTGCTGTATACAGCACATTTAATTTCACATGGATTTAATTTTGAAAAGCTTGCTGTGTTGGAATTGTATAGTATCCTTTGTACAAGAGAGAAACTTTTCACATTTCTGCCATTTCTCCCAATTGTTTTCAACAAGGATAATGAAATTGTGTCAACCCATATGTCCATGGTTAAACTTTCTCCTGGCTTTGCTATTCGTGGGAATATTGTTAACATCTTATGTATCAGTACATTTCTTGTATGATGACCTCATTCAGAAGTGCAACCATTTTCAAGAAGGTCACCTAAGAACATGTTATTTTTAAGCATATATTTAAATCCCACCAAAATAATTGCACATGTTTAAGTGATTAACTGATATCTATTTACTTACAAATAAGAATAAGCGTTTCTCCTTCGCTGGAGCTGTAGAGCTTCATTCTTCATCCATTGAGGTCAGTAGCAAAGTTCTCATTGACATTGGTACTGAATGATCAGGATTTAAGTCCATAAAAAGATTGAGCAATAGGAAACGAATGTTACCATTTCTTAATGCCACCTTTCTTCGAGATTCTATACATAAACAGTGTTACTTTTCTACTGTATGAACCATACCCTTGTGTGGGCAGTCTTTTTCATGTCTAGTGTTGATAAACATCTCTTAAAAAGTCATTTTGCACATGTACCAGTCCAACTCGCACTGAAATTAATAGAAGTATTTCCATTGACTTCAGTGGAAAGAGTACTGGGATTAGATGTGTGCTAGGAGATAAAACCTTGTTTCCTTATATATGGGAGTAGTAGTAGCAATAACGTAAAATTAAGATGAGCTGGATTTATCCTACTATGTTATCAGTAAATATTTATTGAAAATGAACCATAGTTGGCAGGAATTTCATTCAGCTACCACCTTACTTGCCAGCTGCATTAATAATAAAAACATAGCCCATTCTTCAATGTGAAGCAAAATAAAGAATGTAATTAATTTTATTTGAAGATTCTGCGTGAGCACATTTGGCACTGGTTCCCTTTCACTGTCACATCACAAGATACGCTCTAAACAATGTCACATACCCTGAAGACACACAAGAAAGAGGATAAATATTATTTTCTGGGTTTGCATATTCAGTGTATGCAAAAGTATTATATGCTTTGCTCAGCTTTAACATAGTAGAAAAAGCAAGTATGATAAACTTGTTTTTACTGCTTTGCACTTTTTTACATAGTGCACTTTCTAACCTATTGCAGGCATTGCGTTAAAGTTAAGCAACCTTGGGCTATCATTTAAGAACAAAGCTTAGCTCCTAACTTACCACACAATACAGCTCACTGCAACTACATCTTCAGGTTTTGGAGTCCTAGATCTTAGAAAGGAAAAGGTACAATTCATCAATTATTTTGCAGATCTTCCAACTTTATAAAATTGGCTTTAATATCACAATATTTGTAAGTTTTTTTCATTTATTAAGCTAAGTGGGTACCCTGCAAATGAGAGAAAAAACAGCTTCAGTTGCCTGCAAGCAATTAGATGGTTTCTGTCAAAGGGAAGTCCTGTATTTTCCGGAGCAGACACTCATGCACCACCAGGTTGTGCTGTTGCCCTTATGCAGTACATTGTGCAGCTGAACTGTGCTATTATGCTCATTTAGTGGTTGTTTCTCATTTGGGAGGAGTCTCAAGGTGTTAGAAAACCAGAAAAAGAACAAGCCTTTCAGTTCCATTTTCTTCTTGGTTTTACACCTCAATATTTCTCAGTGGTCTTTGGCTTACTTTGTAAACTACCAGCAGCGTTTGCAGGCCATGAAATTCTAGTTCAAAATAAATAACCCATCTGCAGAAGCACAGAATGCAAGCACTGCAAAGCTGATCTGTGGATTGATGTTACATTTAGTGCAATTTCCAGCAAATCATCCTTTCAGGTTCATTGCTGCCACTGACCTCCATTACTGTTTTTTGCCTTACTTCTTTTTTTTTTTATTGGAAATTGTCCTTTCATAGCTTTCTGAAGTCTTGTACTACATGCAAAATCTGAAGCACTCCATGGGTTGGATGTGAACATAACCTCAAATATTTAGATCAGGAGGATCAAATCATTTTCCTCTCTACATTCTAATGATCAACAAATCTTTGTTATGATATTCTGCAGCAATGCTGTTTGCAACACCCATTTTTCACCCTAATACATTTCTGGCACATGTTACTAAGAAATCATTTTTTTCAGTATACTTAAGCACTATCTCTTTTCTGTTTTCCTGAAGTCCTTAGTGCTATTTGTTTACTTGCTCATCTTGAATCTGATTGTTCCAAGCTCTTATGGCCATTGCTTATTAAAGTCTCTGGGTAGCTTCCTGCTGTGCTGTCTAAGGAAACACTAAGAAAAACAACCAGAGGAGTCCACTGCTCACCTCAAGAACTAGTGCAACTCAAAAGTATTTTTCCAGGCTTTCTGGCTAGTACAAAGAATGATAATGGAGGATTAGTGTGATATTTAAACTAATGCAAAGCCATTTAGGATCTCTGACTAGGCAGGCTGCTCGGTCCCAATAAAGCAATACATGCAATAGTGCAGTAGAAACTAGGGAGGGACTCAGGACTAAACCTTATTTTCATCACAACATTTAATTCTTTAGAGGTGCCCAGTGTTTGAAAGTTTCTGACAAAAGAGACAGGTAATTAGTGCTCCTGACTCACTGAGCTGGAATTATTCTTTATACTCTAATGTAAGTCGATCATTTCACACTCATTTTACTATCAGGAAGACCAACTGCAAACCTTGATCATCAGATTACCTGTTCTATAAATCTACACAAAATAGTCCTTTGTAATCTTAAAGGGTTATTTAAGCAAGCTGCAACTTCTTCCCTCCCTAATAAGCTTTTGCTTCTGTTATCTCCCAGCTTTACACATATTTTTTCATCTACCCAGATGTAACAACCATTGCCAGCTCACTGGTGCTGACACCAGGTAAGACTACTGGAATTCTCTTCTAGGTTCTCTTGAAATGAAGGGTTTGCAGTTCCTGATAGAGTAATAAGAAATAAGGCACAGCCCCTTTCATTGACAGTCAAACCAGCTGGATCTCATAAAGGCACCCAATGCTGGAAGACACAATAAGATGAGAGAAAGGAGCATATAATTTAGCTGCCTGGCTGCCAACAGGAAGAGAACAGGGAGTAAACTTTCCACTCCTGGGAAGATGGTGCCCAACTCTGGCACCATTCTTTCCTCCACCATAGAGGCATGTGCTGGGTTCGCCTCTTTCCCAGAATGCACTCCTCCCCCTTCCGCTGCCCCCCAAAAAGCCAGATGCTTAGGTATTATAAAGCAACATAGCTCCACTGAAATTGCAAAGTTATGCTTATTGTGCAAAATAGTCAGTGTGAATTGTAAGACAGAAACTTTGAGAAAAGCATTAAAGAGTTATAATTCAATATGATGGGGATAAATCAGTAGTTTCTACAAGGTTAAAAAGCAGGCCGTGCTAACCTGTTCTACATCTATAAACCAGTTAATAACAGAATAGAAAGGAGAACTAGGGAAGATAATTTATTTAAACTTTTAAAAGGCTTGTGATAAAATCCCTCAGAAGAGGCTATTATGGAAACTTGATAACCACAAGATAAAAGGTGAATTCCTGTCCTGGATTAAAAGCTAGTTAAGAGATAGAGAAAACAAAGGATAAGAATAAATAGCTAATTCTCAGCATGAAAAGAGGTTAATAGTGTAGTGCCCCCAGACTTGGTATTAGGACTGATCTTTGTCGCTTTAAAATAGACATGCTATGAAAAGTAGCACTAACTTGCTCAGCAGACCGTCTGTATTTCTGTAGTCAGAATGGCTTGTTTCAGGTCACACAGAAAACTGTTTGCATTCCCTTTACTTGTGATAGCACATTATGCCTGCAAAGGTTTGGGGAAAATAAGTTCAACCCTTCTCTGATTTATATATCAGCTCAATTGTTCCACGGGTAGAGTCGGAATCATGAATGATGTCACATAATTTGGAACAAAGGCAGCTTTTCTTTCAAGTCTTTCAGTCAATCTGCACCACTCCAAGTCACATAAGCTACAGTTTTCCTTTTAAACTGGAAACATGGTGTCTGAGTAAATCATTCCCATTAAATCCAATTGAATGATATTAAGTGAAGAAGGGATCCTTTAAGTCCCATATCAGCCCTTTTTTGAAGGCATAAGCAGTACACAGAATTGTGCTGACTTTCTTGTTAGGTCTGAATTTTATCCACTGCAAACCTCCAATAAAACAAGGCAATTGAGGAAAACCATGGGAAATGAAACTTGATGCAAACACTAGCAGATTCCAAAGTAGTTATTACCAAGACCTAGGCAATGACCTCAATGAAGATCTCTGCTCGATCTGCAAAAGCAGCCAAAAAGTGAGTACAGGGTTACAGCAGCCAGTCATAGTAAATTGATAAAGCTTCATACTAAAAAAGGAGAAGTTGTCTGTATATCACAGCCTGTCAACTTTGAAGGATGTGTTTAGTTTTGGTCACTCATAACTTCATAGATGCAACAAAGGTAGGAAATGCCCAGAAAAAAGTTCAAACAAATGTGCTTAGAAGCATGCAGCCTTTTAGGCAATAGGAAATTTAAAAGACCAGATCTATTTTTATTACATTCTGCCACCTTTACTTCTTGTGTTATCTTTACTTTACTGCTGCCTTTCAGATTCTGCTACCTTAATTTCTTACATGCTCAGAAATAGTCTCATAATGGGCTAGATTCATGGGGAATGTAAAGTGGTATAGGTGTATTAACTTCAGAGGAACTAAGCTAATTTACACCAGCTAAGACTATGACTCAGTTATTACTTGTGCATACACTAACTACAATTAAAAAAAAAAAATCACAAGGATAATAAGTACTTACTAAGCAGGGTAAGAGCTATCACATGTTAGAAGCTGAAGACCTTGCCAGGGAGTCAGTTGGATGATCAGGATATAAAAGGGGAACTAAAGACAGGGCAGTTTCTGAGAAACTAAATGCATTCTTTGTATTTGTCTTCTCTTCACTATGGAAGATGTTTGGGAAATTCCCTCATCAGATCCACTCCTCTCTAGGGGCAAGTCAGTGGAACTGACCCAAACTGAGGTTTCAGCAGATGAGTTTGTAGAAGAAACTGATAAACTAAATAATGGTAAATGACCAGAACCTGATGACAGACACAGTTCTTTGGGTAAATCTGATATCTTTTATTAGACCAACTGAGTAGTTGGAAAAAAATCTTGTTTGCAAGCTTTTGGGCACAAACACCCTTCATCAGGCTGAGGAAGCAGCTGCAGTTGGTGTGTACTCTTCCTGGATGGAATAAATAGTGAAGAAGCCAAAGGCTGGTATGCATGCAAGAAAACCAGTCAGTGGCAATGGAGTCAGTGGGTAAGGGACAGGTTTGAGGGGGGGGAATTAATGTAGATGGTAAATACTGAAGAGGTACCTAGAGAGTCAGATGTTAGGTGGGTTATAATGTGTCATAAATCCAATGTCTATATTTAATCCATGATTTTTTGTATCTAAGAGGTTGATGAAATTTGTAGGCTTGTCTGTGAAAGGTGATTTGTAAATGCCCTTTGACGATTAGAACTGAGAGATTGGAGAGAGTGGTTTTCTTGTGAGAAATGTGCCCACACAGGTAATTGGGTATTCTTGTCTTTGTACACAGTTGTTGTTTGGTCTCTCCTGTGTATTTTCCATCAGGGCATTTGGCGCATCGGATGAGATATATTACATTTCTGCAGGTGCAGGTATAAGATCCAGGAATGCTGATGGCTCTGTTGTGGGGTGTAGTAATTGTGGGGGTGCTTGGAGATGTGTTGGTAGGTTTTGCATTTCTTGTCATAGCACGGTCTGGATCCAGTTGGTGTGTATTGGTCCATAGGGAATTTGCTTCTGGTGATGAGGTTAGCAAGGTTTGGTACTTGTTTAAATGCTAGGATGGGTGATTCTGCAAAGATCTCTTTAAGAATTGGGTCTTCTTCTATTATAGGTTGCAATGCTTGAAGGATTTTCCATATAGGTTGATGTGTCACAACCAGTGGTGTAGGATTCATGGGGTGTTTTCTTCTGTACTGCAGTAATTCTTCACATCATATTCAAGTGGCTTCTTCAAAAATGCAACCTCTCTCTCTGGAGAAGTGTCCTTGTTGTGTGAAAGCCTTTTTGAGATTTGTGAGGTGACAATCATGGATGTTCTCCTCAGTGCAAATTTGGTGGTATCAGAGGGCTTGGCTGTGTACTTTACAGCTTTCTTGGTGTGTTTAGGGTGATTGCTTGATCTGTGCAGATATGTACATTGGTCCATGGGTTTCTTGTATATCATGGTTTGTATTTTACCTTTCTGCATCGTGATCATCATGTCTAAAAAGAGATGTTGGTGCTGGAGTATTTAAGAGGTAGTCAGATGGAGGGTGATGATTGTTGAATTTCTGATGGATCTCAATCAGAGATTGCAGGTTTTCAGTTCAAATGATGATTTCATCAATATATCTTAAGTACAGCAAGGGTTTTATGGTGCAGTCCTTGAGGAATTCTTCTTCCAGGTGGCTCACCAGGTGGTTTCCTGATAGCATTCACCCTAAGTTCCTGAAGGATCTCAGATATGAAATTGCTGAGTTTTTAACTGTAGCATGTAACCTATCACTAAAAACAACCTTGGTACCATAGGAATGGAAGTTTTCCAGTGTGGCTCCAATATTAAAAGAAGACTCTAGAGAGAATGCAGGGTACTACAAGGCAGCGAGTCTAACTTCTGTCCTGGAAAATTGAGAGAAACAATAATAATAATAAAAAAAAAATGTTCAGCACATGAATGAACATGACTTTCTGGGGAGGAATCAACATGGCTTTGTCAAAGGGGAACCATGAGTCACTAGAGTTTTCTGAGGGTGTCAATCAGCAGGTGAATCAGGGCAATCTAGTTGGCATAGTATAGTTGGACTTCCAAAAAGCCTTTGATAAGGTCCCCCATCAGAGGCTCTTAATTAAGTTAGGTAGTCAAAAGTTTACAGGGAATGTCCACTCATGGGTTAGAAACTGGCTGTAAGATAGAAAGCAAGAGTATAAATGGTCAGTTTTCAGGATGGAAAGAAGTAAACAGCAGGGTCCCCCAGGGATTTGAGTTGGGACCAATGCTGTTTAACACATTCATAAATTATCTGGAAAAAGGTAGCCATAATAATCTGGTGAGTAGCAAGGTGGCCATATTTGCTGATGACACAAAATTATTCAAAGTGGTAAAGGCCAAGATTATGAGGAATTACAGAAGGATCTACCACAATTGAGTGAATGTGCAACTGAATGGCAGATGCAATTCAGTGTAGCTAAGTGATGCACCTAGGCAAAAACAACCTGAACTCTACCTACACTATGAGCTCTACATTACCAGTTACCATATAGGAAAGAGATCTGGGAGTCATTGTGGACAGTGTCCTAAAACATCAACTCAGTGCTCAGCAGCCATCTAAAAGGCAAACAAAATGTTTTGGGATTAATAAGAAGGGAATTGCAAAGAAAAATGCATGGTACATCCACACCTTGAATGATGAGCCCAGTTCTGGTCTGCACACCTCAAAAAAAGATGTAAAAGAACTAGAGAAGGTCCAGGGAATCTGAACAAGGATGAGGAGGGGCTTCCATATGAGCAGAATGGAAGAGCTTCCATGTGAAGAGAGACTAAAGAGACTAGGTCTATTCAGTTGAGGCCTATTCAGAGTTTCTAGGAGGAGGTGGGTTGGGGATGGGGCATGATAAGGGTTTATAAAATACTAAATGGCGAAGAGAAAATAAATAGGGGTTTATTATTTACTCTGTCACAATACAACAACAAGGGGGTCACAAAGTAAAACTAGCAGGCAGTAAGTTTAAAACTAACGAAAGGAAGTTTTGTTCCACACAGCACATAATTAGAAGTGGGGAACTCATTGCCACCAGATGTTGTAAAAGATGAGAGATTAGCCAGATTCAAAAAGAAATTGGACATGTTCTTGGAGGAAAGGTGCATCAGTAGCTCTTGTGCATGGGAGTTAAGGATACAGCCTCCAAATTAGAGCATTTTTAGACCTTCCTAGACTTGGAGACTGCCAATGAGAGGGGAACAGTTGGAAAAAACCCTGATCTAACCCAGTTCACTCTCCCTTTCAATATCCAGTCTCTGCCACTGTGTAACATAGGGTACCGGACTTACAGTCTGACCCAGTAAATAGCAATTTTTATGTTCTTATGAGTCAGGCAGAAATGTATCCTGATGGCATACTGTACTGCATGCATACTGAAGGGGAGAAGTGTGTGCATGTGTATTTTGCAGTCACAATTAATGAAGAAATTATATAAAATAAGAAAAGCCTTTGTTCAGTTCTGGTATGCCACACCCTATATCTATATGGTATGGATTTCCAGTTTTGTACTTTGCATTATGAAGAGCAACGTATAATGTAGGTCATATTAAATGCCTAATTTTTCTAAAAATAGAACTGGAAGGCTTCCCAGACCACACAATACATCTGCTCTTTTGAGAATAACAAAATTGAAGTTAGTAATTACATTCTATTAAACATTTGCATGGCAAATGCAAAGCATTTTCCTCTTCCCACGCTATAATGCTAACACTCAGAAGTTGGACATGATGTTTTCTGTGAAACAATTGATGTTGGACTCCTTAAAAGCTGATTTTAGCATGGAATAGAACATAGAGCAGTTTACTCATTTTGAGGGAGAACTCCAAGAAACAAAGAATTCTTTCAGTATTCTATAAAGAATTTTTAGTTTGCTGTTTTCCTTTTTTTTAAAAAAAAGAAAATATTCTAGATAAGATTGAGAGTATATTTTCTTATATTAAAATTCTTTAAGGACTAACATGTGAGTGAATTCTTACAAATGCATCTGTTTATGCTGCCAAAGTTTTGATGCAACAGTTAGAGTAGAGGTATTATGTTAAATCATGCTATAAGGCAAACTGTTTCCAAACTCTGTATTGTGTGAAAATGTAGAAAATGGGATTCAGTTCTCTGGCTGATATATTGAGAGGTCTCATAAAATACAGTGTCATGGGAGAGTGTTACTTTTAACAAAAAAAAATGTTTTTTTCTGTTAGAAAAACTGAAAGAAAATATTTTATTTTAGGGACTTAGAACAAAAGTTTGGGAGGGACTTCATGGGTCATCAGGTCTAATCCCCAACGCTAAGACAATAACATCATATATTCCCTTTCATAAATGGATCAAACTCCATCTTAGAAGTAGTTATGTCTCTTGTAGTTGTTATGCTCTATTCTTTCTTGTAGAAGGTTATTTCAGATCTTCACTGCTCTGCTAATTAGAAGCCTCTTTTTAATTTCTAGCATAAACTTATTTCACAACCAAATTCTACCCATTTGTTCTTATGCCAGCATTGTCTTTTAGCTTCAATAGCTCTTCTTCCTCCCTTGTGTTTACTGCTCCAATATTTGTATAAAGCCCCTTAGCTTTTGTTTTGCCAAGCTAAGTAAGCCTTTTAGTTTCCTCTTGTAAAATATGCTTTCCATTCCACTTGAACATCCACATAACCCTTCTTTGTACTAATTACAGTTCGAATTAATCTTCCCTAAATATATAATTACCTATCTCTATAGGAAACCAGAAATGTACATGGTATTAGAGATGGCAGTGTAATAATGCCATGCAATATGTCCCAAACTCTTCTTGAAATACCTTGCCTGAAATGTCCTAGGATTTTGCTCTTCTTCCAGTTTATACGAGAAATTTTTATTAGGCCCTAAATTAATTATCTTGTATTTTGTATTATGCTGATATAACATTTTAAAAGAAATAAATGTTCATAATGCTTTGGAATGAAAACATAGGATGGAAATACAGCTTTTGGATCAAACCACTCTTTTCCTTTTCAGCCTGCCTGGGGTTGAACATCCTCAACTCCCACAAGATCAACTAAAAGATGTGTAGATGAGTTTTATCATTATTATTTTATTTGAAAAAGAAGCTCTATCACAGTATCTCATAAGCTGTCAATGGGTATTTATCTTACCTATTCCTAAGAACACCTAAGGTGTTCAGTGCTTTCTTTATGTAACAAACCCAACATCTTACCATTCTTAAGGCAGGAGGGATATAAATGCCCCATCCAGATATTTAGAAGTCATAGACCTCATAGCATTTTAAATACTCTTTCTTTACTATGGTTGTGAAGGTCCATAATGGTAGCAATATGTTGTGAGTGTCATTCTAGTTAAAGAGGGAAACCTTTAAAAAAAACAGGAAGGTTCCTACAATTGCAGCTAATCTGTACTGAAAATACTCTGTTGAAAATCACAGGAGGGTACTTTCTGACCTGAGAGATTGCCCTTAGAGCAGAACTGGTCATGAGACCAGACTCATGACAGT
The DNA here is from genome assembly GCF_030867095.1 of Alligator mississippiensis. NCBI lineage: Eukaryota > Metazoa > Chordata > Crocodylia > Alligatoridae > Alligator > Alligator mississippiensis. Next base: position 72,230,964 of record NC_081830.1, read on the forward strand.
CTAATCTAGCAGTGTTCAGCCTTCCTCCAAAGAATAATTAGTACAAAAGGCATTATGAGGATATATTAGTGGAAGTTCAGGTTTTGGTGGGGTGTAATATAGTTTTAAAATGAGAAGGATGCCTGTGCTCTGCCTAGCTCCTACTGCCATTCACACGAGAAATGTGGATTGAGTGTGAGCAAACTTCTCTTCCCATGCAAAGTACCGCATCAGTTCAGGGATAGTTTCTGTTGTCAGTTTGTTTTCCTCATGCCAGTTTAACACTGGTGTCATCCCCCTTACTTTCACACCTCTGGAAACAACTCTGTTAATGGTAGGTCTGTTGTTCTGGACTAACACAAATGACACCAGGTGCTTATACCTAAAGAGCGGAAATACTGAAGAGGCAAGTTTTAAGGGGAATTCTGCTTTCAGTTATACTGATATAAATTTGGACTGTTTACACAGAAGGCAATGCAATTATACCAACATGAAACAGGCCTGAAAGGTGTCACATTTAAAGGATAGGACAACCTTCAGAAGACAAAAATCAAGACAAAACAATGGTCATAAACTGATGGCGAATAGGTTTAGGTTGGAGATCAGAAGGCAATATTTTACAGTTAGGGTGGCCAAAATCTGGAACCAACTTCCCAGGGAAGTGGTCCTCGCCCCTACCTTGGGCAAATTCAAGAGGAGGTTGGATGATCACCTGTCTGGGGTCTTGTGAACGCAGCATTCATTCCTGCCTGTAGCAGGGGTCAGACTAGATGATCTGTTAAGGTCCCTCCTCACCCTAGCTGCTATGAAACTATGAAACGATGAAGAGAACGTGCATTAGGCAAAAGTCCTAAGAAAACAAAGAAAGAGAGAAAAGAGAGTGGTAAGAGTTAGTAATATGTCAGAAGATCAGGTCCATCTGAGAGAGATCATCTGTAACAGGAAGCCAAAATTAATCAAAGTTAGGGCTTATTTAGGGATCTAGAAGAAAAGTTAGTGTGTGGTAAATCAATGGTGTGTGGTAAATCACCATTTGTGATTTGGAAAGAGAGAAGCAAATATACATCTGAAAGTGCTATATGCAAGGAAGGCTGGAAACATAAGTGGTACATACATGATTTACAGAATTGTAAAGATTAAATGATGTTTGTCACCTAATGGGAAGATTGCCTTAGTCAAACAAATATCCTCAGTTTCTTGTTCTACAAGAAACAGAGAACTGCTTTATGCAAAGATTTATGAGGATCAAAGACCAGATTTGTCTGATGTGGGTGGGGACTGGAAGCTGGCCAATGGCTCTACCTGAAAAACCAATCAGACAAGTATCTGATGTGAACAGCAGAAAGCAGGTGTTTAATAACTTGAAGCACATAACCCTTACTTAACCACAAGAGTCAACATGATGCCAGACCACTAATTAAATAACCATCCACCCATGACCACACATTTTAGTGGGGCATTTTAATTTAATTTTCTACAAATTGCTCAAATTTGAATGAGTTTTTGTGATCATGTCATTGTGCTTGCTATGTGTTCAGACATACACCAGGGCTGTAGACCGTGGCACCTGGGCCTGTATCATCATTCTAATCATTTTCACCAACTATAGGCTATAAACTACATATTAAAGTTCTTCATTTTCATCATCGCATGAAGCAACAAGTGAAAAGCTGCAATAAGTTAAAAGGTAACTGTATCAAGGGCCACTACTGTAGTTACATGGGTAAATAGTCTGTGACATGATAGGTGAATAGTATTGTTCAAATGGATTTTTTAACAGGATGTCAGGCTTTCATGCATTAGTATAGGTTAATAAACACAGTTACATAAAGGTTAGCCTAGTCTGTAGCACACTTCAGTCTCAAGTCTGCCAGATATCCCTTGTGGATGCCTATATAATACTGTTTGGGGTTTTTGGGGGGTTTTTTACAGCAAAGCCTAACACAACTGTAAATTGCTTTTGGGGTTTGATGGAAGAGGGGGTAAAATATTGGAAGAGAGGGAATAAGCTGAATGCATCTCAGGAGGGGTGAAAAAAACTCAAGAAGAAGAAATGGCTTTTCCATGAATTTTCATCTCCTAGCAGTAAAGTGTCAGGAACATGAATTAATAACTATAATTAGTAACTGTGAAAGCTCCAGGACACCAAGCAAAGCCTTGATGAGCTGTGACTAAAGATTAGCAGTAACCAACCTCTACCTCACACACAAAGGATTTAAACACATCCTCAACACAATTCCCACCCCCTACTAAATGTAAATGAAGACTAATATGCAAGCACAACATAAAGGGCACCATAATATTAAATTATGGTAAGCTCAAGAGCCCACGATGTGCTAATTTGGTGGAACACATGCAGTTCAAAGAAGAATAAGCTGAAAATATCAATAGCACTGCTAACCAATATATGCGAGTGGAATAGTAGGAAATCAACTGACAAGTGTTTGTTCTATTCCTTTTGTTTATAACATGCACCATACAAGGAACATTTGACAGCATTATTAGCTGGAGAGAAATCGCTGCAGCATAGAGTATAATTTTAAGTGCAAAAATGATAGCTTGATATTGTTGATAGCTGAAAGAAAACAATCCAAATAAAAGCTAAGGGATGTAAAGTGCTATTACTTGACACTTAAAATAGACTCAAACTAATTCCACTTTAACTTCTTATTAACACAGTACTCAGATGAAGAAAAAGGAAAAGTTTCGATCCTCTTCTAAAGTATATGTATTTCATCTTTACTCAGAGAAGCTTTTATCTCAGGTTGTCAAATCTAATGCTAGTTCTACATCGAAACGTAACTGTGCCATCTTAAGAGCTGTTGCTTTTCTTTGACCTTGGTATCTTTAAATGCCAAATCTTTAAATCTCTTTGCCTGTTGCAACATTACCACTTCCCATGCTAATTTCTGTTTTGTACTGCCCATGCCATTAGGTATTAGGCAGCTCAGTTGATTTCTTCTCTTTCACAAGGTGTTCCAGGATCCCTAGGTATTCCCAAACTGTAACTGGTAAACAGGATATAAGGCTTTCCAAGTCCTTTCATCTGCCAGTAGAACCAAGGGCAGGCACTCTAATGCCTGCCATCAGATTTAAATGCTCCCCCTCTAGAGGCCATAAAGCCTAGGGATTTCTGCCATGCACTTCATTCCCCTGGTACACCATCCTGCCGATCCAGTTCTAGGGAGAAAATGGTATAGAAGGGGAAACATTAAGGGGAGAACTATAACTGCTTACTTTGGCTTTATGCTGTTTGGAGGTTTCCCCACAATAAGTAGATCACCAGATTCCCAGTTAGATAGCTTTTTCTCATCCCCTTCATATTGTTCATAGAATAGGGCAGGATCTGCCCTCATGGGCTTTCAAATCTTTAGTGTAAATTGGCCCATACCACAAAACCACCCCCAGTTTGGCATAATCTGTCCTTTGCTTAGGGCACTTTAAAGTTAGGGGGTAATATTTAAGTTAGTGACAGTCTTGGAACTGATGGTCATGGGCTCTGGATCAGGCTCTCAATGCAAAAGGCCTCAAATCAGTCCTCAATTACTCTGTAATGAAGGGGGAAGATTATTCAGCTCCTATTCCTGCTGTCTGTGGCTGCAGCTGGTGCTTTCTTAGCACTTTAAATGCTCAATATTAAGAAAAAAGAAATGACAACGTTATCTTCTCACTTGTTTCTTTAGGCCTCCTACTCCCAGCTCCCAATTGACACCCACATCTGTGCTTTTAGCTTGGATTTACAGAAACAGATTATTAAGCAAAAGAAGGAGCACCAACCTCTCCTGCTGCTCTTTCCAGCCTGACTGCCTCTCGATTACACTGGAATGAACTGTTTTCTCCAAACCAGGAACATACCAGAGGGGTGAAGCAGTACTATCAGCAATTTCTGTTTTACCTGGCACAGATATCAGGGCAAAGAACCTGGTAAGTCAAGTCAGGTGACTAGTAACATACTATTTTTACTGAATGAACTGTGGCTCTGTCAAAGTTTAGAAAGAAATTCAAACAGTTGTGCTCATGTAACTTTCTCTCCTGCTGACAACATTTCTTTGCTGTGTTACTTTACAATTGTCATCAAGATATGGAGAGCTGGGGGTTAGAATAATTTATTTTCAAATTTTCTTTCTAGCTCCAAAGAAGGCAGGGTAGGTATATATTTTTAAATGTTGCTTGGTTTCACAGTAAGTGACAGCTTTTTGACCTGGCTAATCATTTAAACCCAGTTTTCTAAAATGCTGCTTGATGATATTTGCCTTTTGTTAGGAATAGAGAAGTGGTCCTGGCACTGGACTGGAAATCAGATTTCCAAGATTTATTTCTATTGTCTAGCATTTTCCTATTGATTGATTTTTGTCAGGTCCATCCTCTCTTGTTGATGAAACTTCTAAGTTTTGTGCCAAAATTGCTTATTGGGAAGCAAGAGAGTGATTCCTATAGGATGTATTTGTTGTTTTGCTGACCTCCCTGCCCTCAAAATTAACAGAAAAACAACTGGTTTTCAAGTGATTTGTTTTCAGTTTTCTAATGAAAATTACTTTTTGAAGAATGCAATTAAGTTTCTTGTATACATTTTTTTTTCATTTTGCCTTATTGGGTAGGATAGTGACTGCAGTCTCTTTGCATCCAGTGCATGGGTATTTTTTTAATCTAATTCCTTTCTGTGTCCCTCTCGTCTTCCCCCCCTGCTCCCTCTCTCCCAGCTAAATGTTGCCTCTATACTGGTATAACTGGGCCCAGCAAGGAGATTCACTGCAACATGCAGAGACACTAACCCTTTGAGACATTCTCATCCCTATGGGAAGAAAGAGAAGTACAGAAAGTGTGAGTACAAAGTGAATATTACATACTTGGATAAAATATATGAAGGTGTTGTGGGACTTAATTCAATATTAATAATGTGTTGAGAACGTTAGGCAAAGTGCAAAACATTTTTATTATATTAACAGAAGTGAATGAGAATGATATAAAAAGCAACAAGTAAAGCTATTTTGACACCCCCCTTTTATGACTTCAGTAGACTCTCGCATGCTTTTTGCCAGGTCCATAATTTTTTCTGCCAATATATGATTTGATGCAGAAAAATAACAGGACTTCATTGTGTGAATAAACTTCAGAGACTAGCACATAAATAGCTTCAAATGAGTAGTTACTCAAGAGTCTGGCTGTCCTTTGATGTGATACTTTGAAATACTGCAATTTTGACACAGAACAGAAAGGCAGGGCAATTAATGGATAATTGCAATATTAAATACAGGAGAAGATCAGAACTGTGAAGCCACTGTAAGGCAGTGCTGAAGATTGTCATGTCCATAGTGAGTTTTAGTTGTAGACATAACCTCTTGCCTAGATTCTCAGTGACAAATAAGGACTGAGAAGCAAAAGTAAATTAGTAGGTTTAGTCACCAGTTCAGGAAAAAATCAGCATCAGGTCCAGCTTTTTTTCCTGTTGCTTCAGGGCACAATTTACCCTATTTTCTCACATGCCACACACCTCCAAGTAAGACATGCACTTTGTTTTTGGAAGCTTTTTCCCAGGGTCATGGCCTACTGTGTGACATATAGTAAGTCATCTTACTATATCTAGGGAAGCATGGCATCCCTAGAAAGTCTAGGTAAGGGGTGTCCAACCTTTTTGAATGTGGGGCCAGATCATGAACTTTTTATCACCCAGTGGGCTGGCAGGAGCGGGCGCTCACATAGCCTGTCCAGTCGGGCCACAGCCTAGGGGCACAGGGGTCAAGGAGCCTGACCCCGCTGTGTCCTCCCTGCTACCTGGGTGGCCTTGAGGATGCTCCCACACCTGCGCTCCTGGGCTCAGCAGCCAGGGGGACATGTGGGGACTCTACAGGGGGGTGCAAGATGAGCAGGGATACCCCCCTACTCCCTCTCCCCCAGGGCAGCCCGAGCCCGAGCCTGAGCCCAAGAAGCAGGGGCCCCTCCCTCCCTGAGGCCCATGACTCACCACCCCCAGCGCAATGTCTGTGGGTGCAGAGGGATGTGGGGAGGTGGGAGCGGTGCTGGCTTCCTGCCCTGACAGCCACAGCAGCAGCGGCAGCAGCATCTCCCATAGGCCCGGCTTCAGCATCCTTCCGAACCAGCTTCCGCACCCCCTGCACCTTCCTGTATGCTGCACCACGACCTGCTCCAGCCCATGTGGCCAGTGGGGACTGGCGCAGGACAGGGCCAGCATGCAAATGAGGAAGGCAGGGGCGGGGATAGGAACAGAAACCCTGCAGTGTGGGAGAGGGGAGGAGCTGGCATGTGAATGAGGAAGGGAGGGGTGGGGCAAGGAAGGGACACCGTGAAATGAGGGGAGAGGGAAGGAGCTGCACCGCGTCGGCAACATAAACCTCACGCGATGCATGTGGGAACCTTGTCCCTCCCCCAGCCCTTCAGCAGCCATTAGCTGCTGAGGGGCTGGGGGAGGGACAAGGGGCGGGAACGAAAGTAAACAGTGTTTACTTTCCTTTCCCATCGCAGCACTGCGGGCCTTAGAAAATGGCTTGGCGGGCTGCATGGCAGCCTGTGGGCCATATGTTGGACAATCCTGGTCTAGGTGAAGTAGTAGGGACTTCTTGGGGAAGCAGAATAGCAACATAACTAGCCCTTGGCCCTTGCAAGAAGCAAGACTGTTACTTCTTTACTGTAAACAGTTCTTTATATAAGTTCCTATCAATAATAAAGTGTTGTTTCCATACCATAAGCTTCATCAAAATATTGCAGACTGCATGAAGCAACTCACTTGCCCTGGCCCAACTCACTTGCTGCTTTAGGACTCCAGAAGTAGTCACTGTGAGAGGGTTAATGCTGGAGCCTGCTCTTGCTACTGTCTGAACCAGAAAGAAGTGACAGCTATTTTGGCAATTTATAGAAGACAGCATCTCCCTCATTCTACTTCAGTGAAGAAAAATCAGCTTCCCTGCTTAAAACATACACCCCAATTCTGGAGGGCTCAACTGGGAGTGGGGGGAGATGCATGTGGTATATGGTATTATTCACAAACAAAATCTGAGAAAATAATAACAAAAAGACGCCCCCATGTAGTCTCTGGGGACTCACTTTGGATGCTAGTTCATAGAGAAACCTGCTTTGACAAATCTTCACTGCAATTGATATCCATGCTAGCTAGATTAAAGCTCCTTTGGGTACGCCTGTGTATTATAAACTCACACCTGCAGTTACACATACCCATGGTGGAGTTCTCTGATACATCTCTACCTGGTTCCCTCATTCTCTTCTCAAAACTTGACCATGTTATTTCATGGAAATCACTACATCAGAACTGTTGCAAGTGTCCCCATAGCATCCAAAGGGAATCTTGCACTTGAAGAAGTTTGAATTTAAGACCTTGAAATAATATTAGATGAAAAAATATATAGTCTTGTCAGTTTCTATAATATAATTATGCTTGAAAGTTAAGGGGTACTATAGCTAAATCACAGGCCTTAATGAAGTTTAATGTATTAAGCACATTTCTTTATGGTAAATAGAAGGCATATTTGATTGTCCTTTTATATAGGTAAAGTTGGACTAGTCAATGGGCTATGTAATGAGAATCAGTGGCTGGACCATGTGACCTGAAAAGACTCCTTGGTACTGATTTGAACACGCAAGTTCTTTTAAAGTGCTCGCTAGTAGAAATGGGCAGACATAAGGCAGAAAATCTGACATCTAAATATTTAAATCTTGAATATATTTTGACACATATTGACTTTGATAGGAAAACATACCCACACATACACATAACAAAACCACACTTTCACTACTTATTAGGGCTTCCAGGCCTGGTACAGATATTACACATAAACTGTTAAAAGTAATCAGAAAACAGTCTAAACCTGTAACACAACAGAAGTTCAGCAGACAGACTGGTTTAAAAATGGCAGAACCCAGTCTAAGATAGATTTGGGTCATTGTTGTATCTGACTTAAGTGATTTAGGTTAAACCAGTCTATTGAACTTCTGTACCTCCCTCCCTATTCAAGTTAGGTCCTTGTCCTCCAGCATCTCAGGCTGCTTTGCAGGTCCCTACAGGTCACAGGCATTGCAGTCCCCTCACAAGATAGCATCCTGGAACTCGGCCTGCGATATCCCCAGCCTTCTTCCTTCCTGCCTTTGTCCAGCTGTCGTCAGCGGTGGGGGCAGGACGTGGGGGGGGGGGAGAGAAGGTGCTGGGAGGAGCAAATCCTGGCATCTGTGTTCCCGCACAACAGAGAAGCAAGGGGAGGTGGGACTGCTCCCCCTGTGCCTGAAAAACAGAACAGAAGTTAGCCCTTTGGTGGGGGAGGCACACAGACTGCATGTACTGGCCAAGCCCAGCAGATTGGGGACACTCCTGCACACCTCCCAGCAGGCTGCCTGGCAGAGGAGGAGCAGTCCCCCCTTCCCTTGCTGCTCTGTCATTTAGGGACACAGATACAACCACAGCCAGGCAGGGGGCAGGGGAGAATGCTGGTGTCTGTGTCTGGGGGGATGGGATAAATCTCTGTTGCCCCCACCCTATTCCAGCTGCTGATAAGAGCTGATGTGGCCTGAGCCAGCACAGCTGGGGGGGGGGGGGGTGCTCTACTCTTCCACCCACCATGGCTGACAACAGGTCACTGGCAGGAGGCAGGGCTGGGGTGGGGGGACATGGTAGCCAGTCAAGGGTGGCCTGCTGCTGGCTGGGCTCAGCATTCTCTGGTAGCTTGTTGGAAGGTCTGTGGGAGTTCCCCCAGCCTGCTGGCCTCAGCCAGTGTAGGTGATCTGCATGCCCCCACAACCAAAGGGTGAATGAACTTATGTCCTGTTCACTCCTGAACTAACCTGTCTGCTTAGAGAAACCCACACAAGTTAGCTTCAATCTCCCTCAGGCTTTTTGAATATCTGTACCTAGCCCCAGTGACAATATTGCTCCATGTGCTGACTGTGCAGAAATTATTAATGAAATCTATTCGCAGAACTTTGTTCACATCATGCTTTTCTATACCAATATTTTGGCATGATCCGATCATTCATATATTATAAAGGAAAGATTGTTTTTATTCAACAAGAAATAGCCATGCTCATTTTAACTCCAGTGAAAACAAAATCAGTATTTGAAAAACAAACAAAGAAACTGGGAAGTAATTAAATGTATTCCCACTTTTAAGAATGGGAATGCATTATTAAAAATGCATGGGAATCCTGAATTGCTTCTTTTGGATATAATGCCAGCACATTTTGCCAGTTCCACTCCCTGCTCTTACCCCACTTTAGTCCTCTCCTTTATATGACTTCTACTATCCTGAATTTCACATCATACAGCATCCAAACCTGATTTTGCTCTGATTCTGGACTTGATTTTGCTCTCACATCTATGGGAATCTGAGGTCATTTCAATAGCAATAAAGAATTTAAAATGTGAAACTAGAAGGTAAAATTCACTTTAAGGGGCATTAGCCTAAATTTAAGGTGCATTAGGGTGTGTGTCTACACGTGCATGCCCTTAATGCATTTAAAAAATGGCAATTTAGGCTATTTGTACCTACATGTTATACCTGCAAATGCAGATATCATATTTAGGTGTGAATAGTTAAAGTGCATTAATAAACATGTAGATGTGTCAATGCTGTGTGTGTGGACTGATTTAGGATTAACTTTAGTCCCAAATCAGTCCCCATACAACATTAATGAGTTTTAACACCTGCATGCATAGATGCCTGCCAATAGCCACTTAATGCGAATTAAGATAATGCACCTTAAAAATGTAGGTGTGTTTAAATGCACGTGTAGACATACAGTCCTACTGTAAAGACTTCAGATTGGGAGCAAAAACAAATTGGGGATAAATGGCAGACTGTAAATTGATTGCATTTACTTTCCCAGTCATGAGCACTAAATTTTGCTTTTGAAATAAGAAAAAAATTCTTCTTATTTGTCCTCTCATGTGTATTTTAGTGATAAGTTCATCTTGGATTAATTCTGCTGGCATGTGGCTTTGCATAGTCCCCTGTGAAGTTTGTTAAAATAGAAAAGCATACTATTTTGGTGTCTGAAATGGCTGCACAAGTGGTACTTATATACAGTATTTAACAGGTTATCGATGTTCTATAGGGCATAGCTATTTAAGTAGCTTAATAACAGTGATTGATCATAGAACTGTTCTAGGCATGGCAATCATTCTTTTCCAAAGTGGCACCTTTGATGCTAAAGAAGAAGAATGTGTGTGGTTTTTAGGACAATAGCTAGAATTTGGGGGCTATAAATATAGTTTATAAGGGAAGAGGCTAGAGAGGAATAGTCAGAGAAGATGAACCTAAGACAAGACGACAAGAAGTCCCATGCCTTGTAAAGTATAGCATTGCTATCAGGATGCACTGGCATGGAAACTAAATGAGTCAGACCATTTGAGGCTCATAGTGACAAAACTCCTTGTCCTAATGAGTCTATTGGGCTATCAGTACGAATATATAAGTCCCAAAACACTATAATGTGGTGTGATTTAAGCCTGAGTGAAGCAGCAGTGTCTGAAAATTCTGAAATGAATTCAGGATTTGGTCTATGGGGATGATAAACTACTGTAATATTAATCATAGTGAGTGATGTACAGAGAACGATACATGATCAAAGGACATCTAATGTGTATTTGCAGTATTCATTTTTTTTAAAGGCAGATTATCCTGATAAGAACATCTATGCCACTTTTATGTCTCCCAATGTAGGCTTAAAAATATGTGCAGTCTATACAGAAATCACCTTAAAAAGGAAATTAGACATCTTCAGAAAGGTGTACTTCAGAGTATCACAGCACAATGAAGCCCAGTATTAATGCAGGATTACTTGCCAGATTTCAATATCTAGAATTCAGTCTAGTTTTGAAAATGCCAAATGATAGGACTTCCATCTCTTTCCCTGGATGATTATTTTACAGCTTTCCATGATTTTGGACTGAGTGTTTTTCCTCTTGAAATTTTATCCCTTAGCTCTTTCAATTAAATCCCAATGTAATTAATTAAATACTTGTCTCCATTTTTAGGCCTAGACTTACAACCTTAAACACTTGAAAGCTGTTTTGTGTTTTGACCTTATCCATCATTTAGTCATTTATCTATGCTATATCCATTTAACTCTTCATTTTCCCTCTTAAGTCAATTCCTACAGAACCCTGACCAAAGTTTTTGGTTCTTCTCTGAACTTCTTCCAATTAATATCGTTCTGGGAACATCCTGGCAGTGTCCCAGATCAGATCATACTAGAGACTTATGTAGAGAAAATATTCCTATCCTCATCTTAATTTTTGCATTTTCCCATTGACATCAATCACCTAAATCTTATTGACTTCATAAAGCATTTGATTACAAACTTGCATTGTTTTTTTTATAACATTGCTTGACAACCTAAAGACTCATTTTCTGTCCACCATCACTTCTGGGTTTTGCATAATTTTTCTTAGTTCCTAGGGACCTTTTTCCCTACTTAGTTTACATGCTTTAATTTTTTCCCCCTGCCATTTGCATTAGCATATTTTTTCACCTTACTGAATCTTGTTTAGTCACATCATGTCCATATTTTTTATTCCTTCAAATCCCTCTGTGTTGTTCATTTCTTTGTCCTTGCTGGTATTTCTAACTCTTCTTGATTTGTATAATCTGTGAATTATACAAACATCTAAAATTTCTCCCTTTTCCAGATCATAAATAAAGATGTAATATGAGCTCAGACCTAACACTGACACAACGGTACCCCATTAGACAAGTTCCTACCAACTTGACCTTTATTTATTTATTCGCTGTCTTTTAGCCAACTTTCAGTTCTCGTGAACCTGTCCCCAGCCAAACCAAGTTGAATTCATTTTTTAAATAAAGATTCTATGAAAAACAGTATCTACTATATTCCAAATATTTGACAGATCTTTCACTGTTTTTTGGCATGTTTTTTGTTGTTGTTGAGGGATTTTTTGTTTTGTTTTGTTTTTTTGAGGTTTTTTGGCCACTAAGGGCTCAATGTTGGAAATGCTACACACACAGGTCTGCCAGGGATGTCAACAGATATTCCATATGTCAAACACTTTTAGAATCAGGACATTGTCTTGTAAAATTTCCAAACAAACCAAACCACATCACAATCAAGTGTTTTTGGCAAGATGCAGAATTGATTCTATGAGCACCATCGGGTGCTGAGTGGTCAGAGATTCTTTTGGGGGATGCCAAAAAGATGTAAGAAAAAGATTTTGGAGTGGGTGATGGCTGTGTTGTGGATGAAGAAACTCTTGTTTTCTTGATTACTCGTGTTTAAGGAAGCAGGATTTTTCTACATTCTTTGCAAACACACACACACACACACACACACACACACGGATACCATTATCGGTTTTTCCTCATAAATAGAATGACCTCCAAATTCTTATAGCTTGCAACTTGGCTCTAGAGGGGTAACAGTCACCAACAAATTACAGAAAGTGCCCAGGGGACTGCAAGGGCTACTATTAAGTAGTTGTATAGAAAACAGAAAGGAACACGGCACAGGCATAGGCACAGACAAGGGCCAGCCATGTTCTTTCCTTTTATTAAATTGTTGCACTGATTGGCTGAGTCGCAAGTAAAGGCATGGAATAGGCTTTGCAGATCAAATACATTTCATTCCCTCTTTGTAGCAGGTCTGAGTTCCAGGGGATGGGACATGCTGGTCCTTCCTTTGGCCCCTTTCTTGGCCTTCACACCTGTTGGCCCCTCTTTGGGCCTCAGGACCCTGCCAGTTCCATTACACTATTCCTGGCCACTCACTGGACCCTGCTGGTCCCACTCTCAGCCCCTGCTGGGCTGCTGGCTCCCTCTAAGTGAGCCTTGCCTTCCCTTGAAGGCTCCAAGCTAAACTGCTAATATAACTTAATAGTAAGCACCTGGCTTCTGACAGGTACTTGGACCTTCTCTTAGGCTTAATATAAACCAGAGAGATACCTACCCGTATAACCAAGCCCTGGTATGCCTCGGGTACCTTCCTTTGTTTCCTGTGCTGCAGAGGGGACTGCCAGAACTTGATGGTCCTCAAGCCCTTCCTCAAAGCGACTGAAACCCTCAGCACTGACGATACTCTCCTTGCAAAGCAGGTCCTATTCAATTTGGATTCAGATTCAGCCAAAATCACGGACAGTGATTTGATTAGTTGATTCTGATCAGTGCCCCTGATTCGATTCAGCCAAATATGAATCTGAAGATTCGATGCTGATTCAGATGCTGATTCAGAGAATCAGCAATTCAGACATAGACACAGCTTTAAAAATGTTTTCTACATACCTTTAGGTAGCAGGCATGGCTCATGATCACTATGATGCTGGGGTGCATGGAGTTTTGCACAGGTGGTGAACCCAGAAGTGAACCCAAAGTAGTTCTTGTCCATTTCTGAGTCTGCCGGGGAGCGCACTGCCCCACCCCCGCTGGCTTAGCAATCAGCTGCAGGGGAACACCAGGTACCCCCCCACCCAGGAGGCACCAGTCACCTAGCTGGGGGGCACGGGGGGGGGGGTGTTCACCAGCAGACCTGTGAGTGGACAAGAAGTGCTTCTGGTCCACTTCCAGATCTGCTGCCGAGCACGCTGAGGTGATCATCTAGGTTTTCCCAGCCCTGGGGCTATGCAGGTAACTGTACTGAAGTTTGATTCACCAGTCAAACCTAGATTGATTAAGTTTGAGTGTACACTGATCCAGGTCTGTTTTGGACTCGGTTTCAACATCTTTTAGACCAGTCTGTGTGTGTGGAACTTCTGTACAGTTACAGATTTAGATTGATTTCCAATCACTGAGACTAAGTCTAAGCTCTGCACCTGGGTGAACAAAGTTAGATTGGGTGCCCATTTTTAATCCAATCTAACCTCCCTCTCACCCCTTGAATGTCTGCACTTAGCCTTTCAGCTGCGAGAAAAGTATTTTAATAGACTGTGGATACATCTCCACATGTAATTAATGTGGCTGAATAAAGTTTGGTGCAGTTTGTGCTGGAGTGCTCCCAGGCATTGCAATTTTTTTAAAGATTTCTTTCCATGGCTAAATTAGCCAAAACTAATTCTAAATCCAAGTGTCCAGAACCATAAATGGTCCTATGTAACCAGGGGGCCTTCTTGGGGCTCATCTACCAACGCCCTGCCCACCTGTTCTGGACCAACCGCCTGCCTTCTCACCTGCCACATCATTTTGTTATCTAATTAGGATGTTAATTAGATGGGAGGCTACCCATTTCTTGCCCAGATGCCAGGGGGCACTATCTGCGGTTTTGTTCCTCCCCTACACCGCAGTGCAAGCCTCGCAGATGGCATCCACTGTTGTTAACACCACCAGCCCCACTCTGGGCCTGAGAATCCTCCAATCCAGACCCCTACTGGACCCCTCCACTTGGGCAGCCTACTCCACCTTCATTGGGCTGCCTAGCTCCCTGATATGTTCCCTCTTATGGGTATGGTCCCCCAGGACCTTTGGCTACACGGGCCCTGGCCTCACCTCCAGGCCAGTCAGAACCCTGGGCCCTCATTTCTGGGCACCCCTCATGGTGGGCCCCTGGCCCTTTGACCCTTCCGGTCCTGGCCCCAGCATTGACCAGTCAAGGGATTTCAAGTCAGGCCTATGAGCCTTTCTCTCTCTTGGGTCTGCCTTCATGACCCTTCTATGGGATAACCCACCTGGCTGTGGGAGATAGGGCTATTAAGGCACCCTGACCCGCCTTTCACCCCAGTGGTAACTGGCCTGGCATTTCCTGGGGACTCCTGCAACACTGAGAGCCCCACCAGGCCACCCACTCCTGGCAGGGTGCAGTTTTAGGTCATGCCCAGGACCAGGAGCCTCCAAACCATCCCCTACAGCTCCTGCCCTTACCTCCAGGTGTTCCAAGCAGCCTTGCAGCCAGGCGATGTTACTGCCTGGCTTGCCAGCAGCAAATTGCTCTGTTTATATAGATGTCCAGAGATCTAAAATGGCCATTGCAATCAAGTACCTGCTGACTGCTTGGCTGAGTCCTTAAAGTCGCAGGTACCAACAGTGCCCTGCCACACCCTACTACCAGCAAACACCCTCCAACTTCAGCTGGGGCTTCAGATGTTTCCAAAAACTTTGGCGGGCATCCTACTTGCAGCCCGAAGCCCAGAGGCTTGGGGTTTGGATGCCCCTGAGCTTTCTTTGCCTTTAGTCATATGACCCTTGGAGCAAGCAAGGGAGGAGACTCCCATTTCCATAAACTGGGCTTGAAGCCACTGAACCTTGGTGGGTACTGAACCATGCTAAAAGAGCAGTTCTCCTGGGGCGGGCTTCAGGAAAACTGCCTTCTTGGACACAGATACATGGTATTTCCCCTGCCAGGTTAAGAAGCCACTATGCTTGTCCTGAGCCTTCAAGAGGCCATGCACCCAGGACCACAGCATGCTGAGCTGGGGTGAAACATCCCCAGCTGGTAGGGGGCTCTGAGGGAGAGCCTGCTAACCTAGGGCTACTCCAACCCACCTCAACATGCTGCAGAGGGGCTGGCTGGGGCATGAGGGTGCTTCACTACAGGGCTGCCCTGCACTGGAGCACCCTCATGCCCCAGCCAGCCCTGCCAACATCTACACATGCATTGCACCAAAATAAATAACTCCACTGTAGGATAGAACTTGTGTCTGGTGGTATCCTACGGTAAAGTTAATTAGCATACTCCATCCTAATAGCACCACATATTTAGATGATGATGTTTTACTGCTTAGCTAATTAGTCAATTCCATAGTATACATCTCATGTAGACATGCCCAGTTATACAAAAACATTTTGTTAATGGCATCTTCTAACAGGACAACCTGCCTCTCCCTCTGCACTCCTCCATTTAATAACAAGAAGATAAATGAAATTATAGATTTAAGATTATAAAAAGTATATACATATCCTACTCTTCACAGCTAATGGATATTATACACCTGAATACCTCATTAGTGAACAATCAAATTCTCTAAACGTGTTCATGCCCAATATTTCCCACAGTTAGGTAACCCTTTTCACTTGCTGAGATCAGCTAGGAAATGGTTGTATTTACACTTAACCATCCCAGAAACTCATATAAAGTACTTGATGTTTCCAACTGTCTGTATGATTGAAGAGACAGCAGGTGAATATAAACCAGAATATGGGTCATTTATGAACAAGTCACCAGTAAAAATGAAGATCTCCAGTTCTTTAAATGGTTTTCAAAAGATGTCACCATGGCTGTAGTAATGGTCAGCAAAATACTTCCCATGCCTTTACAATCTATCCAAGGTATTGTCAGAGTAAAGCAACCAATAACCTGTGGTTAGTGAAAGATATGGTGGCAGTAAATACTTTCTCATTCTCTCATGACAGGAAATACAGTAGGATCATGGATGTTTATGGCTGTGCAAGCTGGGAATTTACATTAATTGGTTCAGAATTATGATTTTTTTTCAAAAATAATCACATCTGAATCAATGTAAGATTTAAAGAGGCCTTTGAATAAGAAAAAAAATGGAAATTAAATAAACCCGATGGCTTTTTTTTATTGCAAACATATTTTAAGACTCGACAGCAGTTGCAGTGTTCCCCTAATTTTTGCTATAAAAGGGAAGTAAAACAACAGTTTATTGTAGCAATACTTCATAGTGCCCTACTTCTGTAAATTGTCTTTAAGCTCTAGGGTAAAGACGGAACATTCATGTTTTTAAATTGGATACAAAAGCAGTTTCTATGCTGTAGCTGCTGTAGCATAAATTGCTACACAGAGACTATCAGATATGTCTAAACATACTGCTGCTCAGCAAATTGCAAACATATTTTGACTTGCTTTACCTACACTATAGCTGCCACTCCTGTTAAATACTTTCTGTTGGGAAGGTATAGTGCAGACCATTAAAATGTCTTCTACACAAGCACCAAACCATGTTCATTGACCCAAATTTTTAAAAATGTTTCAAAAAAGTTTAATTCAGTTAAAGCAGAAATAGACCGGCCAGTGTGAATGAATTTAAGCCAGCTCTTGTACAGCATGAAGAAACAAACATAACACTCACAGATTACTGAAACAACAAAACCTCATTCAATTTCCATTGGCGACCTAATGTGTGTCACTCACAGAGAAACAGGTGACACCTCCAAATTTTGGAAGAAATGGGAGATGAGAAACTCAGTCACCACTTTTTTTCCAGGAAGGTCTCTCATAGGCAACAGCTACAACCAGTGCTGTAGCAAGGCAGGGGCAAGCGGGGTGACCACCCTGGGTGCCGAAGCCAAGGGGCAGCAACAGATGCTGCCCCACTGGAGTGGGCAAGGGATGGAGCAGCTTGCAGCTCATTTGGGGGGGTGCAGGAATGGGGGGGATGGCAGCTCCTGCCACTGTGTGCACCCCCAGGCAAGCATGGCGAGGCGGGGGGTTCCCCCCAGATCTGTGCATGGGGCAAGGGCAGGCTGCCTCTGTTGGCTTTGCCCTGGGCACCAAACTTCCTTACCACAGCACTGGCTACACTAGGTTGAGATGACCAAACCCCAGAATATAGCACGAGCAGAACTAGCAGGCATATTGCCACCTGACAACAGTTTTGCTGATGTCCCAGGTGAGACCTATAAGAAGGACCATGAGGCTGCACAGGAAAACTCAAATACTGAACATTGCTAAGAAGCTACTCATGTCTTTGCAATACTTAATTATATGAATGTCAGTTATTATTGTTATTTCAGCTAGGAAAGAACCTGTGAGGAGCTGTACCTTTTGAAAACTCCTGAAAAAAACATTTTACTTGGTTATTCACTTGTGCAAGGGCTTAACAGCAAAGCACTCCCCCTCACCCCCACCCCTTCTAGATGCTCCTCTTTCTTTCGTATGCCTCCAGATTTGCAACCATAAATTATTTTCATTTATTATAGAAGCTCACAGAAAAAGAAATACATAAAAATTCAGTAAGTGTAATTGTTTGGATTCTTGGGTCCTATTACGCTATTTGGATGTTTCAAAGCAAATGAATGAATAGCCAGTGAAGGGGAACAGTTGTCACAGGTCCTAGTTCTTCACTCCTTACACCTGCAAAGGCTCCTGCTGAAACAAGGAGCAGAATACTTGTTTAAGTACTTATGTATTTGGAAGAAATTGGTAAGACCCTTTACTAACTGAAAAATGAATAATATAAGCTAATATTTTAGGAAAAGTTAGACACAAGAAACATAAAAGCAAATTAAACCTTTTCATTGATGAGAAAACATTACTTGCACGTTAGTATGAATTTAGAAATTAGCAACAGCAACAGATGCTGCAGTGAAAAAAAAATCTTCAAAGCTACCTTTCAATTTCACCTCAAAATTACTGTAAAACTTAGAATAATTACTGTTAAATTAAATTGAGTTTTGCAGTAAGATGTGTAAACAGATAATTAAAGTGGATTAATTTCCCCTTGTCTTTTTTCAAATTAGTGAGCAGTAAAGTTCAGTTGATGGGAATCATTCCAACTTTTACAACAATTTTGAGAGCATTGCATCATATTCATATTTGGTATTTAAACACTTGGGTAGATGTTTCTGATTTTTTAGTCCAAAATTAATGTTACGAAACCCTTACTTCATTGTAATTGGAAAAAAGTAGTTTTCTTTATTACTGTCTTTTTGCCTCCAAAGGAACTGACAGACATATATGCCATCTATTTTAATTCAGAAGAGACTGAAATCTGGATGCAGTGAAAAAAACCTCAACTCTTGTATTTCTTGTGGTAGCAAACAGTTTCCTTAGGTAGAGTAAGTCATGGCTAGCCTAGTTAAAAAATATAAATTTTTGCCTCCACAAAATTATAGCCAGCAACAAAAGTATCATCATCCATTTCTGGCTAGCAAGGAATCTCCAGGATTCCTTTTGGACACGGCCTTTGTACTCATCAGGTTCAGACCAGATTATTGCAGTTCACCTAATTGTCCTACAGGCTAAACATGGTGTATAGGGCAGTCAGCTACCCTAAGCAGAGCCTGATTTTTGTTTGCCTGAGTTTGTTGATAACATATTGTTCATCTGGTTGTCTCTTTTGTATTCCTGAATTCTCTTAATTTGAATGCACCCCAAACTTAGATATCCTTGATATTCAAAAGAAAGAAAAGCAAAAAACTCTCCCTAAAACTATGAAAATTGGATATGAGAATACAATGCATTTCTTTGCTCCACTCCACTATTACTTTATTTTTTACTATAATATTTTCAGTTAAAATAATGGTCTTGAGGGTTGATGATAGTTTTTTTTTCCCCAGATATAGGGTTTTTTGTTTGTTTGATTTTTTGCTTATTTTAATTATTTTATCATTGTAATTTATTTTGGATTGGAAAAAAATCCTGTCCATCTAGATTACCATCTACGTTACCCCTGAGAGAGTGTTTCAAACTTTGTTAACAAGTATCATTTTTAATACCCTGGGTCTTTTTTGTGTTTCCATCTGATTCTGCCTACTGTTTTAATATTGAAAACGTAGTTCTTAATTAACCTAATTCAATTACATCAAGACCTTTGAGCCTCCAAAATTAGCATCCCATCCATTTACTGGAATCACTTTTTCAATCTAGGTTGAAGTATGCAGCAAGTCTGACATTTTTTCATAGACTTTTTGCCATATGCTCTACTCTTATAGCCAAATGATGATTTGGCCAGAACCATCCTAGCACTGGATTTAATGTTGTTTTCTATACAAAGTTAATATAGGCACGTTTCAAATGCTCCAAATGTACTCCATTCTAATTATTATCATCATTATTATAGTAGTTATGGCTAAATTATCATTTGGAAAACAAAGAAGGGAATAGGGACAGGAATAAGAACAACTTCTATATTCTTGTACAAATATTAGAGGAACCTTCAGCCTGAGTTTACAGAAGTAAAATGATTTCATAGATTTCTAGGGTCAGAAGGGACCGAGTAGATTGTCAAGTCCAGCCCCTGCCCCAGGCAGGAAAGGGTGCTGGGGTTATGTAACCCCCAGCCAGGTGCTTATCCAATCTCTTTTTGAACACCTCCAAGGTAGGGGAGAGAACCACCTCCCTTGGAAGCTCATTCCATATTTTGGCAGCCCTTACCATAAAGAATTTCTTCCTGATGTCTAACCTAAATCTTCTCTCCTTCAGTGTGTGGCCATTATTTCTAGGAACCCCGAGGGACACCCTGGTAAACAGAGTATCCCCTTTTCCCTGCTGACCCCTCCCCCCTACCCCCGATGATCTTGTAGACAGCCATAAGATCACCTCTCAGCCTTCTCTTGGGGAGACTGAAGAGATTCAGGTCCCTCAGTCTGTCTTCATAGGATCTTACCTGCAGGCCCTCAACCATACGAGTGTTACAATAAATTATGTCAAGTTCAGTGTGACCCTATCAAGTAAAAGGTTTGTAGGAAGGGACGAGCCATCTTTTTTCCATTTCCTTGCCTGTGCTGGCAATGGGGTTAAGGTGCAATTTACTGAAGACATACACTGACAGAAGTAGTACTACCTCTTCAAGCAGAAAGGGAACTGAGACTTAGAAACACGTTTCCAAGATGCCTTTCAGGGCTTCTTTTGGTGTGATGCAAGTTACGTACCAACCCTAGCTCCATACCTAAAAACATCACAAAATAGCCTGAGAATTCTAAGCACCTGTTCAACATTTAAGTCTCAAAGGGAGTCTGCTCCAATACACTGTAATTACAGTGCGTCATAGCAGACTTGATTAATCGTGTCTGCTGGAGCATGGTAATTACTGCACTCCAGCAGACTCTCGTGTCATGTGTATCAGTGTCCACACGTTGAAAAATGGTAGCAGGGGTGCTTTAAACTAAAGCTCACTTGACGAGCTTTAGTTCAAAGAGATTCACCACCATTTTTCAGCATGGGGACGCTCATACATGTCATGCTGCGGGCACTTTTAATTAGCGTGGCTCTTAGAGCTGCACAATTTAAGAGCACCCCCCCGCACACATACCTCCCAGAGCACATCTCTAAATGCCCAAAGATTTCAAAGATCCTCCTGTCCAAAACAAAATCAATGGGGAAATGTATATGCTGGGCCCTCTGTATATGCTGTTGTGCCGACTTCTTAAAAAAAAATCTTTTTCATACAAAAGAAAACAATACATCTCATCAAGAGGCATTTTCTTTTATTTCAGTTTCTGCAGCTATTCTTTTTCACCACAAAATTGTTTAATAAAATAACTATTCTAAGTCCCTAAAGGAGACTGACAAAATTATAGTTTCTATAAAGAGTGTTACAATAAAAAACTCTGAGATAGATTAATCTATTTTGAATGCTGTACAAGAAATATGGGAATTATTGGCAGCACAATCTGTAGGTTAATCTTTCCCCACAAGAGACTCATGCAGGGTAGAATTACATGCTTAGGTTCCTCACATTCTACTTATGTTAAGAAAAATAAGTTGAAAATAGTATATAAATTTTGCATTGTACCTTATATTTATTTTACATTAATAGCACAATTTCTTCTGACTTTTTGGAAGTGTTCGGAGGGAAACGTACATTTGCAGTGTTAGAGTGGTCATATGTAAATATCCCATTGCTCTTTGGATGATAATACGATAGAGGTTATTACTAATTTAACCATTTTCTTTCTTCAAAAATTATGTCTCTAGATATCTTTCCTCATATCCCTGTAATGACCCAGTAGCAAATACTTGCTGTTATCTAACCCAGACTGGCAAGAGTGAAATAGGACACAGAACACAAAACAGGCATATGAACCCAGCAGAATCAAATGAATATGGAAAATGTGAGTAAACCTTCTCAAGAGCAAATTTATGATTCCTATATATTTGCCAATGATAGATATAAGGAATATCTGTCATTGAACTGCATATTACAATTCAGTCAGAAAGCTGTATCCCGTGTTCAGCAACTTGATGATCAAGTCCCAGCCCTGCAAACACTTTCATAAATCCAGATGCATTTTCCTATGACCTTAAATCGGAGTCTCTGTTGGTGTAAGAGTTTGCATGTACTGATCCTTTAGAACAACAGTTGTTTTCACCATCATTTTCAATGTTTTTGTATTATGTCATGGAAACCATCCAAAAGCATACTGAATTATTAATTTCCTTATAGATTTTTTATTGGGATCTCACTATCATATCCAAGTACTTTATAGATAATAATTTGTTTATCATCACAAAACCTTTCTGAGGAGATTTGGTTACTCAGGATGCACCTACATGGAGTTGACTAATTCACTCTGCAGTAAAGTGTCAAAATCTACACTTGTGCTGGGACAGTACAATCCTATGGTGGAGTAAATAAGTGTGATCAAATGCTCGGGTAGATGTGGGGAGAAATTGGACCTGGTCAGCCCAGACAGCAGGGAGCCAGTCCCCTGCCTCTGCCTAGCCACATGGCTCCACACATTTGGCACTTTCATGCACCAGCCTACCCCTCCACTGCCCAGTGCTGCCACCTGGAGCCTGGGGTTGACCCCTGAGGATGCTGCCAGCCTGGGTCTACTCCGCCCTAGCTCAAAGTGGTGCTGTCCTGGGTGAACATGTAGACATTGCGCTTGGGAGTAGTAAACTCCAGAGCAAATTTCCCCAGAGTTTATTGCTTCACCTTAATTGCACAGTTCGATACACCCTCAGAGATTAAACAACCGCTAAAGGTGTGTGAAACGGGCCGTATTCAATTCAGATTCGGATTCAGCCCAAATCAGGGATAGTGATTCAATTCATTGATTCGGATCGCTGTCCTGATTCGATTTGGCCAAATCAGAATCTGAAGATTCTATGCTGACTTGGAGAATCAGTGATTCGGCCGCACACACAGCTTTAAATGTTTTTTGTATATACCGTTAGGTACCAGGCATGGCTCGTGAATGCTGTGATGGTGGGATGGATGGAGCATCACACAAGAGCACCTGGGAGGCCCCCGCATGCTTGGTGGAAAGCTCAGAAGTGGACTGGAAGTACTTCTGGTCCACTTCTGGGTCTGCCGCCAAGTGCACTGGGTCCCCCCCCCACCAACACCTGTGCCCACTGCGCTCGGTGATTGGCTGTGGGGGGACCCTGGGTGCCCCCCCCCAAGACTCAAGAAGCACCAGTCACCAAGCCCCCCCTGTGCACTCCCTGACGGGCCAAGAAGTGCACCTGAAGTGCTTCTGGTCCACTTCTGGGTCTGTTGCTGAGTGCACTGGTGACCCCCCTGTGCTCCTATGGGACGTTCCATCTGCCCCAGCATCTCAGTATTCATGAGCAGCCTGGTACCTTGAGGTATGTAGAAAAAAATTTTTAAACTGTATCTACGTCCAAATCATTGAACCTTTCTGAATCTCTCCAATTCAATTTGGAGAGATTAAAGGGTCACCTGATTTGATTCGGATTTGGAGAATCATCCACCAAATCGGGCCAAATCTCCACAGAATCGAATCAGTGACCGAAGCTTCACACAGCCCTATACACCACCCTGTTAAAACTGGCAACTAATTTTTGAATTCCCAGTTTAAGAAAGCTGTAAATGCCAAGAGCAGAATTCCCATTGATTTCCTGGTTGCAGCTGTGAGTTTTTAGAACTTCAACAAAAACATTTATGTCTGGGCACCTAGAAAAATAAGGATCATGCAATGACCAACTGTGAACATTTTGGTTCTATCATCAACATCACATAGGAACTCAGGACTAAATTCACAAAAGGACGTAAGTGCTTAGTGCTAACCACCATTATAGTCACCTAACTAAAAATGATAGATATTCCTATTCAGATTTGCCTAACCCAAAAACTATTTAAATATTTTCTTTTGGCCCCAAAATCTCTGTGTCTGACAGTATTGAGCAGCTGAGTGTTGGAGCCATGCCAGGTGTTTTCCTTTTCCTCTCCTAATTCTTATCTTGCTTGCAGGGCCTAATCAGGCATAGTGATGGAACACCTACTGGGCCAGAGTCCACACAGACACAACCAGAGGAAGTGATGCCATCACTCCTATTTTATCTAGTGGACAGAACTCTCAACTAGAATATGGGATATCCACTCTGCTTAAAGTGGATTGAAATCCATATTCCTTTCTCCAGGGTGAATGTTCTAACCAGAACAGCTTAGGATGCTGTGGGAAAGAGTGTACATATGACCCTGTAACCTAATAACTTGAAATTTCAAATTAGGGTGAGGGGACTTAGATTGCAGGTCTGGTTTTATGACTTTTAAAGTAAATACCTGAACTGAAGGTTGTAGTGGACCTTTTAGAAGGGGCAAGATATAGATTATGTCAGTAAGTTTCAAACCTATTGGCTAGGAAACAAAGGAACGTTGAGACTCAGGTGTAATCGGTTCAGTTCGTTTTCAGTAAGGGTTTTTTCCAAGTACATCTACATCCTCTCTCTGCCCTCTTCTGCTTTAATCTTCTCAAATCTTTGTTCCCTTCCTCGTCTAGCTTTGCCCACCCTGTTTTGCGCTTCTGCCCTTGTCATCACCTTGCTCCTATCCTACTCCAGTCCCAGCTCTTGCTTCTGCTACCCCTGCCGAAATCCTCTCTCAGGAAAGTGTCACCCATCTGCCAATAATTGATAACTGAGGTACTTCAATAACATATGTATTCAGTATTAGTAATCTGGACAATCTTGCTTAGTTTTGCACTCAGTTTTTCCTGCACTTGAAGCTGTGATTAATAATAATCTTATGATCAGTCCTAGTTCTCCTCTTCCTCCAATTATATATAAAGTAAGGTAACTGGTTGTCAGCTACCTTACCAATTAAGACTACCTGCTGATTAAAAACTACTTTACAGTGACATTAAGCTATAAAGCACCAGCAAAAAATCATGATCCCAAGATGTGCACTGTCATCCCCCATAGATTTGCATTTAATTAAATGAGAAAACAGCAGGACCATTGTTGTTCACAGTGAAGAATCCCAGAGCCATTCTATGAATGGTGCTCTGTTATTGCAAATGATGAGCTTAAATTTGAATATTGTTCTGTCATTAAGGCAACCACTCAGTCCACATTATGAATAGTATCAAAAATGCTACACTGTAGCTATGAAAAAATGAGGCCTCAGCTGTGTACTAACGGCATCCTAAGCAGACAGTCATTTGGGCTCAGCATCGTTTCTGTTATTTATTTATGAATTAAGCCAGTCATTCAAAACATGGAAGCCTGACATTCATATTCTGGAAAAGTGGCCTTATTTTAAAAGAATCCTCAGTGTCTGTTGAGCATTGCTTAAATCAAGACCCTAAACTCTGGGATAATTTGCTTTAGAACCAGATTTAAAGAACATTGTACACCCAAATAAACATTTTTTAAATAAAAAGTTCTTTAAATAAAATCTAGGAATGCAGCCATATGCCTGCAGTGGACCAGGCCAGAAGCCAGGGGGTACTAAAGCATGCATTCCTGCTGTGCTGGAGCAAGCATCTGGGCCAAAGCTTGTCCACTCACCCTACAAGGGAAGTTTGCAGGGCAGGTGCAAAGCCTCCTGGGATGCTGGGGCACTGTGAGTTAACTTGAATCTGGAGGGGATCTGGGACAGAAATACAAAAAACTGATTTAATCTAAATCCGTTAAGTAAACCCATCCAGATTTATCTTAAACTGGTTTTGGCCATTTTGAAAGCAGTTTGTGTGCACTGAACTTCTGTTGTTACAGATGTGAACCAGTTTCTGATCACTTTTACCAATTTATATGTCATTTCTGTTCTTATAGTTTTCATAGAAAAATATATGACATTATAACAATGATCATCTCTTGTTAATCTATAGATATGTAGGAGATCACAAAATTCTTGTTCCCCATAAGGAAATCTTGTCCTCAGCATTTAAATTTAAGTGAACTTTCTAGGTTCCTCTCTAGTGTCCATTTTTAGTGTTCTTGTAAACGTAGGACACTAGAAAATATGTTACCGTCTCAAACTGAATCTTATCCTCCTGCCCTAAAGCAGAGGTGTCAAACTTGTTTGGGCCTGCAGGCCAGAGAAGTGGTGTAGGTCCCCAGGCCAGATGAATGACACAGGATCAGCCCTGCAGGCCAGATTAAGCCCATCTCTCTCCCCACCCCGCATATATCACGTGTGGGTCAGCTAATGACTCAAAGACAGCACCAGGGGCTGGATGACATGGCTCCATGGGATGGATCTGACCCATGAGATCACATTTACAACACAGAGACCTCAATGAGTGAGACTGAATAAGCGGTGGGAGCGCAGCTCTTCCAAAGTACTTATAGAGCAGCAGCTTCTCTCTAAGAAGAGAAAAGCACAAAACAATCCCCACCCAGATCAGACTGGATTGTCTGATCTTATTAGACTATTTGGCGTCACTGAAAAGCAATAGAAACTGTTTGTAGGAAGTTAGCATCTATGGACCATTTTTTTGTTTTCAAAACCTTAGACGAATATCAACCATGTAATGTTCACAACATTCCTGTGAAGTCATTCAGAGTTATTTTCTGTTATAGCTGAGGAAACTGAAGCACGGAGAGGAAGTGATTTGCTCCAGCCTCTTCCATGACCCACTGCCAGAACGTGGAATACAATGTAGTTCTTGCTGGTTCTTAGCCTGAACTGAAATCACCTGGCCCATGGACTCTCTCAGAAGTAATTAGAAGAAAAAACATTTTTTTTTTTTTTTTTACAAAAAAGGTCTGGCTTGTAAGTTCCAAACTGAGTTCTCTAAGGATATATTTTAATATATTTTTTATGCATTTTAGAATACTGACATAGAAAAGGGAAGTTGTATTGTATCCGTTCTATTACTTTTCATATTACTTCTACAAGGATACAATCAGTAGGATCTATGCTCCAAATTCCTTTGGTATTTTTAAATAACTTCTCAAAGTTTTATGGGATGGAAATACAACATACAATGCCATCTCTTGTTTCTAAATTGGCACCTAAATTGTTTAATTATAAGCTAATGACTTGTTCTGGGTGATCTATGCATAGGATTTTCAAGCTTTTTTTTTTCCAGCCACCCATCTTTCTGTTTTTCTTCTTTGAGAATCACATTTCTTCCAGATAGATACCCTTTTAGATCTAACTCTATGTAGCTATGGTGACATCCAGAGATCAGCTTTGAGAATTACAAGTTCATTTTCCGTGCATATTTTAAAGGATAAGTATAACTCCCTGTATTTCAAAACTTCATTAAAAATCTGCTAGACAGTCAGTGCCACCAATATATATGATCTATGCATACAGCATTCATTTAAGGGTGCATACAGTTTTCTTTAATTAATTAAACATTCCAGAAGAATAATTAGATTTTCTAAGTATGTTTCTTTTAAAATGAAAGGAATTATGTTCCCTCCTCTGATAACTTATATAGAGTGATGCTCAAAATCACTATTACAAGAACCATACTGCATTTTAGTCTGCTAATATAAATTTATAAACAGAATGTAGTGAAATAATTAATATATTGAATTGAAGTACCCATAAAGTTATGAAAAATTAAGAAATTACATCTACACCTGATTCTGAGTTGCTTTTTAGCTCTTAATACCTAGCTTCTGGTGCTCTGATGGCTGCTCTTACACATTGCTGTAACAACAGCTACCGCTGCAATAATGATATGCATATTTTAAGTTTCTTTTGATGCATTTATCATCTCTTGCAACCGTTATACTTACATGTTTTATTTGTTTCATATTTTACTTCCGAATACTACTTAATACCATTGTAAGTTCCACAATATGTTTGCTGTAGCAATGATGTCTTTATTGTGATCTCTCTCTGTCATTTAGCCGAATGGAAATTGTTAGCGGCCTCCTTAAGATGACCTAAAATACCATTATATTTTTCCTGTCAAGCCATTATGTTCACTGGATGGATGCCAGATGCTTCTGAGAAGAAAGTTCACCCAAATGCCCCACAGCCTCCACATCTTCCATTTCTGTCTGCCATGTAAGCTTTACGTGCTTCGAATGACGCCAATTTACTTACTGTATTTTCCACGTGAGTGCATAGGATTTGCCCGTTAAAATTAAGTACAACGTGCTTGTTGTTTGCATTCCAATAGATCAGCCATGTGGCAACTTGTACAGTATTTACTCACTCTGCTGCATCTATCACATTCATACTGGAAAAGCCACTTCAATTATTTGTAACAAGTCCAGTTTAATGCTTCTCTTCCAAGTGTCAAGCTGTGTACCACACAATTTTGTAATACAAGAACAGGTACTAAGCACATCAAAATGCAGGAGTGCAGTTCAGTTATTCATCTATAAAATGACTGCTCTACAGCATAAAACACTATCGCAATGACATGACTCACTGGAAATACAATAGTTCTCTTCCTCTAAAAATCCTTCTCTACTCAATCTCCATTTTAATTCTCAGTGAATGCATTTGAATAAATAAAAGTTAAGTCTTCCTCTGTTTCCTCCCAAGCTGCCCCCTCCCCCACCCATCATGTCTCAGTCAATGCAAACAAATAATTCTGCTATTAAATATTATACATGCCTGTCTTTTCTTGCTTCCACCTTCTTCCTAAGAATAATTTCAGCACTAGGTTCACAAGTGAGAAAACTTAAGTTCCCTTTGATTATATTCAAGCTGATCAGGCACTTGCCATTCCATTTGGGGGCTGGACTTGATGATCTTCAAGGTTCCTTCCAGCCCTAATGTTTATGAAATAATGTCTACAAAATTTCATGACAAATTCTGAAATTTCAAAATTAGTTTTTAGTCTTGTCATAAATCACTGGATTTCAGAATTTCCCATGAAAGAAATTCATTGCAGGTCAGCAGGAATATTGTTTTTGATAAAACTGAAATGTTTCATATACATTCTGACTATTTTATTTAGGCTATTTTATGCTTTTATTTTATCTTATATGTCAAACTGTTGTATTTTATTATAATTTTATAATAGCTCTGTGATAAAATAGGCAATACATACCATAACATAAGAATACAGGAACAGAAGAGACCCTCCTGAGTCCAGTCTCCTGCATTCACACGGTCAACCATTTAGCCATAAACTCCAGTCCAGTACCTCACACATGCACCATAGCCATCACGTACATTGTGAAAACAAAATAAAAATCACCTACGATGTGCCACATGTCAAAGACCAAGGGGCACCAAGACACCAGTAATATCATGTCATTACAATGGTAGAACAGTTATAAGGTTACTATATACTCATATGATCCCTGAGGATCAGAGAACCGCACCTATAACAATAAATGGAGACAAAAGCCCCTACCAGTCTTTGGTAATCTGACTTAGGGGGAGGAGGGGAATCCTTATTGACCCCAAATTCAGTGATAGTTATGATCTTAAAAACAAGACTAAAACTATCTAAGCTAGGTAGCTGAGAGTTTCCTAAGCATCTGCACACACTAATCAAAACTTCCAGCTCTACCTGTAGCACCATGCCTAACACTTCACAAGAAGGTGGGAAAAACAAAAGTAATCAATAAAGCATTCATGCTGTGGAAAAATCCTTCTGGGACCCTAGGACACTGGAAAGAAGGCCTGAGCATGGGGATATCAGGCATATTCAGCCTAAGACAGTGCCTTTCAAACCTACTATGGGAACAGTAATACTTGAGTCACATATACCATATGAGCCGATTACTGATCCAAAGACATGTCCTTTCATGCTTCCCTCTACTTTGTTTTGAAGCAATTCAGATTCTTTTCCCAGCTCCCTTGTTTGGAAGTTCACTCCAAAACTTTACTCCGGTTGTTAAAACCTTCTTCTAATTTTCAGTTTAAATTTGTTCATAGCAACTGTGAAGTCCTTCCAACTCACAGGCAAAGTCAGGTCTGGGCAGTACATTTTGGGGGAGAAGGTGAACAGTCCTCAGTGGTGAAAGAACAGGTTAGGGACTGTTTGGAAAAGCTGGACATGTACAAGTCTATGCAGCCAGATGCAATGCATCCAAGGGTACTAAGATAGTTAAGTGATGTGATTGCAGAGCTGCTGGCCATTATCTTTGAAAACTCGTGATGATTGGGGGAGGTCCCAGATGACTGGAAAGGACAAATATAGTGCCCATCTTTAAGAAAAGGGAAGGAGGATCCAGGGAACTATAGACCCCATTTCTAAGCATTTGGATGAAAAGAAGCTGATTAGGGACAGTCAGCATGGATTCATCAAGGGAAAGTCATGCTTGACCTACCTGATTGTCTTTTATGATGAGATAACTGGCTCTGTGGACGTGGGGAAAGCAGTGGCCATGATCTACATTGACTTTAGCAAGGCTTTTGATACCGTCTTCCACAGCATTCTTGCAAGCAAGCTGAGGAACTATGGGTTGGATGAATGCATTGTAAGGTGGATAGAAAGCTGGCTGGATTGCTGGGCTCAAAGGGTAGCAATCAATGGCTCAATGTCTAGCTAGTAGCTGATATCAAGTGGAGTGTCCCAGGGGTCGGTCCTGAGGCAGGTTTTGTTCAATATCTTCATTAACCATCTGGAAGATGGGATGGATTGTATCCTCAGCAAGTTCACGAATGACACCAAGCTGGGGCAGTGTAGTAGATACACTGGAGGATAGAGCTAGGATTCAGAGTGACCTAGACAAATTGGAGGATTGGGCCAAAAAAAAAAAATCTCACAAGGTTCAACTAGGACAAGTGGAAAGTCCTACACTTAGAATGGGACAACCCCATGCACCAATACAGGTTTGGGACTGACTTGCTGGGCAGCAGCTCTAAAGAAAAGGATCTGGGGTTTACAGTGGACAATAAGCTGAATATGAGCCAGCAGTGTGCCCCTGTTGCCAAGAAGGCTAATGGCATACTGGGCTGCATTAGTAGGATCATAGCTAGCAGATCAAGGGAAGTAATTATTCCACTCTGTTCTGTGCTGGTGAGGCCATATTTGGAGTATTGTGCTCAGTTTTCGGTTCTCCGCCGATAGAAAGGATGTGGACAAATTGGAGACAGTCCAGCAGAGAGCAACCAAAATGGTTCAGGGGCTGGGGCACATTACTTATAAGGAGAGGCTAAGAGAACTGGGTTTATTAGTCTACAGAAGAGAAGACCGAGAGGGGATTTGATAGCAGCCTTTAACTACCTGAAGAGTAGTTCAAAAGAGGATGGAGCTAGAATTCTCAGCGGTGACAGATGACAGAACAAGAAGCAATGGTTTCAAGTTGCAGGAAGGGAGGTTTAGGTTGGATATTAGGAAAAACATTCTCACTAGCAGGGTGGTGAAGCACTGGAATGGGTTAGCTAGAGAGGTAGTGGAATGTCTGTCCTTGGAGGTTTTTAAGACTTGGCTTGACAAAGCCCTGGCTGGAATGATCTAGTTGGGGATGGTCCTGCTTTGAGCAGGGGTTGGGACTATATGACCTCCTGAGTCCCTTCTAACCCTAATTTTCTATGTTTCTATTCCAATATTCATCTTTAACTTAAACAGTTCTCGTTCCTTTCTGAGATTAACCCCATTAATGTTTTTATACCAAAATAATCAGATCTCTTCCTTAACTTCATTTGTTAAGCTAAACAAATCAAACTCTTTTAAACTTACTGCCATACTCTTAACAACAAAGTTGCCCTTCTTTTACCGTTACCATTTTAAATTAATTGTTTTTTAGCGCTGGTGACAAGAGTTGTACACAATATTCTGCATGGCGTCTTACTAGTGCTTTGTGCACTGGTTCAAGCACTTCCCTTCTTGTACTGAGCATACCTTGCCTAATGCAACATAGCATTCTAGCTTTGTATATTGAAATGTTTAATTTCAGATTTTATCCTGGTACATAGCACAGTCTAATTTGATGCGTTCTGGCAGATCATGTTGGTTCCAACGAATCAGCAATTTTTGGCAGGAAAACATACTACTGGAAAAAAAATTGACCAATGCTATACCATATGGATAGTTTCAAAATGAGAGGTGAGCAAAACCAGAATGTCCACTGTGTTGACAGGAATGTTTCCAAATTGGTTTTTTTTGCCTCAGATTGGGACAGAGTTGAAATATTTTTTCTTTGCTGGGAGGGGTTAAGGGAAGGGGACCATCATTCTAATGCCATACCTATGATCTATCACACTGCCACATTTGGGAACAGAGTTGTAGTCCAACTAAAGATGGACACAGGACAGACTGCACATACCACTCCAATGAGGCAATATGGCAATATGATATGACTTCAAACAAAACACTATGGGTCAGTTCAGCAACCCAAAACTATTTCGATCTAGATCAAATATCAAATATATATCCTAAATTAAATTTTGTGTCAAGAATTATTTTGGCAGGGAACTTCTGACTTTTACGCAAAATCACTGAGTACCAAAATAGAAAGTTGGACACACTGCTTGGAAACAGCAGGCACGGTGGAAGAAAATAAGAGGTGGTTAAGATTTCTTTTGTCTCACAATTCCTTATCTTATGTTTGAATGGCTTATTATTGTATTAATGTCCAACAACGATTAAAAGCATGAGGCTCCATTATCCTTGGCAATAATTTAGTTCCCTT
Organism: Alligator mississippiensis; assembly: GCF_030867095.1. NCBI lineage: Eukaryota > Metazoa > Chordata > Crocodylia > Alligatoridae > Alligator > Alligator mississippiensis. The sequence continues at coordinate 72,263,283 of NC_081830.1, forward strand.
GTTTGGAAAAATGTGCTTGGCCTATGATCACTCGTTTTCTTTATTGAGAAGCAATGTCATCATCCTATAAAACACATCAGCTGTCCTATTAAGCATCCATTATACCAGTTTCCTTACTGGGCCAGCTCTGCAAGTTATGCACAATGGAACCACTGGTTGAAATGTAATGTAAATTTGATGATTTGGTCTTCAATGTAATGCATTTACAAGGCAACAGTCAAACCCAGCAATGATCACCACAACTTGTTAGAAGGGGCTGATGCTATCAAAAATTGATTACATTGATTTTTCTGACATAATAGTAGTCCTCATGTCTAAACTTGTATATAAAGTTGAAAGGAATGGGCCTCTAATAAAGGCTTAACAGTGTTTGGAGAGGAACCCTAGAAACAGGTAAGCTCACAAAGAAGTGACTAGCTGGAAATAGTGTTTTGGTGTAGATGAAAATATAACCCTGAAAAACATTAGTTTTGATAGACTACCACTTTGGTTGGAGTATACTGAGAAAAGAGTAGGAATTCCAGCTTCTTAAAAGATAAAGTCTAGGATATTTCAGTATTATTAACTTCACTGTCTGTTTCCAGTAGGAAAACACTTGAGAATTATTTCAAATTGAAAAGTAACCAAACTAGTTGTTCCATTACCATACATGCATTCTCAGCCCCAAATCTTCAAAAATTGACCTGAATGCTTTAAACATCATGACAGTATTAAAAATAATCAATGTTTTTATTTGACGTCTGACTTTTTTACCTTGGAATACAGGCAGGACACTTCTTCAAGCTATCTTTCTTAGCCATGAAGGCCAGAAATTCACTTTTAATTATTAATTTTGAGATTAGCCTAAATTAGCATGACACCAGGAGCCATCAGATACCATGGCACATATTATATGTCCATAAAAACAGGCATGCTGAAGATAGTATGCAGCAAAGCTATATGAGAAAATCAGACCTTCCAATACCGAATTACAAAGTGTAGATGCTCAGCCTAGTAAAAAGCTGCTGCATTATGGAGCCAATATGCCTGAAGCCAGATGCATCCCATGGAATCATTGGCTCCTGTGACCTCTTATCTGAGTTTAAGTGGACCAGGACAGTGCTACCTTTGACCACATTTAGAAATCGATTTGTCTCTATTCACATAGATGGACATGGGTACAGCACATGCAATTTTCTACACATGCTGTTCAGCCTTAAATACATCATTAATCTTCATTTTATGCACTGGAAGTTGATTAGGCCCTAAGTACTGCATTCAGTAAGTATTCCTCACAATAAGATATAATGCTTATCAACAGCTATCTGTGTATGTATTTTTCCTAAAACTCACTGTATTTAGTTAGAAAATTCCTGATTTTTCAAAGGTGGCTTTTACAGAATGAAGTGCACCTTTGCATATATGCATCTTTGAATCATTAGCAAATGTACACACGGGTTACAGAATCCAGAACTAGAATCCATTGTTTGCTTACAGAAAGCCATTTGCTATGAATAAAGTTTGGTTTTGTTATAAAAGGCCAATAGGCATGAATAATATAAGACTACTACTGCTTAGATCATTGGTGGCACTTTTCATCCAGAAATATCACACTATTTCACAAAGACTACTGCCATGGTTTTACACATAGAGGAAGCAAGGCATAGAGAAAGAAAGGGACATGTCCAAGGTCACCTGCAGGACTTGGGCAAAAACGACCCAGGTCCCAGTCCACTGCTTTCTCCATATTGTGTAGCAAACTGCATGTTATCTTAAGGTTACTGAAAAACAGACTCCACAAATGTGATAAGTACATCAAAATAAGTGAAAATTACTGCCATTCTTACTCACATATTAGGAACAGATTTGAGAGTTATGTAGAGAGGTGTTTAGGGAGTGTTTTTATTCTTAAAACAAAGGGTTCTATTTTGCAGATTTTTTCAGAATATAAAAGGCAGGGGGCAAAACACCCATTCTTTTTTCAGTTTCAGCTTTCAGTAAAATTGGGAGGTGAGGCGGGGGGGCTGAACAAAAAAACAATCCATGCCAACTTTTCCTTTTTTTCATCTTAAAACATTACAAACAAAATCAAATTGACAAGTTATTGTCCTCAATTTTCCTGTATTTTTTTTTTATTCTCCTACTAGATTTGTTTCACTGTATTTCATGCAGTGCTTGTACAGTTTCATTGATTCTATTTCAGAACATGGTATTTAAATTTCCATAGCATTTCTGGCTGTTACATTACCGATGCTTTGCAAACCACTTATATTATTTGCTCAGGATACCTAACATGTAAGTATTCTGTGGAACCCTTATTGAAAATGAAATTCTAGAATGGTATTTTTATTATAAGTAGCATTTTTCATCAGTTTATTCATTGTGCCAAATAAGCAGAGGCATTCAGTTCGCTTCCTTTATTTCCATAAAGCATTAAAACTGGAGGTGAGATGTGACTTGAAGTCTAGGGGAATTGAAAATTGTATACACACAGACTTCCATCTTACGGTCATTGTTCTGAAGCTGGCTAATGACCAATAATTCTGGCAGCTTGACAGCTGTTTGATGATTTAAGTGGACCGAGTTTATGGGTTTACTCCACGTTTTAGTGAAAATCAATATCCACATCAACCCCCGACTTCTTCACAAAAAAGAAAACAAAATAACCCTGATCATAATTAACACCTTTATTCAGAAATCTCAGCAGAGGTGCCAAGAATGAATGGCATGGAGATTCACCTCAGGTATTTCACAAATACTCTGCTAACACTTAACCCCTACATGTTGGATTCCCTTTGGATTATCTATGCCATACAGGGCTGAATAGCTTCACAGAGCTTTCAAAAATCCTGTCATCTATCCTATGTAGAGAGGAAGGAATTTCTAGTGGTTAGAGCACTAGCCTAGGATGTAGGAGTCCTAGGTTCAACGTCTTGCTCCACCACACAATTCCACTGGCAAAATTACTTAACATTTCTGTGCAGCAGTTCCCCATCTGTAAATTATGAATCATAGCAGGGCAATGGCATAATCTGATTATGGTGCTGTCACTAAGTATGCAATTCTGCGACCCCTTCTAATAATGAGGAAAACCCTTGTACCCCAAGTATTTCCATCGAGTTTAATGCAATAGCTCATGGATTAACAAGATGCTGAGTACATTTTGTATGGTTTTATAACAGCCGTTGCAAGTTAAATGTTCTAAATTTGTAAAAATTAAGGGAAAAAAATGACAAGAGTGAAGAAATCAACAGTAAAGTAGGAAGGAAGGAAGGTTGTAGCATGATAATAATATTGGAGTTGTCCTAGGAAAATCCAGCTCCCTTTTTTGTATAATCTATCCATATTTCAGATTTGAAGTTTGTTGACCTAAGAACTACATTCTTGTCTCTCAGAACAGAGAACTATACTACCACCACTTCATTGTACTGCAAGTTTTTCAGGCTTCATTATCTGTTTCTGCAGCAGTCTCAGAAGACTCACTCTTCCCTGAGTCCTAGAATGTACAGGAATTATGCACAGTCCTGTTCATATATTTGCAAATACTTTAGGAAAATGTACTTCATACTGTATGTGGACAACGCATTTTATCTCATACAATTTAAGACAAATGGAACTTTTGTACTTAAATATATATGAGCTGTCAATGATATGGCTGGTATCATTAATTTATCATTCTTAAGTCAAATCAGTCCCAAGGCTCCACCAAACGTTGGTGCACTTTTGATGTAGCAGTAACTTTCCTCCATTCTTCCTGGTCTTTTGCAATCCTTGTACAATCAGTCAGTTTTAATCCCATTCAGTCTTTGATGTTGGTGGTCCAGCTTGTCCTAGGTCTTCCTCTTCTTCTTCGTCCGTGCACAGTACCCTGCAGGATGGTGTTGGTAAGGGTGCCGGGCCATTCTTCAGTACCTGACAAATATTCATTGATGACTATCCAAAGGAGTAAAACTATTCACTTGAATAAGAGTTACTACATCAAGCCATGAGAAAAGAAATGGAAAGAGAAAATTGAAGTTTCAAATGCGACATGAATATTATATCAAAGCTTCCTCTTGGGATTTCCTTATGTAAACAATGATAATGTAATTAAGATAGGTATATGAAGAAGTAATTTCAATAATAAAAATTAGCATTTAAATATCACACATATCACAACACTTAACTTTGCATACTGTGCAAAAGAAACTTGTTAAATGAAAAAGCATTTCATTCTAAAACATTGGGTCTGTTTTGATCAGGTTCTCTAATCATTTTCACTTTTTGGTCCTCTCTAGAGTTGATTTTTAACAGACTTAATCATTTAGCAACCTTCTTACCGAACTAAGACAAGATTCTTGCAAAAAATTAAAATTAATGACATAGTTGCATTTCTTTAACCCTTTATGTTGAGTAGTTTTAGCATATAGTTGCATGTTTTGATATAGAATGCAAAGGGCAATCCATAGCAGCAATATGTAAAATGCTTAAAATGCCAGTGTGAAGCTATGACTCCGTAGCCCCATAAAGAGGGCACATTCTTGGGAAGGGAGACTGCTGGGTCAAGTTCTGGCTGCCAGGACTGATTATGCATTTTAGACAGACTGGCAGAAGCCAGGACTTGCAACTTCAGCGAGGAACTTCTTTACTGGGCTAAAGAATCATGTTTTCATTCTGGCTACTAGGCCAGATTCAACAGGAGAACTAGAGAGTTGCTGTAATCTGTTGCTTTGGGAGGGTTAGGGAGCAATTCTGAAGTGTCGAAGCCCTGGACTTCAATCCACCCAGACACAGGGCCAAGGTTTCCCACTTCTGAGAGATCTTTAACCTACAGGACACCCTACAGGACCTGGTCAAATGGTAGACAGCCTCATATCTTCTTCCTCCCATGTTCTGAATTTCATGCTGTCAGCATCAGTCACTTAATAATGCTCAGTGGCTTCTGATGGGATTGTGGCCTTAAACATGGGCACTGATCTGCATTGCAACAGAACTTGGGCTGCCATTAACATCTATGGGCAGTTTCCCACATGCAGGCATGTGTGATTTGTGGTGCCACAAACCTCACATGGTGAATGTTCAAATGTGCCCCAAGCTGCACATTTATAGGATGGGGCCAAAATTTGCTACCAGGATTTCCTGATATCCAAAAAAACCACTGGAGAAAAAAGCGGTGCAAGGGGTATGCAAAAAGCATGCAATGACATACATGGAGGCCAGGCTGTCCAGAGCGATGCTCTGGCTGTCAGCCAAGCCTCCGTGTTGCCCAAGCTGTGCCCTTGCTGCCCCTGGCTGTTGGCTTAGAAATGATATTTAAAGGTCTGTTTTTTTAGGAATTGGCTTATAGTTATAGATACATGCATTATAATGGTTCAGAATGGGCACCGGGGGTTAAATGATTTCTAAGAAGCCTGGGTCTCACACACAGAGTTTCTCACAGCCCTGAAAGCAGACAGGCTGTCTTACACTACAAGGCCAATGGATGGACACAGCCAGAGAATTGAGGGGGCATACACCATGCTATCTAAGACAACAAGGCCAACAAGGCTGGGAACCAAGGGAGTATGAACCATACTGTCCCATAACACAAGATAAAGTGACACCAGCAGCAAGGCCCCAGAGCAGGATGAGGGCCTGAGTCCTGGTTTTGGGGGAAGAGACCAAATTAGGAGAAGGCCTGGAAGGCTACATGGATGTGTGATCACAGAGAGACCAGAGATAGCCATAGATAAAGAGTCATCAGGAGTCATCAGGAGGGAAGGAGAATACAAAACAGAGGCTTGAGAATAACAAAGGGTCCCTCCCTATCCCTCTCTTTGTCTCCCCCAAACCCGGTACGAGGTCTCTGGGTCCTAAATCCAGATCCAACACCAGGCACCAGGTAAGACTGCTGGGACCAGCAGCAGTGCTGGCCCCAGTCTCCAGCTCTCCCTGGGTGAAGAGCTGAGAGGAGCTGGGCAAGGACAGTTTGCCTGTTGCAGGACAATTTGTCCCATAAGAAGCACATGTGCAGGGGTGTGCACTGTGGCAATTTGTGCCACTGCAAGCACATGCCCCTGCCTGTCTGGACACAGCCTATACGGCTTAATTCTGAACATAAACAGTATTCTAAGCCTGGCAGAGCAAGTTCCCAAGACATGTTTTCCCCCTCTGGATACTTTGCCATTTGAATGTGAAGGAGGTCACATGACATGACCGTTTCCATTGAGTAATATTGCCTGCTGTTTGCTGGAAGCAACATCTGCCGGGGGACAGAACATTTGGTTCCAATCTCAGAATTCATCCTACTTCCTAATCTAGCCTTTCATTTAAACAGACTGCACAGGAATGTTTTATGCCTCACAATTCTGCATTAAGCTCTCTTTTGTGCAAATATTAATAGTTTTTAGCTGGTCATGATTTTTAACTACAGAAAGCATACTCCATTTGATTGTTGCAATAATCCTTATTACTCACATTTAACCAAATACCTTACACTCTTTTAGAACTTTATAAACAACATTAATCATAGAGACCACATAGATTACGGGCTGGAAACACTAAACACTGTCAGCCATGTACTACTTCATATTATTAAAGAGTGCATGATGGTTATACTATTTATTCTGATGAACAAGAAAAACCTGTCTGCAAACCAGAGTGCTTTGTTGCCTATCATTTTTCATGCTTTTAAAGAAAAGGAGTAAAAGCAACCTTCATTGTGTATTCTGAACTTATGAAGTTATATGGAAGAAACTTTATAGACTTCTCCTTTTATGATTTTTTATTCAAAATTCTGAAAACACAAAATAAATTTTAATTTGGCATGTAAAAAAGGAGAGTAAATATTTTTATAGATATTTCTGGGTATCTAAAAGGTTTTTAGTTTATGAGCTATATTTTTTATAATTATGAAAGATGATAACTTTTACATGAATATAATGAACAGCCAGCCCCATAACAATTTCTATAACATCGCAATGTTCTGTACAAAAGTCTGCTCATAAGTTGCTGTAGAATATTTCAGATTTTCCTTACATTTTTTTCAGTCAATATGAAAAATTACTGCTTTGCAGCAATACAAGTTAAATACTCATCAGTAACTCCATTTTCAGTGACAGGTCTTGTATACCAACATAAAAGGCCACCACCTCCTTTACAAAAGGTAAAGCACAAGCTGAATCTCTATTATCTGCACCTCCACTGGAAATAAAAGACTTGATTATAGCACATAAGGCAGCACTGCTCTGGCAGCACAAAGGAGCCATAAATTGAGTATCCTTAAAATATCCTGAAAATATTCACAATGTTTTGGTTCCCCTGGCCTCTGTAGCGCTTATGTAAAAAATTCCTCTGTGTCCTATTTCTTGGTAGAGGGGGCAGGTTCTGGGTTGGCACTGCACTATGGCTATTCACAGACTACATAAGGGTCCATTATTTGGAGTAGCTCTAACACTGTTCCAACATACACAAAAGATTGAGGGCCTTGTTACACGATACTTTTAGGTGGCTCCTAGAGCTCTTAACCCCTTGACTGGCTGTATGTAAACACCTTTAAGTGTCTTAAAGCCCTCGCTATGCAGGTCTAAGTTATACTACATTAGAGCAGGATCATCTTGGATCCACATAATCCTGTTCCATTAAAGTGTGATCACTCTCCACAGCTCTGCCTCTCGAGTTCAAGTCCTCTAGTATCTCAGGATGTAGTGGTTCCTCCCTCACATGGTGTTTCTACTTGTAGCTGAAGACAGTTATAGCTTGAGGTGGGTTGGGAATGGCAACTCTGGCATGGGAAAGCCAGAGTTGGTACACCAGGATGGGCAGAGCATGACCAAGCACAAAAGAAAGAAGAAAGTTGCATGAGATGGTGCTGAGGATGCAGAGGGCACTGCTCAAGAGGGGCTCTGGCACTGGCTCTGCTGCCCAGCCCAGAGAGCCACTGACAACTTCATCACTACCTGACCTGGGAGCACTGCACCACAACACCTCACTGATTTCCTCCCACGACACCATGCTATGTCTAGTAGGAGCATTTAGCAGCCCTAGTGGCAGCAGAGGTGGGCAGGACGAGGAGGAGGGGAAGGTCACTGCCTCATGGTGGTGAGCCACCAGCATGCTGCCTGCACCTGCACCGGGCTCCAGGGAAGGCAGATCATACTTACATGTCCCCACTGCCCTGCTTCCCCCCAACCCATCTCTCACAACCCCTGCTTGTAGAGCAGGGATAGAAGCCTGCCCTGGCTCACCAGGCCTGCTCCTCGGACCTCTAGTGGCAAGTCACAGCTGTGCAGGTGAGAGACAGTCAGAGAAGGTTTTAGCCTTAAGATGTGGCTGCTTCAAACTCCAAGCCGGCACTCAGCTGATCAACATTTGTGCAGCTTACAGCATAAGGTACAATAAGGCCCTGAGTATAGTACAATACAACTTGAGGAAATGGCTCACTTCATGTCAATGGTGCGTTGATACTGTTACAGCAGCTGAGGTTCAAGCTTAGAGAACAACAATGTGGTTTTGATTTTTTTCCCCACTCCATCCCTACACCAAACTGTAGGACTAGGGTAACCGAGAAATAAAACTATACATTTTTGTTTCTTGACATTGCAGCAGAGATTTCTTGTGTGGACAAAAATTGTTTTGAAGTTTCAGCAAAGTTATAGAGTCCAGACAGAACATTCTGTGAGAATAATACAGCACTGCAGCATATGTTAAAGACTCTACATTAGAACAGGAAACAACACCAGAGTGCTTTACAAAAAAAGTCTTTGCAAGAATTAAGAAGCTACAACTTCGACTAAATTAATTGTGATGAATAACACATAAATTAGTCTTAGAAAATTTAAACAGCAGCATGATGTATGCATGTTTGTATATATATTATACATGTTTAGTTATATATATAAATATATACAGAGAGAGATAGCTAAATGTGTGTGTGCTGCATACACACACACACACACACATCATGCTGCCATTTGTTTAATTTACATATACATTTTTATATATGTAAAGTTGTTTACACACATATTACACACACACACACACAAACATACACACACACACACACACCTCATGCTGTTTAATTTTTCCATACCTATGTATCTGTGTGTGCATGTGTGCGAGTGTGAGAGAGAGAGTGAGAGAGGAATAGTGGTTATCAACTTCCATTCTACAGGTACCCCAGATGTATGCTATTGTGTTTGGAAGCATTTAATTTGTAATCAAATAAAAGCTTTTGAACATAATTTTTTAAATGTAAAGTACTATTAATTTTTAGCTAATGTTTCCTCTTGGATTTGTAGATTTGCAAAATTTAGACCAGCTCATGATCTTGAGTTTGGTGATAAACTTCTATAGAAACTTTTTGATCTTCTACTTTTTCTGCCTTCTTCCAAAATATATTCCATATTGGCAGGTCTGTTGCATGATGGTGGATTGACAAAATAGTGTGTGTTTTCTGACTGCTGTCATTAATCCATTTCAGATCACATTTTTCATTGTTTTCATCAATATATTTTTCAGTTGCATTTTTCATTTTTTTCTACATAACTATTGGCATCAATCCATTTCAGATTGCACGCTAAGCCTCAGATATGTAGTGTGGCAGCTTTATTCCATTCCCTATTCTTCATGTGTTTTAGGATTATAAATTGCTGAACTCTGATGGCCATTGTGGCATAAATAAAACAATATTTTTATCTTTGCTGTAGCTGTTTAGGTTTATTTTCTTTTAATGTTACGAAAAATCTTTACTGGTCCTTTATTAAATCACATCCTGGAAAAAACTGAACAAATATTGTGTGACACTGTCTTCCAATTCTTTCTGAGATTATTAAAACAGCTAATTACTTGCATAGCTTTTACAATGGAACTCAAGAATTTCTAGTATAGCTAGGAATAAAGTTTGAACTATAGTAAATTGAATTACAATACAGTTATAAGAAATTAAAGAACTGTAATTAATTTGGGGAAAAAAAAGATTACTATGTAAAGCTTATGATAGTGATTCTCAACTAGGGTGCCATGGCACCGAGGGGTGCCTTGAGATCCTTGCAAGGGTGCTATGGAGTGCCACAGAATGTTAGCACTGTTAGGTATGCAAACATGAATCACAAGATTAACCCAGGGATTTTGAATAGGAATCCATAGTGTTTCATAGATTTCAAAGATTTCATAGACATGAAGACGGTAAGGGACTTATGAGATCATCTGGTCAACCCCCCTGCCAGGATGACCCCAGCAAGATGATTATCCAAACACATCTTGAACGTATCCAGAGTAGGTGCTTGCACCACTTCTGGAGGGAGACTATTCCAGGCTCTGGAGACTCAGACAGTAAAAAACATTTTCCTTATGTACAGTCTAAAATGGTCTTGCAGGAGTTTGTGACCATTGGACTTTGCTTTCCGTAGGGGAGCCCTGGGGAACAGATGTTATCCCAGATCCTGATGCACACCCCTTATATACTCAGACTACCACCAAGTCCCCCCTGAGACTATGCTTTTCTAAGCTGAAGTGTCCCATGTCCCTCAGCCTCTCCTCATAAGGCCTGCTCTCTTGCCCTTTGGTCATTCATATGGCTCTCCTCTGGACTCTCTCGAGGTTCTCCACATCCTTTTTAAAGTGTGAAACCCAGAATTAGTTGCAATACTCCAGCTGCAGCCTCACCACAGCTGAATAAACCAGGAGAATGATATCTTGGGACTTGTTTGAGATGCATCTGTAGATGCAAGTCAGGGTTTTATTTGCTTTGCCAGCTGCAGCATCGCATTGGTGGCTTATATTCATATTGTGGTCAATTATGACCCCCAAGTCTCTTTTGGACATAGTGCTAGTGAGTGAAGCACCGCCAAGTCTATAGGTATGATGTGGATTCTTTCTCCTGAGGTGGAGCACCTTGCATTTCTCTATGTTGAAGGACATCAGTTTATATCCACCCACCTTGCGAGCCTATCTAGGTCAGCCTGAATTTCCAGCCTATCCTTCAGGGTAACCATGCTTCCCCATAGTTTGGTGTCATCCGCAAACTTAGCCAGTCCACTTCTGACACCCGAATCCAGATCATTAATGAATATATTAGAGCATGGGTCCCAGTACTGAATCCTGAGGGATACCACTGGTCACCGTACACCATGCTGACTCGGTTCCATTGACTATCACTCTCTTGGTCTGACCATGGAGCCAGTTCCCCAGCCATCAGACCATAAGGTTGTCAAGGCCGCAGTTCCCCAATTTTGCCACGAGAAAGGCTTTTTTGAAATCCAAGTAAATGACATCCATCTCTCCCTCTCATCATAGAAGGAGATGAGGTTGGTCAGGCATGACATACCCATGATGAAGCTATATTAGCTGTCTCTCCGAATTGCACCTTCTGTCAGCCTGTTGTGAATGGATTCTTTGATAATTTTTCCAAGATCTTCCCTGGGATTGAGATCAAACTGATTGGCCTGTAGTTCCCTGGATCTTCCTTTCTTCCTTTCTTGAAGATAGGCACCACATTGGCCCTCTTCCAGTCTTCAAGAACCTCTCCTGAGTGCCACAAGTTCTCAAATACCCATATCAATGATTCAGCTAGGATGTCGGCTAACTCTTTTAGCACTCTTGGGTGCATTTCATCAGGGCCCGCTGACTTATGGATGGCCAGCCTCTCAAGGTTTTTCCTCACAAGGTCTTCACCAAATGTAGGTGTATGGTCACTCGTACCCTGGTAGTCCTGTGTTCTGTCAGGCAGGGTGATCCCCTTGGGCTGGTGAAAAACCGATACAAAGTAATCATTGAGGAGATTAGCTTTTTCCTGGGTGTTAATTGTCATCTTCCCCATTTGATTCAGCAGGGGTCCAGCGTTGCCCTTATTTTTCTTTCAACTTCCTACATATCTGAAGAAGGACTTTTATTATTCTTGATTCCCATGGCCAGCTTGAGCTCAGTTTTGGTCTTGGCTTTTCTGGTACACTCCCTACAGGTGAGGGCCAGTGACACATAATCCTTCTTAGAGGTATTTTCCATTTTCCAACCATTATAGACTTCTGTTTTAAGATTACAGAGGTCCATGAGTTCCCTATTTAGCCAAGGGGGTTTCCCAGCCCTTTTACTACCTTTCCTGTGGGCTGGAGCAGACTTCCCTTGTGCTTTTAGGATCACATCCTTAAGGAGTGAACACTCATCTTGGACTCCCTTCCCTGT